>NC_065578.1:203467644-203769409 GCF_024542745.1 Macaca thibetana thibetana | reverse complement strand
TGTTTCCCTACATTAATTCACATACATAGACAATGTTCTCCCCACAATTTCCCATGTTTCCTCCACTGAGTCACCATGACAATTATGTCGGGGAGCTTCGGGGCAGGTTAGATCATTCTCATTTTACAGAGGAAGAAAACTGGAGCTCAGAAAGGGCATAGGACCTGCCTGAGTCCCTCAGAGAATTGGAAGGAAGATCTGGCTCTCCTAACACCAAGCTGCCACTGAAGAAATCAGTCTGGTTTTTGTTTGTTTGTGTTTGTTGTTTTTTTGAACTTGCATAGAAGTAGAGCCAGCCCCACTCTTGTTATCCCGCAAATGGGCTTGCTGCCCGACATGCGTAGAAGCCAATACTATGGCACTCGATTTTGAGAAAAGAAAGGCTTTATTGTGAGGTCAGCAAGGAGACAGGAGGTACAATGAGAGTCTGTCTCCCCAATTTGGGGCCTAGAGAGCAAGTTTTAAGGAGTTGGAGGGCAAGGGAAAGGATTTAGGAATGTTGGCTTGGTAGAGTCTGATGGGAAGGCTTCAAGTTTGACTATTTATGGTAAGGTATGTTGAAACAGAATATAGCCCCAGATTTTCCTGGTTAATGGGTCCTTCACTTCTGAAAAAGTTTTGGCATTCAGGTTCTCGTTATGTCCCAGTCTTCTCAGTTCTGTGGGGAAGGAATCATTGGTTCTAGGTGTTGTTGGAGGTCAAATCTTTTTCTATTACACATGCCTAGGCTACATGACTTGTGGTTTTGGCTTCGTTATACTTACAAGGTAACTTGACATTCTGTTATCAACAGAGTAGGCCCAGTGTGGGCTGGTCCTGCAATTACAGTTCCTTCAAGCAAAATATCAGCACAAAGGCTCACTACCAGGGTGATGCAGCAGGAAAACACCCCCTCCTTCCCCTCCTTTCTCTCCAAAGTCTGCAGAGAGCACTGTCACAGCTTGCCTCCAGCCATCGGGCTCTGAGGAGAGGATAATATGCTAGAAATAGCAGATCCCACTAATTTCCAATCTCTGCTACTACAAGACATGAAGAACTGACTATCCCAGCAGAGGCCAGGCCTCAGGGCCATGCAGTGTACACTGGGCCCCAAGCACGAGTGCCTCCTTCCATTTACTGCCTGGGCACCTTGCTCCCCTGTCCTGGTTTCGATCCTGCTCTCTTCCCTCCCTGCTCGGGGCTTTTTCCACTGCAAAGAGAATACAGTTCAAACAAGAGAGCACAGCTTCCCTGTCATCCTAAAATTCCTTTCTTGAGCATGAACTGGCCCCCTACTTAGTTTTTACCCAAGGAATTTTACCCAGTGGACCCCTGATCCATGGCTTACCTTAATCTCCTTTCCCATGGGTAGACGTCTGGGACCCTTGCTATAGACACTGACCTACTCAATCTTGGTTTGGTCAAAAACTACATGGGCATATACACAATGTTTAGAGCCACTTAATTCATAATAATCCCAAACTGGAAATAACCCAAATGTCCATCCAAAAGAGAATGGATAGATGAATTGTAGTACATTCACATGACAGAATTTGAAAAGAAGAAACCATTTGCTATGGCTTAAATATTTGCTCCCTCAAAAACTCATGTTGAAATTTAATCCCCAATGTGACAATATTAAGAGAGAGTGCCTTTAGGAGGTGACTGGATCTTGAAGGCCCTGCTCTCATAAATGAATTAATCCACTCATGAATGAATGCATTAATGGGTTAGGACTAACGGGTATCATGGGAACGAAAGTGGTGGCCTTAGAAGGAGAAGAACACAGACCCGAGCTAGCACATTAGCACACTTTATCCCTTCACCCGGCCCAGCCTCGGAACTCTTCAGACAGTCCCCACCAGCAAGAAGGCTGTCACTAGATACAACCCCTCAACCTTGGACTTTTCAGCATCCATAACTGTAAGAAATAAATTCTTTTTCTTTATAAATCACTCAGTTTCAGTTATTCTGTTATAAGCAACAGGAAACAGACTAAGACTCCATTAACACAGACAATTTTTGAGATCTACTCATGTTGCTATCACAAATAGGTCTCAAAAAATATCACATTGAGCCAAAGAAGCCAGATCAATGAGCACATACTGAATGAATGCTTTTGAATGCACTCTATTTATAGGAAGTTCAATGACAGGCAAAAAAACATCTGTGGTAGTGAAAAGTAGAACTGTGGCGGGGTTTGTTTTGACTAGAAGATGGGCCTTCCAGTGGGGATGGACATGTTTTTTGGGGTGGTGGTCTCATGAGTATAAGCAACTGTCAAAACTTACCAATCCATACATTTAAAATCTGTGTGTAAATTTTATTTATGGCATACACATTATGCTTAACTTTGGAATATTTTTTAAAACAATATGTGGTCAAACTATTGCACAAATGTCATAAATGTCTCTTCCACCAGGCCTTTTGTCACCTTGAGCTGAGCTGAGCTAACCCTGACCTGAGCTAAGTATCCCCTTTCTCTGGGCTCTCATTTGCATCATAGCTACAATTTGCATTTACATGTGACATTGACATTTGCCATAAATCAAGCTCTTTGTGAGGGCTGGGTCTGGGCCTGGCATCTTCCAGATCCAAAGAGCCCCCAAAATTCTCATCTTGCTCTGTGGGCACAAGGAGGAATTCTGTGAGGAAACCAAGTTCTGTGTAGCTGAAGGTAAGGGAAGGCCCTCACTGTGAGTTAAGAGTTCCCCAGTGGGACCTGCTGGGATTTTCTACACTGGGTAACCCGGAAAGGGATCAGGACAATGTTCAGGATTAGGTCCCAGGAGGGATGGTGAAGTGATGGTGAGGAGAACCTCACCACTTAGCTACAAAAATGAGGAGGTGTAACTGATGACTTCTCCCCTTCCCCACTGCTGCAAAAAAGAAAAAGACAAAGAGCAAGAAAAATTTGAAAGAATTTTGGGGGTCAAAGGCATATGTTTCTGTGTACATACTGGTCCAAATGAGCTACATTGCATTGCTTGAGTATGTCAAGGCATGAGTCTATTAACTACTCAAGGGAAAGACAGTAGGCTAGACTCTGGTGGGAGCAAAGTATCAGGTGGATCTCTCAGCACAGCAGGATGTGATCCAAAAGTCCAAGGTTGATACAGTCAAGCAGGGGAGGATGCTGGTTTTGCGGAGACAAAGGAATCACAAAGCGCAGGCAGCCAACTCAGGAGATCCATAGTTTCTAAGCTCCAGGGAAAGCAAGTCAGGAGAAAAAGTAGAGAGGATACAAAGAAAAGGACTGGCACTCAACAGCTGCAGCCCAGGTAAGTTTTGCCCCGAGGTATGGGTGTGGCTCATTCTGGCCTGGTTGCCTGAGCCTCTGCCCTGACTTCCCCTAGGTAGGGAGGCAGCAGGCAGGGAAAGCAAGGCTGGGGTGGAAAAAGGGTGGACTGCTGAGAAAAATCCCTTCCTTTGTGAAATTTACAATCTGGTTGTAAAGGCAAATTTTAGATAATACGAGATTGAGAAGTCATGAAGAAATACAGGATTCCCAACTAAGTGATGGAGACAGGAAATGAGTGCTAGAATCAAGTCACTTCCGTCCAGAATCACAGGCTGGACCACCTGCAGGGAGCAGGCAGGTTTCATAAACCAGGGACTCAAGTTGCATTCTTTCATCACATGCAGTAGGGTATGCAGATTAAACAGCCAGGAGGAGTCAGTACTTCCTTAAAGAAATATAGGCTGTCTCCCATTTTGCTTTGTCAAAACCCCAACCTCTTAGTCCACTTTTTTTTCCTTGCTTTTGGTAGAGATACCGCCCCTGAGACATAACCACCATAACAAGGAAAAGTACAGGGCATGCAAAAGATAAGGGGGAATGGGTGCGTCGCCCCGGGGAGGTGGGAGGGGTAAGAGACAGCAGGAGTCACCCTGCAGGGATGTACCCATTGGAAGGGGTGGCCCCTGAGGAACATCTGCTGGTTTTGGCAGTATTGTCCTATGTCTCTGTTTTTGAAGAGGTCTCTGAAATCCAGATTCTATGTGAAATCTCTAAATTTGTAAATATGGGCTTTTATTTTTCTTGTCACTGTAAGCTATATAGAATATATCGTTGGTCATCAGTTTGACCTGTTTGAGACAGTCAATCTAACTTTAATTAGGAGATAAAATCTATATTCCAATCAGAGTGATGAGGCTCAGGACATGCTACCCCCAAAATGTGGCTCCTTGATACACTGAATATTTTAAGTAGAGGAGATTTGAGATATAGTATATGCAGGAAGGACTCTGAATTTCCCCACCCTTCTTCCATGAAGGAGGTCAGAAAACCCAGGAAGAATGTTCTGATCTTCCCCTGAAGCAGGTCATAAGACCCTCGTATGAAAGGTGCCCTCCCCTCTCTAGGAGGAAAGGGGTTTCTTTATCTCTGAAGATGAAGGAACACAAGAGTATCTGAACAAACAGACCTTGGTAAGTTTCCCCCAGTTTACTACTCTTACCTCGTACTCTATGCTTGTATTGGTCGGTTTTCACACTGCTATAAAGAACTACCTGAGACTGGGTAATTTATGAAGATAAGAGGTTTAATTGACTCACAGTTCCACAGGCTATACAGAAAGCAAGGTTAGAAAAGCTCAGGAAATTTACAATCATGGCAGAAGGTGAAGGGGAAGCAAGCATGTCTTTGCCATGGTGGAGTAGGAGAGAGCGAGAGAGGGGAGAAGTGTTACACTTTTAAACTATCAGATGCCGTGAGAACTCACTCACTATCACAAGAACAGCATGAGGGAAGTCCGCCCCCATAACCCAATCACCTCCCACCAGGTCCCTTGACACGTGGGAACTACAATTCGACATGAGATTTGGGTGGGGACACACAGCCAAACCACATTGATGCTCTACTGGATTTCTCCATGACTGCTCACGCTTCATCAAACCTATTAGTAAAAACATGCAGGTTTAACTGTTTCTTTGAGTCTTTATTTCCTTATGAAGGCTCTTGTGTCACGTGAAATTCACATTAAATAAATTTGTTTGTTTTTGTTTTATCAATCTGTCTTTTGTTACAGGGTGCCAGCCAGGAACTTGGAAGGGTAAAAGAAATATATATATTTTTCCTTCCCTGCAGCAGTATTGCCTTAAAAAGAAGAAACATATAATGTAACTGAATACAAGCCAGCGGCTGTCCTGCTTCTTACAGTCTTGGTGTGGAAACACAAAACCTACTAGGCTACATTCAGTGGCATTCCAACACCCACCATTAGACGTCTGCACATTCTTGGAGAAGGGAACAGGAGGGGATGATTTCTTCTCTATGTGCTCAATAAATGTTAGATACCTGAAGGAACATGTCAAGTGTAATGAGAAACTGTCTCCAAAGCAACAATATCAGCAAGGGAATCAATTCCTTTAAGGATTCATAAATTTCTAGAGTATTTTGACAGGAGGGAAAGGGTCGTATCACACAGCATTCATATTCGCACCATCTCTTCAACTAGTCTTGCTAAATTCTCTCCCACTCCCCGCCCCCAGCCCTATCTTTTGCTTCTCTCTTTCTTGTATAATAGCCTCTATTCCAAAAGCTTTGCCGTCTCAACACAACTGCTGTCAGCAGCCTTGCTACCAATCAACATGCAGGCCCGAAGGGGTCTGGGGTGCCTTTACCAAGGAATTTTCTTGGGTAAAGACAGTTTCCTTCCCAAGAGGAATTCTGAGGCCAGCTGTTTAGATAGTAAACACTTCGCCAACTCTTTACAAAAAAAAAAAAAAAAAAAAAAAATTAGCAGCTAACATTGCCACAGCTTTTGTTCTTCCCCATTTTGATCCTCTTCCCAGTGAAGTAGGTTGAGTCAACATGTAAAAAGATAAGCTCCAGAGAGAAAACATAAGTAATCAGACAACTTATGTAAGGACAGGCAACTTGTAAACGGGGCAGCTGAGCCAAGAGTTGGCACACTTTCAAGGGGGACACTTAGGTTTCACAAGCAATGGGTGGAGGTCTGTCACCATGTGCCAACCTGGACCCACACGTCAACAACAGGGAGACTACGAGAAAAGCTGGCCCTGGACCATCAGGTAGATGCCTCCCAGGTACCCAGGAGCCTGGCAATGAAGTCCCTTAACTAAGATGGTCCTTTGCCTCCCTGGTGTTTGATGTTAATGGTGGATTTTACACTGTTACTTGGGCCCTGTGTCTACTTTTCCCCCCAGATGTCTTAGTTTCCTAGGGCTGCTGTAACAAAATACTATAAACTGAGCTTAAAACACCTCATATTTATTCTCTCACAGTTCTGGAGGCCAGGAGTCTGAAAGTAGGGTGTGGACAGGGCCTCCCTCTCTCTGAAGGCTCTGGGGTGGGTCCCTCCTTGCCTTTTCCTAGTTTCTGGTGGTTGCCAGCCATCCTTAGTATTCCTTGGCAATCAGTGTTGCCATTGTGACATGGTCTTCTGTCTCCTCTCTGTCTCGAAATCCTCTCTCCTTAGAAGGACACGAGCCATTGGATTTCGGGCCCACTCTAATACAGTATGACCTCATGTTAACTAATTACATCTGCAAAGACCCCATTCCCAAACAAGGTCTCCCCATCTTCTGAGGTTCTGGGTAGACACGCAATTGGGTGACACTGTTTAACCCAGTAAAGCGGTTATTTATATGCTTATGTATGTCTGCTAAAAATGCCAATGGCACATTCAGAAGCCTCTGGAATCTGCATTTTAGTGAGGAATTCTTCTTTTAGGATCGGTTTTCCTAAATAACATTCAAGAGCTTGAGTCTACTGACTCTCTGGGCATTAAGCCAGGCTTATATCCTTAAGGCTTAACAATGGTTTGAATTATTAGCTTCAAACACTTACATTTGGGTTAGGAAAAAAATTGTCTTACTCAGCAACACTGAGACAAGGTTATTAACCTCAATATTAGATTCACATTTTTATCGGTGGTTCTGAAGTAGTCTGGAAGGCCAGAAGACAGCCTCCCTCTCACTCCTATCAAAAGTCCTCAACAACTTTGTTTACGTTTGATTTTTATTATAAAGGCAAAAAGGAGGAAATAATGTGTGCTAACCACATGTCACTGACCACATAGTTAATGACATGATTTTATTCTATGGGCTTTATGTTCCATACACACATATGTTATGGCACGAAGCGATCATGAGAAAAATGCTTATGAATAAGCACTTGCTAAACTTCCTTCCTCAGGATCCATAAAGTAAAATCATTATTTAAATATAAAAGATAGAGAAACACGACTTTAGCGCCTATAATCACCAGGTGGCTCCCACCCACCCCTGCTCCGGGGTCCTCCGTCCGTGACTCTGCTTTTCCTCCTCCCCTCTTTACCTTTACGTTTTTCCTCCTTTCCCATGCCTCCCTCTCTCAGAGTCTAAAGAGATGAAGTCAAGAGCTTCTCTTCACTGCACCTGAGTCTTCTATGCCTCTCCTGAGACATTCTTCACTAGATATCAGGGTCCAGATGTTGGATTGAGCTTAGGCTGCAACCTCTCTTCTTCCCCAACACATACTTTTAAAGATCTCAGATGTATTTATAAGCACATAGCCAGCACAAAAACAAGAAAAGGAAATCTCTATAGACAAGAACTGATGCAGTCTCTCTACACCACAGGGGTGGAGGAAACCAGCAATGAGAAGTGGACTCCTGGCCCACATTCCTCCAGCAGGCCAGGTCCAGAACCAGGCCAAACAGGCGGGGCAGGGGACAGGGTCCCCATACCGAGGTTGGGTCCGGTGTTAGAACCCAGATGCCCACCCAGGGCTGTGGCCTGGCTGCAGGCTGCAGCTACATGGCTGGGGCTGGGCGTTGTTTCCCATATATTGTAGGAGCCCAGAATCTTGCTTCTACCAGGTCCCAGCCTGAAACCACAATGACATCATCCCACTAGCAGTCTCACATCCCACATGAGCAAGGGAGAGGCCCTCTGAGAAGGCCCAGCAGCAGGAGGACGGGCTGCAAGCACGAGCACTCAACTCACCCCTGAGAGAACTGTTTTCCTACCCTCGTGGAAACAAGGGGGGAAATAGCATTCATTAAACATGAATTCATGTTTGGAGAAAAAAATTAGAAATTTTGGAACTGAAGAATACAGTTAATGAAACAAAAACTCAATAAATTTGTCCATTATTAATCTGAGTACAGTTCAAGACTGAATTCATGAAATGGAAGATAAAACTGAAAAAATCTTCCAGAATGGATCACAAAGAAAAAAATATTATAAAAAGTTAAGGGACAGGGAGGATTAATCTAGAAATTTCCGTAATTATTCAATGAGTTCTAGATATGGAAAATAGAGAGGGTTCTTGGGGGACAACGTTTGAAAAGTAAGAATTTTGCAAGAAAAAAAAAAAAGAGGCCTGAGTCCTTAGACAGAAAAAAATATCTCCCAAAGTGGCAAGCAGAGTGAATTTTTTAAAAATCCACATTTAGACACGTTTGTAAAAGTTTGTAACATATAAGGTAAAGAGAAAAATCCAAAAAGCTGAGAGGAGACAGACAGAAAGAGAGAGAGAAAGAGAGAGAGAGAGAGAGATCTACTCACATACACATGGATATAGACCTCATAAAGTTTCCTGCAGACATGTACATTTAAAAAGTAAACAATTCCTTTGTGTCAAAGTTGGGTCATTTCAGGAAAACATTTTGCAATTTTAACTACCATCTCTCTCAGTTTCTGAGTCTTGTGGACATCAGGGGTCAAGAACCAATTCCAGCACTTCTTTGTTTCTCTGTGAATTGACTGCTTCTACGTCAAAACTGCTTCTTTTACCCAACAACCTCAGGAGACACGACACTGGCCTTCCTGGGGTCTCAGGACTAAAGGACACCTTTTGAAACTGAGCAAATAAATAAATATTCCTTGAATTGCTTCTTTATTAAAAACAGCATTTCCCCCTCAAACGTTCCAAAGACCTTTCTCTTTTCTATCATAAAGAGATCCTTGGATATGTTTCTGAAGAGAACTTTTTCCCAAACGAAAGTTTTGGAAAGCTTCTTTCACTTTTTTTCTTGCTATTTTCTCTATAGCAGAATGTAGCGTGAGCTCTGTAAACAATTTAAGCCCATTTAAATTTAAGTCCATTTAAGTAAAGATTTAAGATGTCATTTTTCTTTTATGGTTCTCTGATCTTTTGTCCTAATAATTACAGCTAAAATACTATATCAAAGAGGAAGTTTTCAAAGGGTAAATCAGACCTAACGTTCTAACTACAATACTGAGGAACTTGAAAACCTTTCAAGGAAACGTACTTTTCTATGGGTATATATATATATATTTTCATCTTCTAATGATGGAATAAATAACGAATGGAATCCCCAAAAAAAGCCATGCAAAAGAAAGGTTTGCAAGTGCAATATTCAAGTGACTCAGCAAAGCAAGAGCTTCCTAAGTTAAGCTGTCTGGAGTATCCCTTCTTGGCTGTACCTTCCTTCTTGGGATCTACTTGATCAAAGCGTGGACGAGTGACGTTGACCTTGGGGAAGTCACTCCGGTAAGAACCAGGGGTCCATCACAGACATCTTCCCCAGCCACCTCGCATCGTCCATGCCCTCCTGAAGCTTAGGTGGTGTTAGTTTATTCCCTCAGGTTGCAGACATGGCTGGCAGACTCGCTGGACAGCTCTGCGGAGCATTTTTGTGACAGGTGAAGGGGTCTATTCATGCCTGGAGGGGACTCCTTCTATGGAAAGAGAGCACTAGGAATACAAACATGACTCAGTTACCAGAGTCAACAGATAATTTCAGGTGTAATCCCATGCATGTCCTACATTAGGCACTCAACAAATACTTGTTATTTAATTAGCTGTTAATTAACAATAATTATCAACTAATAATTTATTAGTCTGCACAGTTATTAATTAAATACTGTTATTGAGTTTGTAAATTTTGGGTCAAGAACCAGAAAGCAGGAAGCTCCAAGTCAAGCTGAACAGCGTATCTGTGCAATAATAATAGTGCCTGAGAGTCATGAAGGTAGCAAAGTGATCCTGCAATGGGGTAGAGGTTCTCCCCCATTTCACCAGAGATGACTGCCTCGCTGTCACGTTGAGGGTGCCAGAGGATGGATGCTCCCTGTGGAGGAGCTTCAGCTGGGCATACCTTTGACAGTGGGCCTTTGATGGCCTTCAGCTTCCAACAGCAGTGGAAGTGCAGGAGTCTTCATGGGCATGAGAAGTCTTAGCAGTAGGGGTCACTATAAGGGCCTGGGGCAGAAGAAAGTTTGGCAGGTATGACCACTGTCACCTTGAGGTGAGATGGCTGTGACTATAGGCAGACAGGACACACTTACGGGGACTCCCAGACCTGGCAGCACTGGGAGAAGGCGCATGTATCCACCAGGGTTCAGGTGCATGAAACTGAAAATATTCTAGGTACTTTCAGCAAAAAGAGGATTCAATAACAGGAATTAGCAATTTGCAGAATCCTTTGGAGAGCTACGAGTAAGATAACTCTCAGAAAAGCAACAAACTGGCCCACTGGAGAACAGTCTACCTCTGCTGAGCAGATCCTGAGTGGTGGAGCTCAAGAACACATGTCCAGCAGGCACAGAACCACACTTGCTTCTCAGCACAACTGAAGCTAGTGGCTGGACCCTGGATGCTGAGTCAGGGAGCCCAGCATCATCTCCAGGACAGCAGCTCCAGGAGCTGCAGCTGAAGCCACAGGCAGTAGCCCCTGCCACACTTCCGTCTTCCAAATCACACAAGTTCATCATAAACAAACCATCCAGGACCCTAGCTGCAAGAGAGTCTTACAAGGTATTTAAAAAAATCTTTCCAGCCCTGTCACACAGGAAGCCACAAAGAAAGTAAGGTGGAATGGAATAATACAATATAAATGCCAATTACCCATCTCTATCCTGTGACTGAGGTGCTGGGTTTGGAAGTGGTTTTTGAGACAAGTAGCAGCATCAGGAAAATGCCAGAGGTCCTAAAGTAGTGAATGAAAGCATAACTAGGAAAATCTGACTTGTCACTATTACTGTGATTGCTTTTTTAAAATGTCGAGATTGTGTGGGATATGGAAAAATGGAGATGGTGCCTGTTTCACAGGATTATTTTGAAGATTTATTAAGACAAAATAAAAGAAAAAGTCTGTATACATTGTAAATTATTATACAATGATAGTAACTTCAGGTGAAAAAAAAACCAAACATAACTCTTTCCACTAATGAGTCAGAAATAAATCCTTTTGAACAAATTCTAAACAAGATCCCCCACAGAAGGTTTAAGTAACAGTTAGTAGTTGGTGCTTAGTATGATAAACATCCTGATGACTCATGGGAAAAGGTGAGTCCATTCCTCCAACTGCCACCATCCCAAGATTTCATTAACCTTTAGCAAAATCTCTGACCTACAGCCCCAATCTGCTGGTTCATCCGAGAGTTGGCACCTGGCATCTTCATCTACCATAACCTGGAGATTTACAAGAAGTCCTCCAATGGCACCCAGGGGAGAATGTGCCCTGGGCCTCCCCATGAGGCTTGGCAGCGCCTTCTCCAACTCTGTCCCTGCCTTAGCAGCTCCTGCTTGTGGGGCTAGCACTGTGCTGTTCTTTCTGCCTCCATCTCAGCCAAAAGCAACGTCTAAGTGTCAGATTAGTCCCACAATTCCTGCAGACAGAGGGGCTTAGTTACACAATTCATTAATGTAAGGAATCACTGTCTCAGTTTTAGGAAAGCTTTGAGAACAAATCTAAAAGCTGACCTTGGGGCTGGGTGTGGTGGCTCATGCCTGTAATCCTAGCACCTGGGGAGGCCAAGGTGGGAGGATCACTTGAGTCATGGAGTTCAAGACCAGCCTGGGCAACACAGGGAGACCCCATTTCTTTACATAAATAAATAGATAAATAAAATAAAAAACTGACCTTGGAATTAATCTTTAACAGAACTTTTATATATTAGCCAATGTGATCAAAGAAAGGAAGGCAGAAGAGAGGGAAGAGGAAGGAAGGATGGATAGAAGGAAGGAGGGAGGGAGAGAAAGAGCATAAGAGAGAAGGGAAGATAAAAGGGCAGAAAGGCAAAGAGAAAGAATGAAAGGGAGAAAGAAGTAAAGAAGGAAATGAAAGGAAAGGAGGAGAGGAGAGGAAAGGAAAGGGAGAGAAAAGCAAAATCAGGAAAGAGTTCTATGCAAATTTCGTACTTTCATTTAAAGAAAAATCAACCCCAAGTGGCAACACAAGAGCAGCCTGTTTGGACAGATTTAGGCTAGATTTACCACAGGGAGCTCTACCTGACACATCTGGACTGAAAGCCATTGTATTTTCCATCAGTCACAGCTTAATTTCCCTCCAGTTCCGTCTCAGAAAAGCCAGAGCTGAAATGGGAGGAAATTGCACTGTTCCTACTGCACAATGTCAATGAAAACAGCAAACAGGGTGAAGACATGCACTCCAGATCAAAGCCCCATTTGTGTTGATGCTGCAGGACCTGGGGACTGAACAGGATCTCCACCATGAACCATTTCTCTTATGGGAGCCCAGTCTGTCTCGGTCGATTTTTAAAAATATCCCTCTGAGTTCATATGAAAAATGTGAACTGGCCAGTGGGGGATAAATTCCTAGAGGCTGGTTTGTGAGCATAGGGAAGAGACTGTAGAGCGAAATAATGTCTGCTTCATCTAGGAGTCACTGGAAATCCCACTGGGTTTAGCACTGTGCACAGAACCAGGGACTGAGTCCGGGCCTGGGTTTTTGTGAAGGTGCTTTCCCGTGTGGTGAACAGAGCTTTGCTTACCTGATTCACTTCTTTAAGGAGAGCATTAAGCATTTCAGTCATAGTTTATAGCACAGATGCAATGTATTTGTCATTTCAATGCATTACATTCTCCTTCACTGCGAGTTTCCCATCCATGCCTTCACTGCAGGATAGATGATATTGGCTTTAATCCTATCATGCAACCAAAGCTGGCATGGTGGTATCCAGGGTTACCATCATTTAGGATTTCACAGAACAGCCAGGAGAGTCAGGATTTGGAGTCAAAGGCAAGTGCCAGTTCTCTTTCCCTGAGCCTCAGTTTTCTCAGCTGTAAAGTGGAAAGGTCAGAAAAACAATCTCACCAAGTTGTTAAGAAGTGAGATAGTGTTCAGAAAACATCTTAAAGAGTAAAGCGGCATAAATAGTTACTATTGTTAAACTGGTGCCAAAAAAAAAAAAGCTAAAGTCACCCAA
Source organism: Macaca thibetana thibetana (assembly GCF_024542745.1). Lineage (NCBI taxonomy): Eukaryota > Metazoa > Chordata > Mammalia > Primates > Cercopithecidae > Macaca > Macaca thibetana. The sequence goes on along the minus strand of NC_065578.1, from coordinate 203,756,284 downwards.
ATAAACCTTTCATTGATTGTGAGAATTCAACACCCAACTCATAAAATTGTCACTGTAATGATATTATTGGAATTTAAGAATTTCAAAGATAACATCATTGTATTCAGACGAATATGTTATAGAGTCAAAAGATAGCCACTTCCCTCCCTTCGCTATTTAACTCTGAGTCAATCCTTTTGGCAAGTTGGTATTACTCTATGAAATGGTCATAACTGTTACAACAGGTTTAGAATGCAGTGATACGTGCCTTATCTTAGCTGTTTTAAAGGAAGGCAAAGACTAAACACTAAGAATGTAGTTTGGGAAGCTCTGCACGCTTTTGTTTCTTGGTTTCTCTTTACTTTGATACCTAAGCCTCTGCAATTTAATTCTTTTGACCCCCAACTCGTTAGCTGCATCTCTCAAGATCAACACAACCCTAGTCATCCTTGTAAGAGCACCCAAGAGCTCTTCCCCAGAGGCCCACAAAATCAATGCCTGGTTTCTCCAGTGCTGCAGCCATCTTCCTGACCCGTGTTTTTTTTTGAGCATCTTCTCCTAGTTCCTTGCACATTCTCTCCAAGCAGTGCAAATGAGTGTCAGATAAGAATCAGGGGAGACAGGCCTCTGATGGATGGTAGATGATGAGAGAAGGAGGTGCTCACCTGCCAGCATTACCGCCTACCCACTGCACCCACTGGCCTCGGCTTTCCTGGAGGCAGTGAATGTTACCACAGCACGGAGGTCACCAAGGGACTAGGCAAGCAAATGGGAATTTTAATAGGAGCACTTCTTGCCTCTGCTCTGCTGGAGACTTTTCTCCTTATTTTCTTTTCTTCTGGAGATAAACAAAACAGGAAATGAAACTCAAAAATGCACAAGGCATTGGTTCAGGCAAATAAAGGATCCAATTTTAAACATCCCTCGTGCTAAATTTTTTCCCTCATTCATACAGGCAGATCAAACCTTAGAGACAAATGCAATTTCTGTGGGAGCGCTTATGCCTCCCTGGCTTCCTGAGCCCTGCTCAGTCTGAAACAGTGGCCTTTCCAAGAGCCCGTGGATTTCATCACTAGATACTTGTTAGATATTCCCTAAGGCCTCCACTTCACAGATGGAGAAAACGGGCTTCCAGGAAGTACAATTACTTACCCTAAAGGATTCCCAGCTGGGCTAAGAGCTCTGGAGGCCACTGAATTCTTGCATGAGTTGTGCCCAACGTGGCTTTAAGAATCAGAGGGTCTTTTACAACTTTCAAAATATTTTCAGTCAGTGTGCCTCATCCTCATTGCTTATGAAATGCCTGTATATAGTCTAAGCACCACCAGGGTAGTCAAGAAGATGAAATTGAGTCCTTTAAGTGCTTACCATCTTGTTAAGGAATCAGTGGGATAACTTTCATCAAATCCTTTCAATATCCTCTTGTGTAAATCACGGTTGCCAGAATGAATCCCTTTCTAGGTAGAAAGCAAAGCAGAAAGAAAACTTATCTATTAAAAAATATGAGGAAACTCAGAATCTCCAGAGATTCAAGCAGGGAGTTCTCACAACCTGGAGGCCCTGTGGCCTCTGAAATCATGGTATCTCTCTGCCATATTCTACCTCTTTTGCCAGAAAATGACATCTTTTGAGCGTCTGCTTTCTCTCTTAAATGAGTGACTGATTAGCCAAGTTTAAGTCTTGTGGCTTCACATTAGGTGCCAAGAAGGCTGAGAAAGCGTTCATTCTGATCAAAGTTCTAGCTTTTACCTAGAGAAAGCTTCATTCCAATGTTTCCCAAACACAGGAAAACTGTTAAAGAGTCTGGCATCCGAAAAATGGCAAATATTTGCCAGTCCACGACAGTCATGCCAGCTGATACCCTCATAATTTCATACTTAGTTTTATATAGTAGCCTGCTACCTCTTTTTCCTCTTTTCTAACTCTTCTCTGTCCATTCCTTACTCTACATAATTTCTAGATTGATTTTTCTAAAATGCAGCTCTCCAGTCCTTCAACGACTCCCTATTAAAATGTCAATATTTCCAGCAGGAGCTAAGCATTAAACAATTAACCTCAGTTTCTTCTATGGAATTAATCTGGGGAGCAGGCATCACTCCCAAGAGAATGGAACATAGTCTAGGTGAATTTTACAAGGCATATTAAAGACCCAGAGGCAGGCAGAGCCCCTGAAGCAGGGGGCCAGGCCAATGGAAGGAATGGGGTGGGCAGAGACAGCGCTAAAAGAACACTTGTTTGTCCTTGAGCGTATCCTTGGTATTGAGATGGGCTCCTGGAACACAGGGGAAGGAGGGAAGGAGACACAGTCTAGCCTGGGAATTGGAGCCTGGAAGGCTCCTAGAACTTAGCTTTATGCCTGGCTCATTTTGACAACAATGGAGCCCAGGAAGAAGACATCTTGTTTTTGCCATCCGGAAGAAGAGGGGCCTGAGTATAAAGGGAAGGAGCTTCATCAGGAAGGGTGGATCACACTGATACCTATTTAGCCTGATTTCCAGTGATTTAGGTCAAATACCTTTTTGCAGAGATGGAGAAAAAATGGGTAGATAAATGTAGCACTGGCCATCCCTGAGTGAGGAGGTAATGTGCTTCCCTTTAATGACCATGTAGGATCTAGAACATAGTGTGAATAACTCTTCAGTGGATTTTCTTCATCCAACATTTGCCAGGAGAGAAGCTGTGGCTTGTAAGCACTGTCGGTCTTTATGTGTCTTGGTTTCCTGTGTCTAATATGGTGACCAGAGTATGTTTTCAAACCTTCCATTCACTTTCTTGGCCCTGAGAATTCTGTTCTCTGAGGGCTGGCAACATGAGAGTATTCATGTTGTTATTCCCCTTAGGAAGGACCAGGAGGGGCAAACCTCTGACTCCATAAGCACATGGAGAGGTAGAACTGGACTGGCTGCCCTGTGGTCAGGCCCTGAGTTTTATGGTCCTTCTTGGCCTTGGTGGCCAGAACAGTGGCTTTCCTATGGCTTCAATGGGAAAGGAGAAGATGATTCTTAAGCCTGGGCTGGACAGACAGGCCCCACTTGGATGCTTCTTAGCCACAGGCAGGGTGGGATAACAACAATTTTCTGGAAGCTCAGCCTGTCTTCTTCATTTGGGCATTCATTCATTCATCAAGCCTATCTTCACCAAACACCCCTATCTGTCAGGCAGTGCAATAAATAAGAGAGATGCAAAGGAGCTTAAATTCATGGAAGGAGAGAGGACAATGACCCTTGGGCGAGGTGTGTACTGGTGATCAAAGAATGAAGTTACCAGACGGGTGCGGTGGCTCATGCCTGTAATTCTAGCACTTTGGGAGGTTGACGCTGGAGGATTGCCAGCAGTTTCAGATTACCCTAGGCAACAGGCTAATCTCAAACTGAATTTAGGAAATTTTTTCAATCACTGGAAATCAGACATTAGTGGAATTAATCTGGGGAGCAGGCATCATTCCCAAGAGAATGGAACATAGCCTAGGTGAATTTTACAAGGCATGGAAAAAGGCCTTGTAAATCAAACATTTCTTTACCCATCTTTTTCTCTTCATTTCTGCAAAATGTGCTTGATCTAAATCACTGGAAATCAGCCTAAATAGGTATCAGTGTAGTGCCTCCAGAGCCTTCTGATGAAGTTCCTTCCTTTTATACTCAGGCCCCTTTACCGGATGGTAAAATATGTTTATATATACACACACATACGCGCATGGAGAGGCAGAACTGGACTGGCTGAGCACTCATGAGTGTGCTGAACAGCGAAGCTGAGGCAAGAGTGCTCCTATTAAAAATCCCATTTGCTTGCCTAGCCCCTTGGTGACCTCCGTGCTGTGGGTGACATTCACTGCCTCCAGGAAAGCCAAGGTGGGTAGGCGCAGTGGGTAGGTGGGAATGCTGGCAGGTGAGCCCCTCTTTCCCTCATCACACCATTTTTTCCTCCCTTTCTGCAAAACTGTGTTTGACCTAAATCACTGGAAATCAGACTAAAGAGGCATCAGCGTAGAGCCTCTGGAGACTCCTGATGAAGCTCCTTCCTTTTATACACAGGCTTCTTTACTGGATGGTAACACACATATATATATATAATATATTATAATATATAAATATTACAACGTGATATAATGTATATTATAATACTATATATAATTATATATATATATATATATATTTTTTTTTTTTTTCCTGGGCTACAATGTTGTCACAATGAAACAGGCATAGCTTTGGGGTAGGAGACAAAGGACAGTGGCACCAGCATATAGCTACGAAAAAATTAAAAATTATTCAGGTAAGGTGGCATGTACCTCTAGTTCCAGCTACTCAGGAGGCTGAGGTAGGAGGATCACTTGAACCCAGAAGTGGGAGGTAACAGTGAGGCATGATGGCGCCACTGCACTCCAGCCTTGGTGATAGAGCAAGACCTTGTCTCTAAAAAAAGAAAAGAAAAGTAAAGTAAAGAAAGAACCCAGAATGGAAACCTCCTTCTTTTCCCCCAAATAATTCTGACGGTTCTTCTCCTTCCAAATGCCCACATCTCACCAGTGCCCACATCTCACCAATATGCACACTCTCCCTCACAGTTGCAGATCCTCTTGTCTACCATGGAGCTTAGGATTACATAGGGGTAAAAAGGGAGTGAAGGGAGAGAAGGGAGGCAGCAGAAAAGCCAGGAGGGAAGATGCTCCTCAGCAAAACGTAGGACTCAGAACTCTTCAGCAGGAGGAGGGGAAACCCTGGCGCCTCACCTGCTGGCTTCGCCTCGCTCATGCTTAGAATTTGCTTCCTTCCAGGGGCAGAACCAGGACCTCCTGCCTTGGCCTCCTACCTGCATGAGTGGCTGTCCACTCTCGACATCCACTGCCCACCCTCTGTGGCCACAGGTCAGCATGTGCATCTTCCCTGCTGCCCCGAACCTGGGAGTTGCTTCGTGTGCAGGACTGGAACGGGGATCTGCACACAAGAGATTCCTATTTGATGTGCTATCCAGTGCTCTTCAGAAACTCCCCCTTGTGAAGCTGTTAGCACAGCCTGGGATTTTATACCAGGAGAATAAACCGGGAAAGAACAGAGACAGAGAATTCTTTAGTCACCACCAGAAAATGCTCTCTAGTGACCCAAAAATCTTGTCCTCAGCTCAGGGCACACGAATTCAGGGCTCTCACCTGAGGCTTCTAAACTGGGTCTACCCCAGACCCTTGAATCCACCCTGGTGCTTTTGAGGAAAACTGGGAGAAACTCTGGGCAGGACTCTCAGCTGCCACCTGCCTGATTCTCGTGGGTGAAGTAGTACTGACAGCAGTAATCCAAAAATATGGCCGTGAGGGAGAAGCAAAGGCTATCTGCTCAGTAGAAAATGCCCCCATTTCCCGATTCTAGACCTGGCCCAGCCTTGGCTCCCTTACCTTGTCAATAAATCAGCTTCATTTCCTGTCTTATTCTGGCTGCTGGGAGAAGCCTTTCTGGAGTCATTTACCTATTGGGTTCCTTCTCCGAGAACTCAGTGCCCGCACAGGTGCAGCTGGCATGCGCTCTCAGTCTCAGCCCTGAGCCCTAAGGCACTGGATGTCTTGGGGCAGACAAAAAGTACGGGTTATGGGGTAGATAGGAAGTATGAGTGATTTGGTCAAGCAGACTGGGGGAGGGAGGGAAAAAAGGTGTCATATTTGTGGATTACTGCTCTCATCCATAAAAGAAACCCCTGCCCTGTATTCTATGGTGAAATTGCAACAAAAATACCTGTGGCTCTAAATGTGCCCCGTTCTTTCTCCTTTCCTTCTTTGCCCCTTCCTCAGACACAGTTTACCTGTCTGTGACTTCCACTTTGTGATCTCATAGACTTCAGAGATTTCCACACAAGCCACATTTCTTACAGTTCAAAATCCTGATCATATAGAGCTTCAACTCATATTTTTTGCTCCTAGACTTGAAGTAAGTGTTCATAGCATCAGTTTCTATCTTATGTAGAAAAAAAATTGTCCCATAAAAGCAATATCAAGCTAGTGAGGGAATGAGAAATATATAAACATATGTCTCTCATTCCCTCACTCCAAAATCAATACACATGTTTTTTTTTTTTTAAACTCTTCTATATTTGAGATATTTTCAGCTTTCTTTCATTGTCTTAAACATCTGTTAGGTTGCCTTTCTGCAGACAGTCGCTAAATAATATGGTTTATTTTGGGTAACTGATTATAGGAAACCATCCCATATATCCACAAAATAACATTTTTAATCACATCTTCTTTTCAACTTTAAAGAATCAAACGATTTCCTTATCTTGACATGATTTATCATTTGACCATGAGCCAGGGACCTAGGAGGATGTTATCTATAGCTTCTTCACATGAAGGGTTCTTATCAGGCAAGCAAAGTTTACAATCACAGCCAGAGAATAGAAGAAAAACAAATGGTATGGTCAATAGTTCTCTATGTCAGATTTTTTTCAGATGATCTTATCTAGTGAACCTCTTTCCAAAAAGCTCGCAGAAGATGTGATTTTCCATTAACTGCAGAGATGTGGTAGGTGATGTGGATAATATTTTGAACTTTTCTCTTTTCACTGGCTATCAGCTAAGACTCCTCTTTTATTTCTTTTTGGACATTAGTTGGGGTTTTTCCCCCATGAGCTCAAAGCCTTTGTTGCTAAAGATTTTCTCTCATGACAGATTGTTTTGATCAGAAGCTTAAAAACCATAAGGAAAAGGCCACCTCTCTCCATTCTCTCATGCTCTCTTGGGATTTAGTGACTCGTGTGGCCTAGTTGGAAGTGTATCCCCAGGTTCACTTTGCTACCAAAAAAAATCCCCAGCACCTCCTTCCCCAGTCTTTTTTTTTTCCTTTAAAATGGGGGTCTTGCTGTTGCCCAGGCTGGTCTCAAACGCCTGGGCTTAAGTGATCCTCCTGCCTCAAACTCCAAAGTGGCTGGGATTACAGGGACGTGGCAGCCTTACCCAATCTCATTGATGGCTGTTCTTGCTTCCTGCTTACTTCACTTCAGGTGACTAACCATCCTGGTTGCCCAGGGCTGATGGTTTCCTGGGACATAGTACCCCTAGTGCTGGGACAGGCCCAGGTGCCACAAAAGGCTGGTAATGCTGAAACTCCGTCCTTAAACCTGGAGGATGTTATGCCAAGTGGACCGAGCCAGGCACAGAAAGATAAAATACTGCATGATCTCATTTATGTGTGGAATCTAAAAAAGCTGACTACACAGGGCATGGTTACCAGGGGTGGGAGGTGGGAGAAATGCACAGATGTTAGTTCAGGGGTACAAAGTTGCAGTTACGTAGGATGAATAATTCTAGAAATCTAATGTATGGTAGAAGACTATAGTTAGTAATACTGTATTGTATACTAGAGATTTGTGAAGAGACTAGATTTTAAGTGCTTTCACTACGGCCCACCCCCACCCCGCCCCATCCCCCGTAACTGTGAGGAGATGAATATTAACTAGCTTGATATGAATAATCATTCCTATGTATGTGTATATATATACATCATATTCTTTATTATGTATATATAAACATGTACACTTTAAAGAAATACAATTTTATTTAAAAATATAATAAAATTGCATCCTCTCTTAACCTTTCAAGGACAGCATTCCACCAAAATTCTAATTTTAGGATGTATCCTAAATCATGTCTTCCCCTTTCTAGTGCACCTTTATTTTTAGTGTAGAAACATGCTCTTATTTCTCACATTCAAAATCAGTAATAAACAAAACTCAGTTCCCTGATCAGCCACATCCCATGCCCCTACCTGCCTCTGCAGCCAAACACCTGGAAAGGGAAGCCTCTCCTTGTCTCCAGCTCACTTCAAGCCCCTGTGCCTCAACCCGCTGCAATCAGCCGTCACCCCACTGCAATCAGCCGTCACCCCACCATGCTGCCAACACTGGCCCCATGGAGGTCACCAAAAACTACAGACGGATAAATCCAACTTTCTCAGTCTTCCTCCGACTTGGCCATCAGTGGTGACAGGACTGATGGGGTGACCACTCCCTCCTCTTTGCTACACCTTCCTCAATTGGCTTTTAAGACACTACCCTCCTGTTCCTCATCTCTGCTCCTTGGCCGTGTCTTCAGTGCACTTCCTCATCCCTCCTCATCTCCCTGATGCCTAAAGTTGAGGAACCCTAGAGCTCAACCCTGGCTCCTCACCAACATTGGCCTGGACCATTTTGTCTGAATTATCATCATAAGGATCCTATCTGGTCTCCCTGCATTTGCCCTTCTCCTTCCCCTCTACCACAGTGGATTCTCAACTCAGCAGCCAGAATTGTAATGAAAATGTCAGATCCCATTACTCCTCTGCTGAAAACCCTCAGAGGCCTCCCCTACTCACTCACTCAGCGGAAAGTCAAAGGCCTTGCAGGATATGCTATGCTCCCTTGTTTCTCTGACCTCCACTGCTTCCCCAGCCCCTTCACTCACTAGGCTCCACCACCCTGGCCACCTTGCTGTTCCTTGGAAAGGCCAGGCACCTCCTACATGCCTAGGAAGGTGGCTATGAGGATGGGGTTGCAGAGGGTAGAGCAGATGATCCACAGCTGAACTCAACTGCACCAGAGAACATGCATCTTTGCAACAAAGGAACGGGAGAAGGGCTAAGGAAAAGGAATAAGGACTTGGTATGCCCACTGTGGCTCTGCCTTGCCCTTACAACTATTCCTAGCCCTTCCAGCTGGGCCTGACCAGTGGGAGGCAGTGGGAAGAATTTGGAGGGTGAGGGAAGCTCCGGAGATGCCACGGATTTTGCTCCCTCCCACTCTGCCTTGGGTAGCTTCTCCGCCAGCAGCTGCATCTCCTGTGATTCTGGCTCTTGTTGAACCAGCCCACATGGACCCAGCTCATATTTGGTGACCTTGACTCTTGGGCTCCAGTAACACTGCTTCCTCCTTTTGTTTTTCTAGCCTAGGAGTGGCCGTGGCTTCCTGATGTGGCTAATACCTGAGGAACCTCATCTCTCTCTATTGGCTTTCCAAATCCTCCATCACCTGTGTTACCAATTCCCTGAATTAAATTATTTGTTTTAAATACTTAACATAGATTCTGTCTTCCTGGATGGGCCTTGGCTAACGCCCTTGACTCTTGGGAATATGTGGGCTGCCAGATGGTGGTCAGCTGTGATCCAAACTGCTCAGCCCACATGGTTGGTACTTGGCTCAGATCAGTTCATGTTTCTTAATGGCTCAGTGTCCAGGTGAGACATCTGAGAATAAATGCTCACAGCTCCAGATTGAAATGAGCTTACAGTTTAGATGGGAGATGAGGAATATTTCTATGAAAAGAGCAAACAACAATTCAAGGCAATGTGTGATTAAATGCCAAGATGCCTGGTAAAGACAATTTGTACTGAGACTAATTCTCCAGAGCTTAGATTCTGCATCACATGTGGATTTTCTACCTGTCCACGTATGAGTCACTCTAAAGTGAAAAAAATTCATAGAAAGGTCAAGGCTCAATCACAGAATATTTGTAAGTTATTACTTTCAATATACAAATTCTGACACTGACGAAAGCTAACTCGCGTGCTCCTTGGAAGAAACATGCCCCTATTTGCAACCTCTCTGATAAAGGTCATTTAAAATCACTTCCAGTGGGTGCGTGTAACTCAGTCAAAGTAGAGGTGGGCTTCAAGTAGGCGACTGTGATGTATTCGTGACTTATCAGGCTGGTAGGAAAAGACAATAGTGAAGACTCCTCTCCTGCAATTTCCTGAGCTTCTTTTCACAGCATATGTGTTTATAATAAGAGGAATATTCACAAACCAGTGTTCACACAGCAGACATTTCCCTAGTTTGAACCATTTCCTTGCCTCCTTTCAATAAGAGTGGAGCCCAGGCCTACCTTTATAACTACTTCAAGTAACAAAGTTTTCTTTCTCTTTAACTCATTTAATCATTCAACAAATGTTGTTGAGCACCTAATTTGCTCTAGAAATTAGTCTAGATACTAGACACACAATGGTGAATCAATAAGGCGCAATCTTTTCCCCATGGAACTGGCACAGAAGCATTATAGACATTTTCTCTAAATAGAGGCATACTCTACCTGGGAGTAAGGCTCACAGAACATGGTCCACTGAAAGTAGCTGGATTTTTCTTTACATTAGAAAATAAGTTTGACACAATTCAATATCATCTGTTTTGTGGTTTCAGTGTCAAGAAATTCAGAAAGAAATTTAAATTTAGTTTTATTTTTTTCTTGGTAAGAAAAATTTTAAAAATGAAATAAAAATAAATTTAGCTTTATTTAGATCTGAAGAACTTGTATTAACTTTTAAACTGAGGTACAACATACATATAGAAAAGTTTACAAGTCATAAACTCAGAGATTGATGAACGATTACAAAGTAAACACACCTCTGTAACCACTTCCCATCAATAGAGTGAACATTATTGAACCCCATAGAGCTCCTGCTCTCCTTCCTCAAATTACCCTACATCCCCTACCTCTCCTGACCTCTAAAACAATAGATTGCTTGTCTGTCTTCAAACTTGGTATAAATGAAATCATATGGTATGCATTTTCCAACTTATTTTGTTCAATATGTTTGTAATATTCATCCAAATTGTTGCATGAAATGATTCATTCATTTTAGTTGCTGTTTAGTATTTTGCTCTATGAATGTATCCAAATTCATTTATCAGTTCTACTGTTAATAGATATTGGAGTTGTTTCCAGTTTTTAGTGATTATATGTTGTGCTGTTATGAATATTCTTAAACATTTTTTTGATGTACATGTGTACACATTTCTCACAAGGGTATATTTAGCAGTGAAACTGCTGGAATAAAGTGTATATATGTAGTAAAATGTAGTGTAAAATGTCATTTACTAAAATGGCTGTGCCAATATACACCAATATGTACCAAAATGCACCCAGGTTTACATAAGAGGACCCATTGCTCCATATCCTTGTGAATTCTGAATATTTTCAGACATCTAAATTTTGTTCCTTCTAGTAAGTGTGATGGTTACTCATCATGGTTTAAATATCCCTGAATTCTAATGAGGTTGAGCCCCTTTTCATGTTTAGTAGTCATTAGAATATCATTTTTTGAAGTGCCAGTTCAAATGTCCTGTCCATTTTGCTATTGGGTGTCTGATATTTTTCGTATTGATTCTTATGTGTTTTGCACACTCTGGGACATAGCTCTTTTCAGATGTATGTGTTCCATGTATCTTTTCCCACTTATGGCTTAATGTTTAAAATTCCCTTAATGGTGTTATTTGATGAATAGTTTTTAATTTTTATGTAGTCAAATTTATCTGACAAATAAGTTATTAAAGTGGAAATAATTATGAGACGATGATTTTATAATAAAAATGTTCAACAAACACATAAACATCAATTCTAAATTTATTGCAGCTAACAGCACAGTTTCAAAGTATATAAACCAAAAATGTACAGAACTGAAGTAAGATATTTAAAAATCTATAATCTTTTATTAGTAGTAATAGACTGGATGAAGACATAAAACCTTACTCTACACTGCTTGTAAGAGGCACAAATGAAATATTAACACACTGAAAGTTTAAAAAATGGAAGGATGAAAAAGGTATATGATATAAACATTAATCCAAAGGAGGTTGGTGTTGGAATGTTGAATCAGCCCAGCAACTCAGAGGCAACATCCAATTTGTCATGATGCATTATCCTTTTACAAACAAGGGTATTCAACTTGCTAAAATTTTGTTAAAATTTTTGTATCTGTGTTTGTGATGGACATTTGTCTACAGTTTATTTTCCTGTCATTATTTTGTCAGGATTTGGTATAAGTATAATTCTAGCCTCACAAAATGAGTTAGTGTTTTTTCCTCTTCAATTTTCTGAAATAAATTGTGCTATTGGTATTACTTCTTTTGAAATGTTTGGTAGAATTTGCCAGTGAAGCAATCTGGGCCTGGCGTTTTGTTTGTGGGGAGGTTTTAACTCATAATTTGCTTTCTTTAATAGGCATAGGGATATTCAGGCTGTCTATTTCTTCTTGAATGAGCTTTGGTAGTTTGTGTCTTTTATAAAGTTTGTCTACTTTATCTAAATTGTCAAATTTATTGACATAAGTTTTTTCATATTTCATTATCATTTTAATGTCTGTTATAGGGGCTGTCATGTTATTCTCTTTCCTTCCTGATACTGGTAATTTGTGTCTTCTCCGTCTTTCTCTTTCTGTTATTTTTCCCTATCAGTTAGGCTAGAAATGTTTCTATTTTATTTATCTTTTTTAAAGAACCAGGTTTTGAATTCATTGATTCTTTTCTCTGTTATTTTCTGTTAATTCTTTTCTTTTTTTTTTTTTTTTTTTTTTTTGGTGAGACGGAGTTTCGCTCCTGTTGCCCAGGCTGGAGTGCAGTGGCACAACATCCGCTCACTGCAGCCTCTGCCTCCCGGGTTCAAGCGATTCTCCTGCCTTAGCCTGCTGAGTAGCTCGTATTACAGAGGCATGCCACCACGCCTGGCTAATTTTTGTATTTTTAGTAGAGACGGGGTTTCATCATGTTGGCCAGGCTGGTCACGAACTTCTGACCTCATGATATGCCCACCTCGGCCTCCCAGAGTGCTGGGATTACAGGCGTGAGTCACTACGCCCGGCCTTTCTGTTAATTCTTATTGACTTCTGCCTTTGTTCAATTTATTACTAGAAGTCAAGAATTACGCTATTTTTCTGTTTGTTCAGAAACTTTGCTCTTAGGACTTCTTATAGATCATGGGAAACATAAAACTTGGTGCAAAGTCTCAATACCATAAGTTGAAAAACGAACGTTTCAATTAAGTAAGGAAATGAATAACCCTTCATAACATTTAATACCTTATTTCACTTGATCTGTTCTTGCGACTCTATCAACTCAGCGATCTTAGGTCTAGTCAATTTAAAACATACGTATCATTTTTTAAACTCTCAGAAACCTTAAAAATTAATATAATTTCCCTATTTTACAGGTAAGAAAGCTAAAAATCAGAATGAGAGGTTTCTAATTATGCATTACAAAGTAGAAGATTGACTTGGAAGTCAATGCTCTTAAATCCTGTATTTTATCACCTCCAAAGTAAAGTCATTTGGGGTCTCAGATAGTCCAAACAACAAATTTAAAAACTCTTCCTTTCAAGTTGCGGCCCACTATAGATGCAGCTTATTTGCTTTATCTTTGACAAGCAAACATCTCTAATTCCAATTTACTTTATTGCTATTTTGCCCTTGCAACCCATTTGAATTCCTTCTTACATGACATTTTAGCATTTTTTAAATGTTGAGTCTTTTAGGTTGGTTTTGCTTTTTATTAGACCTGTACAGTTTTGTTAATTGACTAATGATTTTGTTTATTATTTAACCTACAATTAATCTTTTTTTTCCTTTGGTGATATTTGTTCCTTTGCCCTGTTTTTAAAACTACTTTCAATTTTTAGATGTTTTGTTGGATCTATTTAGAGCTTCATCACCATGGCAATATGTTTTTATTTTAAACACTGCAAACAAATATACTAGGAGTGCACCCTTTTAATCTTCACCAGTTACTGTGAGATTGCTGTGTAAGCTAATTTACACATTTGTAAATACATTATTTGCAGGAAGAAAACTTCTGAGATACAGCTCAGGAAAAGCCTGCTGAATTTATGTTGTAAGCATTACTTCACACAGTTGTATCAGTCCGTTTTCACATTGCTTTTAAAGACATACCCGAGACTGGGCAATTTACAAAAGAAAGAGGTTTACTGGACTTACAGTTCCACATGGCTGGGGAGGCCTCACAATCATGGAGGAAGGCAAGGAGGAGCAAGTCACATCTTAACAGGATGGCAGCAGGCAAAAAAGAGCTTGCGCAGAGAGACTCCTTTTTTTTTTTTTTTTTTTTTTTTTTTTTTTTTTTTGAGACAGAGTCTCGCTCTGTCCCCCTGGCTGGAGTGCAGTGGCGCGATCTCGGCTCATCGCAAGCTCCGCCTCCCGGGTTCCCGCCATTCTCCTGCCTCAGTCTGCTGAGTAGCTGGGACTACAGGCACCCGCCACGGCGCCCGGCTAATTTTTTGTACTTTTAGTAGAGACGGGGTTTCATCGTGTTAGCCAGGATGGTCTCGATCTCCTGACCTTGTGATCCACCCGCCTTGGCCTCCCAAAGTGCTGGGATTACAGGCGTGAACCACCGCGCCCAGCCGAGACTCCCATTTTTAAAACCATCAGATCTCGTCAGACCCATTCACTATGGCGAGAACAGCACAGGAAAGACCCGCCCCATGATTCAATCGCCTCCCACCGGGCCCCTCTCATAACACGTGGGAATTATGGGAGCTACAAGATGAAATTTAGATGGGGACACAGAGTCAAACCATATCAACAGTGTAAAGATGAAAAGACAACAAAAATATCTTCATACTTCCTTATCCCCTCTTTGCAATAAAACCCTTAACTAGAAGAAACAGTCCACTCTTTTTCCTCTTCCTCCTACACTTCCCACTTATTGTCACCTTGTAATATTCAGAGAGCACTTGAATTAAGGATCTGGATAAGGAGATGCTTTCAGGTAATCATTAGCTCACATACCCATAACTTATGCTAAAAGGTGGGATGGCGTTTGTAAAGTGCTTTCATAATGCAATATTATTGTTAAAGACAAGGGTGGACTCTTTTTTTTATTTTGACATGGCCTGTCTTGAAATAAATATCAATTCAATATGAAAAAAGACATTTAGAAAATTAAAACCTAAAATCTTTTTATTTTGATTTATTTATTTTCAGTTGCTATCTGCCCTCTGTAGAAATGTAAAGGCATCTAGGTGAGAACTTACCAAATGCGGTAATTCTTTAGCTTTAATGAATCTAGGCTCAGAATCCACCACTGTGCATTATCAGTCATTTTCCCTTTGCACAAATTATCTAATTGCTTTGAGCTCACTCCCCTCATCTGTGAGAGGGACACAGGGAAGCCTGTCGGAGTTCCTTTGGGGGTGAAATAGAAGTCTCCATGAATTCATGTGGAGATGCTCTGTAAACATTTGTCTTTTCTTTCAAGAACAGTCGTTCTTCTCTTTTCTATAAACATGTCAACCTTTTCCCTTCTCTGAGATATGTCATTACATTTTCTTTTTACTCTTCACCCGGTAGTCACTTGAAGCTATTTCTAGAAAATATGTAGGCACATCTTTTTGTATGTATCAAACTGAGTAGAAATGATTCTCAATTCCATTTTAACAAATCTTTAAAAATTATTTGGGCCAGTTAAAGTATTATTTATTGATAATTCTCTCTTTTGGTTTACTTTTGAACTTTGAAGTGAACTACATTATGATATAGCTATATCTACTAATAGAATATTCTATTTTTCTATTATCCAACTTTCTCCATGGGCTGTGAAAAAAATATATAATCAGTTTTAGAATACAATGTGTCAGTAACTTATACAATGGCTGCAGTCTTTTATTTGTTTTTCCATCTCCATGTAGCAGCAGCTGTAGGGCAGGAGATGCAGGATATTTTACTTCTTTAGTGTATTTTCTCTGCTGTTCATTATCTTATATTTTCTTTATACTTGACAAATATGTGGCTTGAAAATATTTACCTTAAATCAAAGATGATAATCTGATGCGTATGCATTGGGGGATTTAGATTTCCTGAGCGCTCATGAACACATGAACATGTGAACTATTTCTGTTGATTATTTTTCTTTGTGGATAATATATAAGTTTGATGGCATCTCTACATCCAGGTCTGCCTGAAGAAATGGGACTTGGAAGGAAGAGGACAAAGGCATCTGAGAAATGTAGAAGCACCATGAAATCCAGGGATTTAACCTCTTAAGCTACCAAATACATTCCCAGTTCCTAAGAGAGAAATCCATAAGCCTTTTAGCTGCTCAGAAGCCCATGGGGCACAGCCCGATGTTGCCTTGTCCCAGAATTGTCCTCGGCTCCACTCTGTACTAATCCTTGTCATCTCCTCTCCCTTGCAGGCGATTCCACTAATCTGAGCCATCTGTGCATCTTGACCACAAGGAGGATACCACCCTAAGCCTCCAAGACCAGTTGGCCAAACAGAGATTTGGCTACTCCTCCAGGAAGAGGTTTCTCATTATGTCAGATGCATCTCTCTCAGAAGCCCTTGCAAGCAGTCAAACCATTTTGTAACATCAGTTCTGATACGCAGCTCAAGAGGCACCGTGGGTGCAATCACATCTGACATAATATAGCTGCTAGAACACTTGGTCTGGCAGTTTTAGAAAGGGACTTTCATGATTAAAACACTCTCAGGGCAGCATCTGCAATGCCACCTACATCTTTTGCCTGAGGGATTCCCAGAGGGTCAATATCACCTCCTTTTCCCTTCTTTTGCTAACTCAGTGAAGAAAGAGCAAAGACAAGTGAGTCAGAGCTTGGGATAAATTATTACACATATGTCTGTGCATGTTTGCATCTGAGAATAAATGAAAGAAAAATTAACCTATTGTTTCACTGTGAAAGTTATATTATTAATTGGTTCCCTACAATGTGTTTTAGCTAAAAAGTAATAACTCATCATTAGGGTGCTGCCCAAGAGTATTACGCTACCATGGAAACAGCCTGTAAGAAAAGACAATCTTTCATTTTCCCTCAGAGGTACCATTTCATAGATGTTTTAATAGAACATTCAACACACACACACACACACACACACACACACACACACACACACACACAGCATAACTGGTGGACTGTCCCTAATAAAGCATCTTCCCTCAGATGCAGTTCTCCTAGCAAACTCCTCTGGTTCTTATCTCCCAATAGCAATGAAGCCATCACATCACGGGTTCCCGCTGCTGGATGTCAGCAGATCAGAGGCCGGGAGGGGCACACATCTGAATTCCCTTCCGTTTTAAGTCAGAAGGAACCTACATCTATAGGCTTCCTGGATGTGGAGCCAGTGTTAATCATTTCAGTGGAGTGCTTGGCACAGCTGTGTGTAGGCACCGTTCCAGGTTCTGAAGATTCACCAGGTATTGAATAAGAAACAGGTATTGAATAAGAACATGATGGTCAAAGAAGTCATTTCTGAGAGCCTTGTGTGGGATGAAGGAGATCAACAGGGTGACATGATAGAGCCTCAGCAGTGAGAGGGGACAGGGAGGGAGATAAAGTGGTCAGAGAAAATCTCTCTGGAGAGAGAGTATTTGAACAGAGATTAAAGGAAGAGAAAGAGCCAGAAATCCTAAAAATTATCTGAGGAAGATTATTTCAGCAGAGGAAACTGAAAGGGTGAAGATTACCTCTGAAAAAAACTGAATAATCTCTTTTTCCCAGAAAACATTCAGCCAATGTGGCTAGAGAGAGGTGAGTGGGAAAAAAGGAGGGAAGCATGTTGTCTGGGCTTGTGGGGCACCGTGGCCTGTGGTCAGCAGCTTGGATTTGTTCTAAATGCAGTAGGAAGCTATTGGAGGGTATTAAACAGAAGAAAAACTGATCTGATCTGATTTGTTAAAAGACTACATCAAACGGTGGAAGCCCCTGTGTTTGGGGCTCAATTTGAAAAATTCTCCCTTGACATCCTTAAGTGTTTGTTCTGCTCCTTAAGTCCTGGTCATACCAAGCGGTCATCATTTCCTAGGTAGAGAAACCAAGGTCAACTTTAGCATCAAAAAGCACCCCTCAGGCCGGGCGCGGTGGCTCAAGCCTGTAATCCCAGTACTTTGGGAGGCCGAGGCGGGTGGATCACGAAGTCAGGAGATCGAGACCATCCTGGCTAACATGGTGAAAACCCGTCTCTACTAAAAATACAAAAAACTAGCCGGGCGTGGTGGCGGGCGCCTGTAGTCCCAGCTACTCGGAGGCTGAGGCAGGAGAATGGCGTGAACCCGGGAGGCGGAGCTTGCAGTGAGCCGAGATCGCGCCACTGCACTCCAGCCTGGGTGACACAGCGAGACTCCGTCTCAAAAAAAAAAAAAAAAAAAAAAAAAAAAAAGCACCCCTCATATCCATGGCTTGTTATGTTTTCAAAGTAACGAAGCAGTAATACATGAAGTTGATATGTTACAAAAGAGTTCAACCTCAGCCTTTTCCTTTTTTTTTAGATTTTGCACTTAAAACTTAATGCTACAATTACCCATGGTTTTTGATCATTGTGCACTTTTTAATTAAGAAAGTATATCAAACATAAAAAGACGTTGGGTCAAAACAGCCAAGCAATCTGTGCTTACTTGGGATGGAAACAATTTTAATTGATGCAATTTGCAGCCATTTAAATATTTCATATTTGGTTATTAACACTGCAGGGAAAGTGGGCACTTCATGCTGACAGACCAATGGAAAGAGAATTGCTGGTTTTGTAATTTTCACTTGCTCGGGTCTCATTTGGCTTGGGGTTTGCTGTGAGTTGTGTGGGTCAGGTGAATGCTGGGTCCTCAAAAGACAGAGGACAGAGATCTGGAAAGTGATATTTCATATTTGAACCTGGTCATTAGCACTAGAAAGGTGATGGAGCTGTGATTTTGTAAAAGCTGTTTCTTCCTTAATACTGTGTGAAAAAATCTTCCAAATAAGTACTGTAGCTTAGTGCTTAGATTTCATGATGCCCGCTGCAGGAGATGTGGGTGAATGCACTCAATCAGCTGTTTAATTAGACGGCCCCAGCTAGCAAAGAGATTGCCTGTTGAGTTAAGCATTTCCTGATTTTATTCCTTGTCTCCAGCTCACAGTGGAGTCTGTGGTGCTTTCTGATTTACGTCGGTCTGAATTCCCCCTTTAGGGACTGGAAGAAAAAGGTAGAGGAGGATTAAAACAGGGAGTACAGAAATGAATAGCTCCTTCACCTGTTGACATCCACTATGGACAACATTTTTTTAAAAAAAATTAACTTACACAAGAATAGAAAAGACTCTAGTTCATAGTAGGAGGAGCATGATGAGATCTAAGGTATTCCTTCTATCACAGACAGTTCTAGAGGGACTGTGGAGCCCTTTGGGGGCAGTCTTGACCAAGTGTCTCTTTCTTTCTATCTGCACACAGAAGTTAAAGAACAGGGAACTGGATAAGACCGTACAGACCTCTTTTAAGGACATTTTCCAAAAAAACCATTGTGTGGAAAAAATTCTGTCAAGCCTGCAAAAGTTGTTAGATCTCCAAGCCCATCTATCTCTCTTTTCCAACACCGACTTACTCACCAGGAAGAGAAACAAAAGCAGCTGCCAGGAGCTGAAGCAAACAGAAGCTTCCCTATAAACATGGGTTCTCATAAAAGCACAAATGAAACGGAGGGCAGAGGCAGGGAGTTGCATTTTTCATTAGACTTTCATCACGCGAGTGCATTTTTCTCCACAAGTGTCCTCGTCATTGGACTCTCAAAGACCTAACATCTAGTTAGTTCTAACCACATCTGGTCAGAGCAAAGAGAAGGTCCCAGCACAATCAGGCCACTGCTGATGACTTCTGACTAGAATCCCAATGGACTTGGGTTTGAATGTTGCTTGAGTGCAGTATGTTGTGTGGAAATGATATTTTCAATGTCTTTCTTCCAAATCCAATGGTTGAAGGTTTTAGGGGGAAAATCAGGAGAAATGCTTTGGGTTCTTACCACTACCTAGTAGAAGACAATAGTTACATCTTGAATGCATATGAAAAGGGTGCTCTTTCAAAGACCAGCTATGGCATTTGTATAAGATACCTTTAGTGCTATACATAATATGAGACCAGCTCAGAGGACATGCGGTTTGTCAGAATATATGGCTAGGAGGAATTCTGTACAAATCTATTGCTACATATGGATTTCCTTTGATGAATATTTAAAGCCTATAGTTTACTTAAGATTTTTTGCTTGATGCCTTGTTTAATTAAAGCCTCAAGAAATTTACTTTGGCTTTTTAATAGGAGACTCTTAACTACTTTTTCTCACACGTATAATTTCCTGCATGTTATTTTTCCATTTCTATTTAGGAAACATATGGAAGTCTAGTCTTTTTCTAAAAGTGAAATCTGCAGAACTGAGGTCATTTTTTGGAACTACCTGGAGTGAATCCAAAAATTGTGAGATGCTCTGGGGAAACTGTCTAGATGTATCAAGTGTGACTGTTAAGGAACATCTGGCCTCATGAAGCCAACACACCCACACCCACAATTTATTCAGGAACTAATTATAACCCTACTTAATCTTAAACATGCTTATGTGGGATGAAAGTCTGGACTTAAGTCTTGTAATTTTATAAGATCATCTATGGAAGAACCAGAACATCCAATGATGGCCTAATATCTAATCCCAAAGGGTGGCTATTGGACGAAGAACGCTTGCTAAGGCTAGAGTCACTCAAAGAACACTTATGCAGACCAATATATCACTTGAAAGTCATGGTGAGGCTGCAAGTAAATTGTTAAATGTTTCTGGAATATCCATATCACCTGGCCACTGCAGAACCAAAGTGTGGCTACATCAATTAGTATCTGGGTTTGTTGAGACTGGCCATTGCTAAAGCTGGTTTCCAGATCATCCTCATCTTCCAATTTAATGAAGTATAACTTAATTCAGCAGAATTATAGTAGGTGCATGTAACTATGCTAGTAGAGACTATGGGATGCAATGCAGGGATGGTCCCTGCACTGGGTGACTTTAAGAGAGATGGAACGTAGTATACATGAAGGGAAATGGAAGGACTCTAAACTAATAGAAGGCAGGCTAAGTATGCATTTTCTCATTTTATCCATATGAGTTGCCTCATGAGTTGTGACACTGTGTCACCCCCTTTCTAGAAATAAAAAAAAAAAAAAGAGGTACAGAGGATTTAACTCTCCCAAAGATCTATAGCTACGAAGTATCAGAGATGATTCAAATCTGGTTCTATCTAATTGAAAGTTCATGCTCACCATGACTACTACTTGCGAGTCACTGAGCTACCCACCCTGACAGGATCTGAATGGGGAAGGTAGCCTCTGAGCAAGTCTGGGTCAGGCCAGGGCTATGGGTTGATAGTTTAGAAAGCTGGTACTCCTCAGGAAAGGTGATGGTATTCCTTGGTAACAGATTAACCTCCAAATCTCAAAAAATAGAACAACTGGGGCCTCTTTCTTGCTCACACAAAGTAAGGCACATGTCAGGTGACTCTCCAGGGTATGCTTTCATGTTGCAGCTCTACCATCTCAACAGGTAGCCTCCACCACTAATGTGGTAGGGAAGAAAGGGGTAAGAAAACTCAGATCCATTTTTAATTTCCTCTAAAGGGAGATGACTCCCTTCACTTCTACTGGGGGTTCGCCGGCTTGATGCTGTGGTTTGGATATCCCCTCCAAAACACATGTCAAAACATAATCCCCAATGTGGCAGTACTGAAGGATGGAGCCTTTAAGAAGTAATGGGGTCATAAGAGATCTGCATTTATGAATGGATTAACCTATTCATAGGTTAATGGATTGATGGGTTAATGAATTAATGGGTTATCATGGGATTGGGACTGGTGGCTTTATAAGAAGAGGAAGAGAGACCCGAGCTAGCACATTAGCACAGTCCTCTCACCACGCAATGCCCTGTGCTGCTTCAGGACTCTTCGGAGAGTCCCCACTGGCAAGAAGTCTCTCACCTGATCCAATCCCTCGACCTTAAACCTCTGAGCCTCCAGAACTGTCAGAAATAAATTAGTTTCCTTTATAAATTACCCAGTTTCAGGTGCTCCATTATAAGCAACAAAAAACAGAATAAGACATCTGACTAACCACATGATCCCAACACGACTGCAAAGAGTGTCTGGAAGTCTTCTAGTGTGCCTCGATGGAAAGAACCAGAGGTAGTTACCAGGAGTAAGTGTGCTCCTTCCTGCTTAGCCCAGAACTACCTGCGGGCTAGGAGACACCAGTGGTTGCTTCTCTTTTCTGGGTTATTGATACACCTTGACTATGGCCCAAAAAATAAACTTACTCTCGGTGTCTTGCAGAAAATGGAAATCAGCTAAGTGAAACTGAAAATTGATCCAATAATCTAAATAATAAAGACCAAGAATTTTATCCTTTCACTGAAACAGAGAATTGAAGCAAAGTAATAAATCCTTCAATTCCCTAGATTACTACTTAAATTATACACTTATCTTCACTAGTGTAAATCTGGCCTCTCCATCTGCCAAAGGATAGTTTACCTCTTCAACTAACCCTCCCGGAACACCTGCTACTGTGCTAAATGCTGGAAACAAAGCTAAATCAGTCTGTACTTCTGGTTCTTTTTGTCAAGAAGAGAAGTTAAAACTAATATACAAATAGCTATAAAAAAGGAAGAATATGAGAAGCTCTAGGAGGTCAAATAAAAGAATGGGTGTACAAAACATGCTATTCCAGGCCGCATGCCCACAGCTGATTGGAGCAGGAACAGAGGCCTAATCCAGGAATTAACTTATGGCCAGGCTAGAAAGGACAGGAAGGACCAATGTGAATTCACTCTTGGCAGTTGAAATTAGAAAACCCAGAGACTGAGTTAATGAAAGGACATGTCCAGTTGAAGCTGCAGTGATCACTATAGTCCAGCAAGCTGAAGTTAGAAGCCTGGGAGCAAAAGACAGCACAGAAGCTGATAGAGAAGCAGATGCTACAAGAGAGAGAACATGCTTCTCTGTGTCATTCAGCAAACCCCTCCTGGCGTTGGTTCCCAGGGGAGCAGCTGCCCTGAAGTTTGTGTTCATGGAAGAACATGCCATACAAGTTACAAGCATAGTTCTGGAGACCCTAGTTCATATTTCAGTTTGGCACAACATAGCTGTGCAATGGTGTAAGATATTTAACCTGTCTAAGCCTCTGTCTTCTCAATTGGAAAATGTAGGACACAATTCATACATTTGTTGCAAAGATTAAAAGAAATAATACATGGAACATAGAAAGCACTAAAGTGCTATTATCAATGTTACTATTATTTCCATGAGCTCTCACCTTCACAATCCATGTGTGCCTTTGTAATAACCTACTCTCTCTATTTTTCCTCCTGAAGGAACTGAATGAGTCTTTGTTTCTCTTGACACAAAGATCCCAAATAAGTCTTTTGGTTTTATGTAAAATAGTTTCTGAGGGGGCAAGATTTGAGGCAGATCTGGCATTTTCCTTAAGTCGGAACAATACATTGGTAGATTATCTGAAAGATTTCTTCTAGTTCTAACATTTTATGATGCTCAACAAAAATCAGTTAGTGCTTGTTATTTCTGTAGAGTATTTAATAATACTTTTTAACAGGGACATATTGAAGACCCAGAAATGTAAAAGTGGTTGTTTATGGATCATCTTCTCATATACTCATTACTGCATCCAATTGCACAGCACTCCATAAGGTAGGCATGGAAGATATTACTTTCACCCCATTCTTCAGATGAGAAAATAGAGCTCACACAGTACATGTGACTTATCACAGGTTAAAAAGTGGCAAACTATTGGCTCAAAAATCCTGGTTTTCTGATACCTGCCTCCATGCTCTTTCTGCCATTTCCTGCTCTCCTGCTTCCTCCGCCCCAAACCCAGAGTGTTGTATGAGGTTCTCCAGGGCATAGGAATGCAGAAAGAGAGAGGGGCTGTAAGTGGAAGAGGGGGACAGGAGGATGCATACAGGCCTTGGGATGACAACAGTGGACACTAATAATGGGAATTTAATCCACATTTATGATGCAGGGGCAGGTGAGCCTCAAAAGTGGGGCTTAATCTGGGAGGGTTCTTGGCTTCACTCAGGAAAGAATTCAACAGCAAGCTGACAGTAGAGGAAAGTAGGTTTACTGAAGCGGCAGTGTACAGCAGAGTGGCTGCTTTCTGCAGAGCAAGGCTAACCCATAGGCTGTTGGGTAGCTATATTTATACCGACTTTTTAATTACATGCAAATTAAGGAGCAAGTTATCCAGAAATCTTTAGAAAATAGGTGTTAACTTCTGCTGTTGCCATGGCATTTGTAAACTGTCATGGCACTGGTGGGAGTGTCTTTTTTATTTTTTGTTTTTTTGGGTACATATTGTATATATTTATGGAGTAAATGAGATACTTTGATACAGACATGTGATGTGTAATAATTACATCATGGTAAATGAGGTATCTATCCCCTCAAACTTGTATCCTTTGTGTTACAAACAATCCAATTATACTCTTTAAGTTATTTTAAAAGGTACAATTAAGTTATTATTGACTATAAGGCTGGGGGTAGTGGCTCATCCCTATAATTCTAGAACTTTGGGAGGCTAAGGCAGGTGGATCTCTTGAGGTCAGGAGTTTTGAGACCAGCTCAGGTAATGGCAAAGCCCTGTCTCTACAAAAAATAAAAATAAAAAAAAATAGCCAAGTGTGATGGTGTACACCTGTACTCCCAGCTACTTGGGAGAATCACATGAGCCCAGGGAGGTCGAGGCTGCAGTGAGCCATGATTGCACCACTGTATTCCAGCCTGGGTGACAGAGTGAGACCCCATGTAAAAAAAATAAAAATAAAAATTATTATTGACTATAGTCAGTCTGTTGTGCTATCAAGTACTTGGCCTTATTCATTCTTTCTGATTATTTTTTATACCCATTTACCATCCCTGCTTGTCCCCCAACCCCTCCACTACCCTTCCAAGCCTTTGGTAAACATCCTTCTACTCTCTACCTCCATGAGTTCAATTGTTTTAATCTTTGACTCCCCCAAATAAGTGAGAACATGTGAAGTTCGCATTTCTATGCCTGGCTTATTTTACTTAATAACCTCCAGTTCCATCCATGCTGTTGCAAATAACAGGATCTCATTCTTTTTATGGCCAAATAGTATTGTGTTGTGTATACGGACAATGTTTTCTTATCTATTCATCCACTGATGGATACTTAGGTTGCTTCCATATCTTGGCTGTTGTGAACAGGGCTGCAACACTCATAGGAGTGCAGATATCTCTTCTATATACTGGTTTCCTTTCTTTTGGTTATATACCTAGCTGTGGGATTGCTGGATCATATAGTAGCTCTATTTTTAGTTTTTTGAGGAACCTCCAAACTATTCTCCATAGTGGTGGTACTAATTTACATTCCCACCAACAGTGTACAAGGGTTTCCTTTTCTCCACATCCTCGCCAGTATTTGTTATTGCCTGTCTTTTGCACATAAGACATTTTAACTGAGGTGAGATGATATCGCATTATCGTTTTGATGTGCATTTCTCTGATGATCAATGATGTTGATCACCTTTTCATATGCCTGTTTGTCATTTGTGCGTCTTCTTTTAAGAAATGTCTATTCAGATCATTTGCCCATTTTAAAACATATTTTAGGGTTTTTTTTCCTATAAAGTTGTTTGAACTCCTTATATATTCTGGTCAGATGGGTAATTTGAAAATATTTTCTCCCATTCTGTGGGTTGTCTCTTCACTTTGTTAATCATTTACTTTGTCATGCAGAAGCTTTTTAACTTGATGTAATCCCATTTGTCCACTTTTGCTTTGGCTGCCTGTGCTTGTGGGATATTACTCAAATTTTTGCCAAGACCAATGTCCTAGAGAGTTTCGCCAGTGTTTTCTTGTAGTAGTTTCACAGTTTGAGGTCTTAAATAAAGTCTTTAATCTACTTTGATTTATGTATTTGGCAAGAGATAGGAGTCTAGTTTCATTCTGTGTATGGATATCCGGTTTTCCCAGCACCATTTATTGAAGAGACTCCCCAGTGTATGCTCTTTGCCCCTTTGTTGAAAATGAGTTTACTGTTGGTGTGTGGACTTGTTTCTGAGTTCTCTATTCTGTTCCATTGGTTTATGTGTCTATTTTCATTCCAGCACCATGCTGTTTTGTTACTACAGCTCTGTAGTATGATTTGAAGCCAGGTAATGTAAGCGTGAGTGCTGATGAGCAGTGAGGGCAACCAGAGGTTACCTTCAATGCCATATGCTGGTTCTAACCAGTTTCCTTATTTCATCCTGCTGGGACCAGGAAATAAGTCCTGCTAGTCTGCTACCTCACTAGGAAGGGCCACAGGGAAGATGGCAACCATCTTTTCATCTTTCCTTCTTTTGGTTTTCCTTTAACCACAGCAGGAAGGCCTATTCAACTGTTCCAAGAAACGGTAGCCAGAGAATGGCATATAAAGTGAGGAAGGGGTACAAGTGGCCATTGTGATCAACAACTAGGATGTTAGGAAAAAAACAACAGCAAAAAGGGGATTCGGCTATGGTGTGCTGGTAAACTCCCTCACATTACCTGACTTCAAATCATACTACAGAACTATAGTAACAAAAGAGCATGGTACTGGCATAAAACCAGACATATAGACCAGTGGAATATGTTTAACTGGCTATCCCACACCAAACACACACACTAAGAGATTTAGTATTTGCCAGTTTCTGTGGTGTAAATACTTCCAGCGAGGGACAAGCTACCAATCTGATTTTCCTGACTGTGAAGTTGTACAACCAGGAAGGTTTGTACAGTTATCCAGTTGTCCAGTTGTACAGTTGCATATCATTTCAGCATTTCCATCTTATAGGCAAGAGATGTAGATAAAGGCCGAGCATAGATAATAGTAAAATGTAGCACAATGATTAGGAAATGAAGAATTTTGAGCATTTATTAATTTTGTTAAGTATATTTTATTTAATTGTAAGTTTGCATGATTCAATATTTCATAAAGGCAGTATTGAACAACAGGCTCACAAAATTTCTAAAAATTTAGCAATAAGCTCCTGAGAGCTGGTAAAAGCTGTCTCAGCATACCAGTGGAGTTAGCCGTTTGCCTTCAGCCCAACAATGAGAGGTACATAGAATATATTCCACTCCTCCTTCCTCTCCAGCCTGTGGGGGGTTAATGAAGTGGCAATTACTATTATCTGACCCCCTCATCCCCCATCATGTCCGGCCTACCCTCCTCTGCCCTCCTGAGTCATTATTGAAAGAGGAGGGCAGATTTTTTTATTGATCTCTTCCTTCACCTTCAGAGTAAGCTCTGTGATCCAGTATTGAGTGCAGCTTCTATAAACACTTGTACTGTGTGTTTATTGTGACACCTGGAATATCATGAAGGCAGCTTCTATTAGACACTGAATGCTAAGATAAACAGCCAGTCTTGTCTAGTTGGAACCATGCAGACCTCGTGAATATAGTCTTATAAATTTTACAACACCCGTGAAATATCGCTCTGGAAGCAGGAACATTACAGAGATGGTTAAACCAGACCCCTAATTCCCCCGAGGACTATTTTTATAGCTATTAATCTCATATCAGGTACAATTTACAGCCATAATAGCTATTTCTTTGCTGGCATATATGTACATAAACCAAACCAGTATGAAAGAGAAGGTATTTAGATACAATTAAAGCAACGGATTTCCATGCGCACTTCGGATAGAGAACATAGATGACTCACTTCTCTCAAAAATGATTCTTTTGTATAATTTTGACTTCATTAAATTCTGCAAAGAGAATTTTGAAAACAGCAATCACAAATTCCCCAAAGCCCAAAGTAACTGATTCCACAATAAAGAGTGGAAGCATCACACTGGAATGGCTAAGATAAATGTCTGAGAATCCCTTTAAATGCCGGAAGTCATAGCCCACCAGTATTTGCCTGTGGGGCCCGGGGGAATTTATGTACTGCAGCTAAATAAAACATAAAACATTATGATGTATATTTTCTAGCATCTAGGCTGTTTGCTCCATATAAAAGTTTATTAATACCTTCAGGGATTCAGATAAATGTTGCAAATTCTCAAGTTCTACTGCTTGTGCTACAGATAGACTTTATTTGAAAGTTACCAGTTTTTTGCAGTATTTGTTTATTGGGTCATAGACTCTCCTATTTCTATTTGGGGACATATGAATATTTTCACAAGCTTCTATATGAACCAGGTTACATTAAGACCATCATTTTAAAAAAAATAAGATGTTGTAGTGTCTAGCACCAAGCTTGCAAATACTGACTCTGTAATGCGAGTTTCTAGGAGAGAGAGAGGAGGGGCCAAGGGACAGAATTGGACCTACAGTAGTTCTAGAGAAGACTGGTTATATGGCGTTCTTAGTTTTTCTCCATATTTAATCACCCAGAGTCAGGGCTTTTTCTGCTTTGATTACAAATATAACATCTAAGGCTGTAGCCCACAGAAGCCATGTCTGTGCATGGATTCATTCTGGAACCATTGGTTCCTCCCAGGAGAAATCATCACTTCCATGTTGAGCCATGCTAGAGCTGGTGTATATTTTGAAAAGGAATCAATGAGCAGGAGAAACCTTCCTGTTTCCAATCCCCCTGTCTGCACTATGGCAGTCCAGACTGAAGGGGAGGGAGAGGCACTTAGATACTGAGGTGCTTCAGCCTTGCGCACACACCTCCTTCTTTCCTCCTGCTTCTCAACACAGTGCAGGTGTCACCTCCGTCTTTCATCTCCAAGATTTCTCCCTCCTCAAAATCTCATAACACGGTCCCACTAGGATACCCAGTTTATAGACCGATTTCATAAAGTTGTATATTTTTCTCCTGGTGTCTGTTTGCAGAATATCATCAAGTTCAGCCACTCACTACCTGTGTGACTTTGAGCAAGTTTCTTAACCTCTCTGAGCCTTTGTTTTCATAATGAAATGGGGCTGAGAAAACACTTTGGAGGAGTTTTGTGAGGATTAGATAGACAACTGGTGTCAAGGGCATAGTGCCTGGCATGTGGCTGTCTTTTCATATAGGTAGTTGTTAAAATAACTGTTGCAATTTTTAAAAAATTTAAATAGATCTTCATAAAAGTGAATTTGCTTGTGAAATCAGTCCCCGGACTAACAAATTATTAGCACTCCAGAAGCCCTTTCCTACCCTTCCCAGCCACTAACTACCTCTCTCCCAAGGAAAACCACTTATGTGATTTCAACATCATGGATTAGTTTTTGAACTGTATGAAAATAAAATCAAATTGCATGCTCTCTTTCCTCCACTCAGCATTATGTTTGTGAGAGGCATCCATGCTGTTGTATGCAGTTGTAGTTAGTTCATTCTCATTGCCATATAGTATTTTATGTTATAATATACAATTTATCCTTTCTACTCCACAGGTGTTTGGATTGCATTCAGCTCCTGGATATGACACCATTCTGCCATGAATACCCTTGTGTATGCATTCTAGGAAACCCGTGTGGTGCATTCTGAGAGGACGGATGGCTGGGTCGCTGGGCACATTCTGCCCGAGTAGATGTGCTGTCAACATTTGCCGTCAGGAAACGTGCCCCACTTCTCATGCCTGAAGCACACCCAGAAGTTATACTGAGCAATTATTTATAAATTGATCCTGATACTGAACAAAAGGCACATTTGAAAAGCAAAGAGAGAAGCATTTGTAAATTATTTTACTAGAAAATAAAATTTTTTCTTAATAATGAAATCCATTATTTACTCTGGAGCCATTTTAGATGATGATGTAGATTAGAGGTCGGCAAACTATGGCCCTTGGACCAAAGGTGGCATACTGACTGTTTTGTAAATAAAGTTTTATTAGAACACAGACACAAGCATTCATTACATAGTATCTGTGGCTGCTTTTACAGTACAGTGACAGAGTTGTTTAGTTGCAAGACCATGAGACCCACAAAGTCTAAATTATTTGCTATCCAGCTATTTAAAGAAAAAGTTTGCTGAACCTCGATATAAAGAATATTTAAAAAGGTGTGAGAAAGATCATTCTGAGCTCTTCTATGCTCCAGGCAATGTCCTCAATTCCATGCATGCTCCTTTATTCTTCACTACAAGGCAGGTACTCACTTTGCTCTCATTTCTCAGTGATTATCTCTAGGTGGTAAGAAATTGTTACTTGGTCCAAAGATTTTATAAATGATCATATATCTTTGACATCAGAAAAAAATAAACAGGACCAAAAAAATGTTACAGAAAAAACCTATAAAATATGGCACTTAGACAAAAGGGAGCTGGCCAGTCAAGAAAGTCCAGAAAAATGACAACGAGAGAGGCTTCTGCTGGCAAGGGGCCTCTATCCTTGCTCAGGGGAGAGAGACCTGGCCCAAGCCGCTTTGCAGCTGGCGTGCCCCACAGGAAGAGCAGAAAGTCAGGTGGTCATAGATGAGTGACTTCTGCATGGAGAGTCATCCAAATCCCTTCTGCTCCTCAGACAATAAAAAATTCTAGTTTCAATTTAGTTTCCCCTGTAAATTTGCCTGCAGGGGTAGAATAAACTGAACAGCAAACATCAGAATCCAATCTGCTTGATGGTTTTATTTCTCATTATGGATGAATAAATTGACACTTTGTTTTCTACCAAATCATTGTATATTCTAAATGAGTGCTTTTGTTCTTGTTTAATATTCAGTGGGACTGGGGGCAACACAGGACATACAGAATGCATATTTCCTTTCCTTTGGCCTAAGCCCTTTGCGTGTGTGTGTGTGTGTGTGTGTGTGTGTGTGTGTGTGTGTATGCTTAAGAAATCAGATGTGGTTATCATAACTTTATATGTAAAACCCACTGTGTACTCTTTTGCTTCCTTGTCTACTGAATCTAAATCTTAAACAATCAGCTTATGCAAAATTTACCTTCTGTATTAGGCAAGGTTCTTCAGAGAAACATGATCAATAGGCGATTACCTATGATTGATGATCAATCAATCAATCTATCTATCTGGTTATAGAATACAGGTAGATATCAAATGACATTCATTATAAGTTATTGGCTCATGAGTTTATGTGGCTGAGAAGTTCCAAGGTCTATAGCCGCAAGCCAAAGCTCCAAGAAAGCTGATAGGATATTCCCAGTCTGAGTCCTAAGGCCTGAGAGCCAGGAAAGTGGATAGTGTAAGTTCCAGTCTGAAAGCCAGCAGGCTCAAGACCCAAGAAGTGCCAGTATTTTAGACTAAGTTCAAAGGCTGAAAAAGACCAATATCCCAGCTCAATCAGACAGGAGCAATTCTGTCTTACTTAGCTGTTTTGTTCTATTCTGGTCTTCAACTGATTGGATGGGGCCCACCCACATTAGGAAGGGCAATCTGCTTTACTCATTCTACTGAATCAAATGCAAATCTCATCCAGAAACACCCTCATAGACACACCAGAATAATGGTCAGCCCAATGTCTGCGCACCCTGTGGTCCAGTCAAGTTGATGCATAAAATTAGCCATCATGCCTTTCTAAATTGTGCTGTAGCCAGAAAATAGACTTACTCCAATGAGCACTCCCATTTTGGCTGATTAACTAGGCAGGAGTGACAGCCTCTATTTTGTAGTTGGGTTTGTATTCCAAATCTAGGCTGTGGTGATATCACATAACCCTTTTACCTCTGGAATGTCTTAGATAAATTTTTGCATGGAAAAGAACAAACAAAAGTTTACTGTTTCTCAAAGCTTATTAGTGAAAATATTTTCTATACTTTCTGAGGAGGAACATGTGAGCCCAGACATTGACAGGCAACTTCTTGGTCGTGCAAATAACTCAGGTCTTTGAGATGGTGTGTTAGGCAGGTTTTCCTAGAAGCAGGACCTGAGACAAGGATTCAGGTGCATGTGACTTATTGAGCTTGTGGTATCTGGGGAAGGGATGGGGAAGTAAGATAGAACAGAGGAAGAGGGCGATGGTCTCAATGTTTGTGTCCTTCTAAAATTCACATGTTAAAAAGTAATCACCAGAGTGATGGTATTGGGAGGTGGGGTCATCGGAAATGAGATTAGTGCCCTCATAAAATAACCCCAAGCAAGCTTGTCCACTTCTTCCACCATGTGAGGACACAGAGAAGGCACCGTCTGTGATAAAGTGGGCCCTTACCAGACACTGAGTCTGCCAGTACCTTAATCTTGGCTGTCCTATCCTCCAGACCATGAGGAATGAATTTCTGTTGTTTATAAACTCCTCAGCCTATGACATTTTATTATAGCATCCTGAATAGACTATGGCAAGGAGTTAAGGAAGGATATAAACTCGCCTGGAGACAACCACCAGCCTGATCCCATGGGGAGCTCTGGAGCAAGAATTGTACCATAAAATTGGTTCTACTTTGACCAGGGAGATTGGTCTTTTGGAACCTGCTCCTCCATCACCCTGTCATCCCCCAAGGATGAATGAGTATGGATTGTAGGAAGGTGTAGTCTCCTGGGCTAGGGGTTCCCATTTTTCCATGGCCATTCTTTAGAGAAGGGGCAGCTTTGAGCCATTAGCAGGCAACACTCACAGCAGTTGAGGGATGGGTGATGGCCAGGAAAGGGATCTGGATGAGGCAGAAATATCTTCCCCTGAGCAGGGAGGAATTGTAACCTATCTGAGCGAATGTGGGTCAGAGTGTCTCTGATAACATTTTGGAGGTCATATCTTTACATAATGTGTTAGTCCATCTCACACTGCTATGAAGATACCACCTGAGACTGGGTAATTTATAAACAAAGGAAATTTGATTGACTCACAGTTCCACATGGCTGGGGAGGCCTCAGGAAACTTACAATTATAGCAGAAGGGGAAGCAGGCACCTTCTTCACAAGGCAGAAGGAGAGAGAGGGTGTGTGCGAAGGAGGAACCATCAGATCTCGTAAGAACTCACTCACGATCATGAGAACAGCAATACTGTTGCCCCCATGACCCAATCACCCCCACTAGGTCCCTCCCTTGACACATGGGGAATACGGGGATTACAGTTTGATATGAGATTTGGGTGGAGACGCAGAGCCAAACCACATCACACACTATCATACATTACAAAATAAAGAACAACAACAAAAAAAGTGCTTGGTTTTGAGAATAACTGGAATCTGGATTGTATGTTTATAATACAAAAAAAAGGCTTTCAGGAAAAATGTGTGTGTGTGTGTGTGTGTGTGTGTAGTGAAAAAAAGCAAAATCCTTTCCTCTGCCATATTTAAATTTACTATTATAAAATAAAATGTGTCCCTTGTCGATGTGAGAATTGCAGACGTGAGAATTAAAATTGTGTCCTAAATCCATTTGGGCATTGATGACATGTAGGAATTCATTATGAGAACTAACTCTCAATCCACAGTATAAATACCCATGGGTGAGTCTGCAATTACATGAGACTCATCTATTTTCCAGGAATTTCATTAATGGCATTAACGAAAAATATCAGCTTTGGCACTAAACTTGCATTAAAATTTCCTCTTTCCGAAATTGTCTTTGAGCATTTTAATTATAAATATGTAGATCTGGTGCTGCCTGATCCATTAGGCATACAGCATGTGGTTATTTAAATAGAAATTAAATAATTAATTATTAATTAATTATTCAAAATGAAATAAAATTAAGAATTGAGATTCTTGGTCACATAAAACCCAATTTCATTGCTCAGTATTTCTCTGTATCTTGTGACTACCTGATTGGATAGCACAGAGATAAAATATTTACATTCACTGCAGAAAATTCTATTGGTTAATGCGGATACAGACATTCAGAAACCTGAAATGAAGAGAGTCTTTTAAAAGTATAAAATATTTGTAAATAATTGTGTTTCAAATTTCTTTTCTTACACATTCTTAGAGTTATTGCTGCTGTCATTATCGTTGTTAGATTTTTTTTTTTAATGACAGTTATGTAAATAGAAAGGACTTTGGAGCTGAGTAGCCCCGGGTTCAAATTTACTTACTATCTATTGATAGGGTAAGTCAGTTAATATTGCTGAGTCTCAGTGTCCCCTTCTGTAAAATGGGGAGAATAACATTTACTTTGAAAAGGCTTCATGGAAATTAGATACATTCGTGCCTCCAAAAAATTCAGCCTGATGTCTGGCACTTAGTAGTGACCTTATGATAATTATTATGGTTTTCTTTCTTTAAAAAAAAAAAAAAAAAAAAGAGTTTGCTCTCTGCAGGCATGTTTTCATGAAATTTCTAGCTTACAGCATTAGAATTTCCCCCTATTCGTTTTGATATATTTGTTAATTATCCCATTTGCACGTGCCTGAAATCATTTTTAAGTTATATAATTCTCTGGTTTCTCTTCAGACCACATACATCTTTCGCCTTATAACTGTTTTGACAGTGGCAAATGAGTTGATTTCCTTCTTCATTCTCCTCTTTTTGGTTAAGCTTCTAAGATAAGTTACTGAAAAGGAATTAGAAGAAATTAAACTAAACCTAGATTTTATTATTCAATATGAAAGATAGGATGGTTATAAATCTGGACCAAAGCCTACTCCTATTATAGTGAAGAGACTAATCTCTCTCTGCGAGGGTCCTTGAGAATCATTTATAGAAGAGGCTTTTGAGATGCTTTAAAACATCAGAAGGAAACTCATCCAAAAATGAGTTGGCTCAGGAGTGCCAATTAGTCCTGCATTTGATCTGTAGCAGATGACAGGCATTTTAGCCTGAAGAGCTACATGCAGACCGCTGGGGGTAAGCCCTCTTCCCATCCGGAAAGCTGCCTAAGCCCCACCGAAAGGGCTGATGTTGAGTTCCAGGTTCTGCCTCCTTTGACTGAAACTCACTGAAGGACAATTCCTTAACCCCTAAAGATCCTGTGAGGGTATGCACAGTTATGAAGAAGACAAAAGGCAGGTTCAACAATACAGCCTTTAGGCAGCTGGCCAGGAATTTAAAAGCTGTGATTTAAAGAACTAAACAAAGTTCTCCTGGGAGACCAGGAAGCTTAGAAAATACCCCGGTCTCGCTCTCCATTGACAAAACAGCAAATGTAGAATGTGCCACTCCAAGTAAGGAAATTCCAGTCACTTCTGGGTTTTATTTCTTTTTAATGTATTAATCTGGTTTGCCCAGACAGCTGCTTTAGCCCCCAGTTTTGAATTTAAAAATCTACCCATGGATCCTCCAATCCACAATGACCCAATCCTGAGTACCTCAAGGAGGAAAGATATCTACAGTCACCGAAATTTTCATCCTGTATCTTAAAGAACTTCTACTGGAGGAGGAGTGAGATGACAAATTTGAATAATATATTACTAATAAATATTATTAATTATTAATATACTATTCGCTATATATTATTCAATTGTACATCTTATATATACTTCTATATATATATACACATATGCATATGTGTGTGGATTTTTTTCTGGACAGTGGGTGTTTTTAGCTTTCATGGACAGTGATTTCCTTTCAGAAGCAGAAAATGCATATTTGGGATTTTCAGGTGGGGAATGCAATGCTCTGGCTCCAAAGCTGGTCCCTAGAGACAGGGAAACCCCCCCCCCCAACAGGCCCTCCCTAACAGGGAAATGGCCTGCCACTGAATACAGTTTGCAGAGAAGCAGCTAAGCCTGAGCAGCAGGTACGGAGTGGTTCCCAGGCTGCTGCTGCAGTTGCTGCTTAAAAAAAAAAAGAAAAAAAAACCAAACCATGCCTCTGCACAGATGTGTGACAGCTTTCGAAAGGAGTGCAGCTCCTGCCCACCTGCTGTGCTCTATTTCAGAATGGAGTTTTCATTTAAAAGACAAAGCCTGGTTAGCTTTTTACCTTTGAACCTTATTGCATCAATTGCCACCCAGATTGCAAGTGTTTTGATTGGGGGAGGAATTGGGGTGAGAGAGGAGCCTGGGAAGGCCTCTCCCTTCCCTTCAATGAGGAGAGGTCACCTCTTCAGGATGGCAGTGCAGTCACAGCCCAAGGGCACTTTCTTAAACTGCTCAGCACCCCAGGCTCATAAGCAAAAGCCTCTCTGCTAAGCACACAGAGAGAAAGCGGAGCCATCATCTCTGCATTTGGCCCTGAGACAAATGACTCAATAAGGGACTCAAGCTATTAGAAAATCACTTGGGCTTAAATGAAAATTCAAATGGGAGAAATGGAGACCGAGATAAAAATGGGTTTTAATATGAAAAAACCAACCGGGACCAAGAAAATGAAATAACAGACACAAAGGCCAAAGAGAAGCTACATCAAACTGAGGAGTGTAGAAATTTGGAGTCGCTGTCCTGGGCATGGTGATATTCATGTTACAGAACCAAACCGGCGACCACTCGCCTGGTGCAATGAAACCAGATGCTCACACTGAGGTTTCTGCCGTGATAGAAAGGAAGGCACTTATTGTAGAGCATCAAGCAAGGCGAATCAGGGCAGCTCATGCTGATAGACCCAAACTCCCTAATGGCTTGCAGGTAAGGGTTTCTAAAGGAGGGGTAAATTTCAGGAGAGATGACGCTACTGGCAAAATCATCAATCAATATATGAAAGTTACGCGTTGGTTTTGGACAAAAAGGGGGGATATCTTGAAGCACCTGCTTGCAGGGCAGAGGCAGATTTAAAGATCTTCTGATTTACAATTGGTTAAGGAAGAGAAGCTTTGTTTAAAAATTGTGGGTCAGTAGAAAAATGTTAGGGGAGTGACTGTCTCCAAGCCCCTTAGGAAGAACATTAGAACAAAGGGCGATAGTCAAAGTTTAGTCTTCGCTTCCCCCTCACCTGGGGTCTAAGTGCCAGCGGATCAGTACTGTGGGGGTCCCAGCCTCTGAAAGACAACTCAGGGACATATTTTAAGATGTTATCTTTAATTTCCATAGGGAGAGCAAACATCTCTGGGACTCTAACTTTTTTAGCTATTGTTTTAGGCTGCTTTTACCTTCTTGTTTAACAAATTACTTATTTACTTCTCAGGGCTAGCTAGGTGCCCGGAATTTCCTGTGAAGGAACTCAGGATTTTCCTTTATTTCCATGCTTGGGGTCTGTAGGCCCCTAAAAGAGGGGATCCCTCCTTCGTCTCACCCAGAGGTTTACAGGGATTGATTGGGTGATACAATTAGCTGGAGAGGGTCAGAGAAAAGCAAGATTATACTCAAAACAGTCATATCACCACCTTAGTTATTATTCTGTTTTGTATAAATTATGAACATAGACTGCATTTCCCTGCCTCTAATCTCTCTCCTCTCTTTTCTTCCTTCTCTTCTACCTTCCTGCC
Source organism: Macaca thibetana thibetana (assembly GCF_024542745.1). Lineage (NCBI taxonomy): Eukaryota > Metazoa > Chordata > Mammalia > Primates > Cercopithecidae > Macaca > Macaca thibetana. The sequence goes on along the minus strand of NC_065578.1, from coordinate 203,719,588 downwards.
TTCCATCTATTCACCCATAAATCATTCAGAAAATATTATTGAGCATCTACTACGTATCAGGCATTGTTCTAGACCCCAAGGAAAGAGTATTGATTGAAACTCACGGAGCTTACATTTTAGCAGGGGAGACAGACACCAACGAGGTAAAGAAATAAACTATGTAACATGTAAGGTGATGATAAGTAAAAGGGAGGGGGATGAGTGCAGAATGAGGCAGATTCTAGACAAATAAAACAGTGCCCTCTTTCTGCAGGATATAGTTTGGCCTTCATGCTCAGTCAAAGCACCCTTCCTCTGGGCAAAGCGAACCACAATGGGACATTCCTTGGCAAGTGGAGCAAGGGCTCCATTCACTACCTGCTTGTTCCTTGTATCAGGTGCCACGATGCACTGCAGTCCAGCTATGAAGTGGGGAGAGTGTGTATATGTCTGTCTGTGTGTGTGTGTGTGTGTGTGTGATGCAAAGCTCTCTTGACTCCAATACTGATGGCACAGTGTTCAACAGACCAAAAAAGAGACCTGGAGCCAGCAAACAAGACATAAGGTTTTTTGAGGACTTACACACAGGGTCATCCAGAGGCGGTGGGCTGGACAGGAAAACTGTTACTGTGTATAAAAAGCATGCAGTTTATATGGCGTTTTCACTTATCAACCTCTACCTAGCAACCTTCATTTCAACCAAAACAAAGGGCCTCAATCCCCTGTACAGCCCGCGTTCCAAGGGATGGGCTAGGGGCTAGGATGTTCTTCATAGATAAAGAGTGAATCTCTAGGTTGGCCACTCTTGGATTTCTTAGCTTGGAACTCCAAACACACATTTGTCTCAGATCATAGGGTCATTTTCAGGATATGCTTAAGTTACTGCTGTCCAGTGCTTCTGCCATACAGTGTGATTTTACAGAAGCGGGCCAGGGCAGTCCTCCCTGGGGAGGTGACACTTGAGTGAGGACCTGAGGGAGGGAGGTAGCCGCTCTGTGATAGGTGAGGGAAGAGCAGGAAGGGCAAGTGCAACAACATGAGGAGAGAGCCTGACGATGGGACGCAGAAAGGGCAGGGGGTCATGTGGATATATGAGCATGACCGCTGTGGAGGAAGCGAGGAGAGGGCAGTTGGGGGACAAGGTTAAGGGAGGTTGCGCAGGGATTAAGGCTGTAGAAAGAACATTAGCCTTCATGACCACAAGGGAGGCATCCTCGGAGGCCTTGGCGATCACACCTAACACATTTTGTCAGGATCTCTCTGGCTGCTGATTTGAGGCTCGGTTAAAGCAAGGCAAAGGTGAATGCAAGAGGCCCGGTTAGAAGGCTACTGCATCATCTAAGCAAGAGATGCCCAGTATGGGTCTTGTCTAATTCATCTGCAGTCAGCATAATCTTTCTGAAGCCCAGTTTGATCTGTTTCTTTTGGTAAAGAATCCTTCAGTGACTCCCCAGTGCCCATACAATTGCCAACTGAAAAATGATGAGGTTCATAAATTTAAAAAAGGGAGCTTTATTTCTCATAAAGGGTTGCAGCCTGCAGGTGGCCATTCTGGCAGAATGGGAAATGTAGCCTCTGGCCAGAAGCCAGAAGCCAGAAATAGGCACTCTAGGGAGGGGTAAAGGGAAAAAAAATACCTTGAATGGAGTGGTCAAATATACATATTCAATAGGCTATGGGAGGGATCATGAATATTTATGAAAAGAGAAACATGCATATGTGCAGTGGAACTTCATGCCCCTTCATCTGTCCTATGTACAAATAATGGCAGCATTAGCATGACCTGAAGTTGAAGTTGTCAGCCTTCTGATACCAAAAGGTAAAGCAGAGGACGTGAAATTCTCTGTAGACTGGTCATAACTACTGGGTGGTTGATGGGCTCTTTTTTATTCATTTGTTTATTTTTTTCAGACAGGTATCACTATGTTGCCCAGGCTGGAGTGCTGTGGTTTTTCACAGGCACGATTCCACTACTAATCAGCACAGGAAATTTTACCCGCTCCATTTCTGACCTGGGCCAGTTCACCCCTCCCTATGCAACCTGGTGGCCCCATACTCCCAGGAGGTCACGATATCGATGACAAACTTAGTGCAAGCACCCAATTGGTATAGCACACCACAGCCCAGAACTCCTCGGCTCAAGGGATCTTCCAGCCTCAACCTCCTGAGTAGCTGAGTCTCTTGTTAGGCATAAAAGGAGGGGAAGTGTTAGACAGTTGGTTGGTATCAGCGGTGGATTTGAAAGGTATGGTTTCTGCTCAGCCTTTAGGGAAGAAAGTCTATTTGTGGCTAACAAAGGAGCAGGTATAACTAGGTCTGTCTGATCTCCCATCCCATCAAGGCTAAGAAGTCAGTTTTCAAGGTTGCTCTGTGGTCCCCTTGAGCAAGATATGGTCCTTTCAGTAGGTTGGGGGGCTTAGCATTTAATTTTGTTTCTCAAAATGAATTTCCTTGTATTGGATAATGGACTAATCCTAACCAGGCCTTCCTCTTTCCCAGCCTCCCAGCCAGGCAACTCCTCTCTCTAGCTCCTGTTTGACACCCCACTCTCCTGAACTCTAGCTACAGGATTTCAAGCTGGTGCTCCAAATACCTCCTCTGGTCTGCACTTGGAGTCTCAGGTGTCAGATCAGTTCTATAGAGGCAGGGCCTGGGGCCTGGCTTTGGAAGATCTTCAGGAAACACCTGTGGAGCTTCCAAATTGGTGAACACATTGAGGTATTGGGAGGTGTCATTCACCCAGGGAGGCATGGGTGCCTGTTCCCCACACCTTGCCCTGTGCATCTCTTCCACCTGGCTATTTCTGAATTGTATCACTTGTAATAAACCAAATCAAATGATGATTCAGAGTGCATATGAAAGCCTCATAAAACACTTGGAAGAAAACAGGATTTTAGCATAGCACCTCACTTTGCACATTAAAAATGGAAAGATATGGTAGAAGAGGCATGCCAGGCTCTATCTCTGCCTCAGTACCTATGGCCAGAAGGATCGGACATCTGGCATGTGCTCTGTGTTCCTTCATGTTCGTTGCCCTTGAGAATGCATCATTGCTTCTTAGGAAGTAAAGAGAACATAGCGTCTGGGCAGGAAGCTATGATTCACCAGGTGTGAATGGTGTAACTTCATTGGGTGGCTCAAGGGCTCTCCACTCTTGAAACACTCTTGGCTTCTGATGACCACTTTCTTTACTGGGAATTTTGCCCTTATTCTTTATTATTTATTTACTGGGAATTTTGCCCACTAATTTATAGGTATGAAATAACAAAAAAAAAAAAAAAAAAAAAGAAAAATTAGAATCTATGTAGATAAAAAATTATGTTATCTAATCTAATGTTTTTCTTAAAATACAATGTAAAGAAAATTTTATCTGGTGTTTTACTTATTCTGCCTAATTCTTCTAATCAACAGAGAAAGTGAGGAAGAAGAAATGAAACAAAAGAAGCAAACTGGGAGCAGGGGACCCAATATTTCAGGGGACCCATGTTTCAAGCTCTTTATGGACCTGATGTCATGCAATCTTGTGACAAATTTGCGGTGTGGATATTCTTACCCTCTTTTGCCCATTCAGGACATCAAGAAAAAGACCTACCTAAAACCTACCTAAAATCACATGGTAAATGGCAACCTGGAATTTTACTAGGATGGCTGACTTCAAAACTTGTGATAGTTCCACTCTATAGAACTGTCTTGGAAAAAGAGAGAGAAACACCTATGATAGTGAAGGAAGAAATGTGCAGGCTGGAGAAGGGGAGAGGCAGAGCAGGAGTGAAGGGAAAGGCAAGCTGGGGAAGGGGAAGGAAGCCTGATGCTCAGAGCAGCTGGAAGATGACTGGCTGTGTTTGGGGCACCATAGCATCTGTTGCAATTGGCCCGAACAGTCTTTTTTTCTTTGAATTGGTCACCAACAATGAAAAATCAGGGAATTTTTGTGTGTGTGTGAAATCTGAATTGCTGATATCTTTTGAAAGCTCCAAGAGGAGGCCAAGCTGAGCCTGTCTTCCACAGGGTGACAGTTAGCTGGAGCTGAGGGTTGGTTGTCTCCTCTTCCCAGGCCTTGGCTGGGAGGTTTCCTGAAGCATCTCTGACAGAGTTAGGCTGACCCAGAACACCCATCATGGCACAGCTATGTTTGCCTTCATGTCCTATGTCTTTGCAAACTCTGCCCCAGCATTCTTGACTATTCTTTAAGACCCTAAGACTCTATTCAAAGGCTGCCTACTCTGTAGAGCCTTCTAGTACAGGCCAGACAACTTACTCATTACTTTGGAAACCGTTCTACTACAGTGCACCTTGAAGGTAGGGCTGTGTCTGGGTCCTCTTTTCTTTTCTTTTTTTTCTTTTCTTTCCTTTTCTTTCTTTCTTTTTCCTTTCTTTTTTTTTTTTTTTTTTTGATAGAGATGGTGTCTCACTTAGTCTGGTCTTAAACTCCTGACCTCAAGTGATTCCCTCACCTCGGCCTCCCAGAGTGCTGGGATTACAGGCATGAGCCACCACACCCAGCCTGGTTCCTATGTCTATACAAGCTTCTAGCACAATATCTGGCTCACAGCGGGGAAATCATAACCACTTAGATGAAATGAACTTATGTCAGATGAATAAAAACTTTGCAGAGTTACAAAATCTAGAGTATCTCATTGAAGAGAGACTCAAACCGCTAGACCTTTTCAAGACTGAGCACTACCAGCAGGGCCCTTGGAGCTTGTTCTGCATCTGTCTGCCTGGCATTCCCACAGAGAGGTTAGGGTGGCATGTCCCCATCACACAGCCGGTGTGGAAGCCAATGAGTTCAAACAAAACGTGGCGTGCCCAGGTGGATTGAAAACATTTCCTCAGCAAGCCACCCAGTTTTGATCCACGTTTAAATTTATTTTTTGCTACAACTCAGTACACACACTGTTACTCTAACATCTATCAGGGAGTGCTTATGTGAATGGGCCCCAAGAAGAAGGGAATGGAGTGGACGGAGATAAGCTTGTTGGGAGGGTGAAGAGGGAAGGCCTTGCAAAGTGGCCAGAGCCATCACCAGAGGACATTACTCCAGCAACAAGCATGAGTGAGAGAAGGGGAACAGTGAATGCCAGAGAGGGGCCCAGGGAAAAGGTTTACTAGACCGATGGCAAGCCCAGGCCGCTTTGACAAAGACCATGAGCCCCTGGTAATTGCAGTACTGATGGATCTGTAACTGCTGCGAACCAAGTCTATGTTGTTTTAACTTGTAATCCCTTTAGGTGGGCCCACACTTTTAGTATTCAAAAGTAGACTGCAAACAGAAAACAATTGATGAGTGTTTGGAGTGTCATAGCAACCCTGTAGATACTCATTTGTAGTTTGCTGTTAGCAAACCATCTCTATACATGTAACTTAGTTTGTTCTCATGGCACCTGCCTAATCAGAGCAGGTACGGTCATGTGATTTGGTTAAGGTCACATGCTAGTATGTAGTTGGGTTTGAACCAACATCTTATGACCCCAGGATCAGAGCTCGTTGCACAGTGTGAGGAGGAGAGGGTCCTGCCTCACCAGGGTGGACCCCTGGCTGTCAGCCCCGGCACCCTGGGAGGAGCTGGGGTGAGCCACCCCACTTCCTGCCTTCTACTGTGCTGCTTGGGCTCTGCTAACAGTTGGCACTTGGCTGGTGCCGGCTGGCTGGCCATTCATCCAGCTCCACCATCTGGCATTACGCCCTCCTTGTGCACCATCCTCTCTTCTGCCTGGGTGGCTGTGCCTGCTGCTCCTGTCTGGCAGGACCTGAGTGGCAGAGGGTTGACTGTGGGGTCCTGGGCATTAGCTGCCGGCGATGGCCTCATCTCCTGGAAGTCTGTCTGCCTCAGCCTTTGGCCCCAGGCTCCACACCCCCACCATTGATGAAATGTGCTCCTGCTGCCCAGAAAGAAAATGTCTAGGGCTCCAGTCCTGCCTGGTTGGCAGTATTCCCTCCTGAAAACCTTCCTTGCCTGTACTTTGTGCTATTCTGGAGTTCATTTTGAACAGCAGGACTGTATTAGCAGAGAAGGAAGGAACAGAAGAACCGGTCACATAAAGAAGCCCCTGTCCACACAGTTTGACCTTTGCATGTCCAAATCTCAAAGTGGGCTACAGGGTCTGTTTGTTCCCTGCTCCATGGAAATTCTGTAACTCAGGCCTTTCCTAGGTTCACTGACAACTCCATGTTTATACGATTGGGATAGTTAGGAAAGAAGACTTAGGGCCACTGTGAGCAAAAGAAGAAGAGGTGTCTGCCATGACAGAGCATCCAGTTTCCTGGAATAATGGATGCACTCAAATAAACACACAGGAATATGTAAATCTGCATACTCACTGGGTGACCTTCAGCAACATTCTGGACCTTTCTGTGCCTCAGTTTCTTCATCTGTAAAGTGGGGGCACTTTGCTGGATGGTTGTGAGGGTTTATATGCATTATGCAAAGCACTTAGGATTGTGCCAGCACATAGTAATTCATCAATAAATATTAGCTATTATTAAACCAGGCAAGTGCCCTCAAAGAGAAGTGAGTGAGTGAGGCCATCCTGGCTTATAAAAGAAGGATTCGACTTAGTCATCTGGGAGACAAAAGAAGGCTTCCATGAGGAAGTGGCTTGGACTGAAATGTGAGGAAGTAGATTTTAACTTTGATGAACAAATCTGAGGAGCACGTTCTTGGCAGTGGAAATGGTGTGTGCAGAGTGGTAACAGTATTGGTGGAAGGATAGTCTAGGAAAAGCATGCGGCAGAGAGGAGATGGCGACAGATGTGCAGACATTATAGTCAGTGGTCAGATCATATTGAGCCTTTAGAACCACGTTAAAGAATTTTGGGAAACCACTGGATGATACTTATTTTTTGTGATGTAACAAATTACCCCAAAACTTAGCAGCTTCAAACAACAAACACTGATTATCTCATGCCATTTCTGAGGGTGAGGAATTCAGGTGTGGCTTAGCTGGGTGGTTCTAGCTCAGGGTCCCACAAGAGGTTGCAGTCACTGCACTGGGGGCTCCCATTGTGTGAAGCTTGACTGGGGCTGAGGATCTGCTTCCAGAATCACTCAGGAGCTCTCTCTTCCTCTTTGTGGGCCTCTCTATACAGCCACTCAGCATAGAGCAGCTGTGTGCCCCAGAGAAGCTGTATCCCCCAGAGCAAGTGAGAGGGAGTGTGAGCCAGCCCAACAGGAAAGGGTTTTTATAACCTCATCTTGGCAGTGACATTCCATTATTTCTACCAACATCTATGGGAAACACAGACCTACTCTGATACAATGTGGGAGGGGACTACCAAGGAGGTGGATACCAAGAGACAGGAGCATTGGGGGTCATCTGAGAGGCTGGTGGGGGGAAATAATCAGATTTGCCTTTGACTACCTCCTTCCTGCTATAGTGAGGATGGGGTGGACAGGGACTTGATACACACAGGGAGAATAGCTGGCAGACGACTGTAGCTCAGAGTATCCGGTGGTGGTGGGATGAGTTGGGACCTTTATATCCTTACACTGACCACTTGTTGAAGGTGGGCTTCTTTGAGAAGAGAACATGGCCTTGAGAAAGGTGGTTCTGAACTTCAGCAGAGGGCAATTTCTAAAGATAGCTGATATCTGAAGAATTTCATCTGGTAACACTCCCAGCAGCTAAGAGGTAAGTCCTTCATTGCTGAATGGAGAGCTCAGTGGTACAGCAGCAAGCATACCCGGCTACCAATGTGAGGTGTTTGCAAGAGGTTTCACAGACAGAAGATACATCACTATTCTCCTGTATTAGTTGCTAAGCAAAAATGTAGGCACTGGCAACTGATAGATGTGGGGATTGCCAGCAGCTCCCAAGGGTTCCTTGAAAATTATTCATTTGTGCTGCAGTTAGCTAAGATCATCAAGGATGGCCTCTTGTGACCACCCCACTTTAGGATTCACTGAAAACCTTCTCGATCTTCAATCTTCCCAACATATCCAATGGTTATAGGAACCTCTAAGTCTTCATATTAAGTTCTTCCTGGTGAAAATACCTAAAATGGTTTCTATGTTTCCAAACTAACACTTGCTGGTTGTATCATCAAGAGTTATACTCCAAAATAAGAACCTGGGAGCACTTCTCAATAATCTCTCCGGTAATCAATTAATACAGGTCTCCCAAATGCCTCCCATTTTTTTAATGCAGTGATAGGTATTGAATGCTAGGATTGGCTAGCTAAAAATGCATTTAGAAATTTTAAAGAGATAATTATATAGAAGTATTGACCACCGGTGAACAATGCTTAGTTGGTGAGGGGAAGGTTACTAGTATCAGATAATTCAAAACTTGTGAGTTTGCGTGGCTATACCAGGTTTTCAGCAATCACTGAGGTTTGAAATTGGCCCTGTAAGGAAAACAGCTGAGACAGACAAAAAAAAGTTTAAACATCTTCAAATGTAGCACATGGACCACTCATTATCTGACAACTGCCTGCCTCCTCAGACTTTTTTCCTTGTGCTCCTTTGTCTCAACTTCATGTTCCAGCAATTCCAAGCTGCTTGCAGTGCTTCTGCATATGTCAAACTTTCTCCCGTCTTTTTTTTTTTTTTTCTGCCCAAGCTGTCACCTCTGCCACAACAAACCTCTCCTCTATTTACTCTTTAAAACTTAGTTTGGATATCAACTAAAAAACGACAGAATAAGATCTTCTGAAAATCTCATCCTTTATAAAAGCAATGAGAACACTGGCAAAAATGGTAAGAATTCCCACTTCTAGAACCGTGGAACTTAGCAAAACACTTGCAGCAACCCAGGGAGCATTTCTCAAGAAAAAGAACTGAATCTCAGTAAGAACAGTGAGCTTTGTGTTGCTCTAATTTGCCCTATTCCGATTATCCTCCCTCCCCAGCCGCACAATCATTTTGAAAACAAAAGCTCTCAATCAGGTGAAAAACAGCAGCCTGGCAGCCACTGGAGGGGACAAAATAGGGTCAGTCTAAACATTAAGTAGTTTGTCAGCCAAAGAGACTGGGGATTTAGGCAGGGACCAGACCCTAAAAGACTTTGCATGTCCCACTATAGACTTTTCATCTTATCTGAAAGTAACGGGGAGTCCTGCAAAGATTTTTGGCCTCAAAACTCCATTCCCAGATAATTGCTATTATTTGACCTGTTTTGGTGGCTCCTTAGGAAGCTGTTTTTGACTCAGTTCAGAGTTTTTTCCAGTTTCTTTTCTTTCCTTTCCGAGGAAAGGAAGTTTCTGGGGAGAGTACTTAATTTGGATGAATATAGGGGACTATGTTCACAGGAATGAAAACTGTGGTGAGGTAGGAATTTACTCTTTTTTTTTTTGAGATGGAGTCTCACTTTGTCGCCCAGGCTGGAGTGCAGTGGTGCGATCTCGGCTCACTGCAACCTCCACCTCCTGGGTTCAAGCGGTTCTCTTGCCTCAGCCTCCCAAGTAGCTGGGATTACAGGCACCTGCCACCAAACCCAGCTAATTTTTTTTTTTCTAAATAGAGATGGGGTTTCACCATGTTGGCCAGGCTGGTCTCAAACTCCTGACCTCAAGTGATCTGCCCAGCTCAGCCTCCCAAAGTGCAGGGATTACAGACATGAGCCAGCACACCTCCGCTGGGATTTACTCTTAATGCATTCACAACAAAGGCCTCAGCTAATCCTCAGGGACCTGGAGGACCCTTCAGAGTTGTCCTGCCTTACGGCCCAATGCCAGTTCTTCATACCAAGTGCCAGTTCCTTATATCTTCCTCATCAAGCAGTCACTGGATGCTCTCTGTCCCTTGGGAGAAGACCCAACCTTTTCCAACTAACAGCAGCTCAGCGAACAAATGAGTGCCTCAACCCTAAAGGCAGAGCTGGGCAGTGCACCCCTGTATTCAGCATCCAGTTGGGTTCCCATGTGGCTTGGCCCATGCTGCTCTCTCAGTGCGTGACCCCCTGAGAGGAGGCAGGAAGAGAGGCAACCGATGAGAGCAGACAATTGTGATTTCTACCTTGAGTCTTCTCCCTGCTAAATGTATGGCTTGGATCAGAATTTATCTTCTTTAGGCCTGTTTCTCCACCCACGGCAATTGATATTTCTACTTAAACACCGAACACGTTGTTGGTATTCTGAGATACCCTGGAAATGGGGTCAAAGTTGGATGGACTACTTCTAGGAAGGAAATCCAGTACCTACGATTGCTGGGAAGGCCAACCACACTGCTTCTCCTCCTAACCTCCCCAGGATCTCCCACGGTTCTTGTTTTTATTATTTATTTATTTATTTATTTATTTATTTATTTATTTATGGAGACAGGGTCTTGCTCTACCCTGGCTGGAGTGCACTGGCATGATCTCAGCTAACTGTAACCTCCGCCTCCTGGGTTCAAGTGAGTGTCCTGCCTCAGCCTCCCAAGTAGCTGGGATTACAGGTGCCCACCACCACGCTCGGCTAATTTTTTGTATTTTTGGTAGAGACAGGGTTTCGCCATGTTGGCCAGGCTGGTCTCAAACTGGATCTCCCACGTTTCTGCTGCAAAAGTAAAAATAAGGTCTAGTAACCTCTTCAGAGTACTGAGAAGTTGGTCTAATTTGTTTTGAGTTCCCTGGACCCTGATTAGGATTTTGCATCAGGCAGACATTCATTTTGTTCTGTTTTTCTTTCTGACATTGGCCAATGAGAAATCATAACGAAAGAAAATTATGTCATTCTTTATCCTGGTATCAAATTGTACATGCATTAGTGACTTGGTAAAAAGAAAAAAAAAATGAGTCAATAATCTGCAGTAAATCACTATAAGCGTTACGGAGAAATCTAAGAATCAGAGACATACAGGATGTTGAGTGATGTGATTCAAATCCCTACATTCAAACAAATGGATTCTCAAAGGCTGGAGGGGGAAAACTTATCAGAATCTCAGGGGGAAGGTAAGGCTCATGTAGTTTGAAAAAGTCTATCTACTTTCTACCCATAGGAAAATTTTGTACAAAATTATTGTCTCTTGGGGATATGCAGAAAATAGTGAGATATGCAGAAATAATTTTAGGGGACAAAGGTTAAAAAGAGGTTTTAGAAGTAGCTTTGGGAACAAATGGCAGTATGATAATGTTACTCCTGAGAAGTTTTATCTCCATCAGCTGCATTTGGCCATAAAATTATACAATGTATCATTACAATGCCTTTAAGTGAAGGAATGCAGCCACCCCCTGCTACAAAAGAAAATTCCAAAACAGTGAGCATAATACCAAGGAGTTTTCTCAAAACTAAGGATGACAAAATGAAAATGGGCTCTGGAGTACGTTTGAGTTTTCCTCTTAAATTAAAATCCCCTAAATTTTTTGACAATTCCCATTGACCCTCGACATACCACCGAAGGAAGTGAATCACTGGCATCTCCGTGACTCTAATGATGCCCAAACTTTAAGCTGATGAGCAAGGAATAGAATAAATAGCTCCATTCAGAAGGACAGATTCCCCTCAGGTGGGTAAAAAGATAGCATCATTCATAAGACCATTATCTGAAATTCTCTGACTCAATTACAGTCTCACTCTGAATCAGTTGCGGTGACTGACAGCACCCGACAATGCCAGTACTCACATTCCAAGCTGCACGGTAAAGAGAAACTGCAGATGAAAGCACATTGACTCACACTTCCAACAGCAGGATTTCTCAAGGTTTGTCGGCTTCGAATATAAATGCAGAATATTTCCTTGGTGTCAGCAGCAGCTCCAGACTGGATTTCAGGAGCAATTAATAGTCCACAGATTAACCCTTTTCTTGCAGACAGGAACATGAAAATAATTCCCATTGTTGTGTATTTACTCAGTGTGTGTTGTGGGGGGGAAGAGATACAGGCATACACACACACACACACACATAAATAATATATACGTATATGTACAGTCACATGGACATCAATACTATCTCTTAATGAAATGTATCATTTTGTACCTACGAAAATATTTCTTGCTAATTTTTTGACAAACTACCTAAATAGATTTTATGTTGTCAAATGCACATTAAGATCATGGGAACCAAGTTTAATTCCTTAGTTTTTCTTTCCAGAAGCTAGGCTGATATTTAACAGGCTGTCTCATGAGCTAGAACAGGAGTCCACATCCTCAGCTTGCAGGCCAAGTCCAGCCCCCCACTTGTTCCTGTATGGCCTGTGTACACTTTTAAGGGATTGAAGAAAAATCAAAGAACAGTAATAGTTAGTTCGTGACTCTTGAAAATTGTATGACATTCAAATTTTAGGTTCCCAAAATAAAGTTTTATTGGCACACAGCTACACCTTTTTTTTTTTTTTTTGAGATGGGGTCTCACTCTGTCACCCAGGCTGGAGTGCAGTGGCATGAACTTGGCTCACTGCAGCCTCGACCTCCCAGGCTCAAAGCAATCCTCCTGCCTCAGCCTCCCAAGTAGCTGGTACTACAGGTGTGCACCACCATGCCTGGCTAATTTTTGTATTTTTTTGTAGAGATGGGGTTTTGCCATGTTGCCCAGGCTGGTCTTGAACTCCTGGGCTCAAGCGATCCACCCACCTCAGCCTCCCGAAGTTCTGGGATTACAGGTGTGAGCCATTGTGCCTAGCCCCACTATTGATTTATGGATTGTCTATGGCTGCCTTCTTCCCAAAAGGACAGAGAGTTGAGCAGTTGCAACAGAAATCATACAGCCCAGGAAGCCTAAAATATTTACTGTCTGGTTCTTTACAGAAAAAGTTTGCCAACTTCAGGCCTAGAGCTAGTTGTTCTATGGCCTTTTTGGGTTGGTTTCTGCCCTGCTTAAGATAAGAGTACACAGATGGTTCCTGACTTATAATTCGACTTATGATTTTTAAACGTTATGGTGGTGCAAAAATGAAACGCACTCAGTAGAAACTGTACTTTGAATTTTAAATTTTGAGCATTTCACTAGTATAATACTATAATTCCTAGTATAATGCAGTATAATACTCTCTTGCAGTGTTGGGCAGCAACAGTGAGCCACAGGTCCCCGTCAACCATGCAATCACGAGGGCAAACAACTGATACTCTACAGCATACTGTGTTCCCCGTGTTGTTTGGAATATTGTGTTTTTAATTTTCACATCCCATCATGTCTACAAAACACTCATCTATATCTGGGGAGAAGGAAAAGCAGAGGGAATTACTCTTGAGCCAAAACTCAAAATAATTGCCCAGTACGGAGACAGCAAGCCAGCAATGGCCATCACACATGAGTTAGGACTGTAGAAAGCCACGATCATCTTAAGGAATAACAAGCAAATTTGTGATGCAGTGGAACCATCAACATCAGTCAAATCTACTGTTATCACAAAGAAAAGAGCTGGGCTGATTGATGATTTGGAAAAATTACTTGTCATGTGAGTGGAAGACCAGACACAGAAGCACATACTGCTTAGCCTACTGATGATCCAGGCTAAGGCGAGAAGTCTTTTCAATACACTAAAAGAGCATGCCTGTGATCTTTCCCAAATGCAAATGTTTATAGCAAGTCATGGGCGGGTTCCAACACTTCAAAAGGCATCGTAACTTTCATAACATGAAGGTCAGCAGTGAGGCAGCAACTGCCGATACTGAAGGTCTTGAAGCATTTAAGAAAAAGCTCCATAGGATAATTGTGGATGAGAAATATTTGCCAGAATAAATATTTAATGTCAATAAAATGAGTTTGTTCTGGAAGCGTATGCTGGTGCATACATATATTAACAGGCCAAGACAATGCCAGGATTCAAGGCATTCAAATATCCTGGAATGTTGTTTTGGGGTGGAAATGTTGCAGGGTTCAAATCAAAGCCTTCCTAATCTACCACTTAGGGAACTCTAGAGCATTTGAGAATGTGAACAAGTATTCGTTTCCTGTTTATTATTGCCATCACAAGAAAGCCTGGATGACATCAGCACTGTTTAAAGACGGGTTTGAAGTGTTTTATTCTGCAGGCAAGAGAGTATTATAGGCAAAGCAACATCTCATTCAAGATTGCTCTGATCTTAGACAATGCTCCAGGTCCTCCATAGCTTATCCGGTGACATCCATCTTGATGTAAAGATTGTATATTCGCCACTTCTGAACACAACTGCACTCATTCAACTCATGGAACAAGGCACAAGAGCTCTGTTCTAAGCATACTACTTATCCACTCAATATTTGCAAAGGCTGTTAAAGAGACTGAATCTGACCTAACGCTCTGAGAGTTTTGGAAAGGTTTTAATATTCTAAATGCTGCCTGGATCATTGCTCCAGCATGAGAAGACACACAACAATGCATGAATGGCATTTGGAGGAAAGTTTTGAAGATGTATGTAAATGCATTTAAAGGCTTTAACAAAGATTCTGCTCTTGATGAAATAGTAACTAACAATATTAGTGCTTGGGGAACAGCCAGAATTGGAGGTTGATGAAGAGGATATTCATGAGTTTATTGGCATTGGGACTGAAGAGCTTCCTAAGGAGAAACTGATCAGACTGAAGAAGAAAGAAAGAAATTGAAGCAGAGGAAAAATAAGTTACACCTGAGGCACCAAGAAAGTTTGCAGCAAAGAAACTGGTGGAGACATTGGTTACCCTCAGCAGTGGCTTATGAACGGTGGAAGAAATGGACGTCCATTGCTAGAGATTCTCAAGAGCTGACAGGTAGATGCAGGCTGCTCTTGCTTGCTGTAGAGAAATATATAAAGAAAAGAAGAAACGAACTGCACGGTTAAAACTTATCTTCCTGAAGAACTCTATGCTTGCCAAACCATCAACAAGTGTCAATGCCCCACTGTCTTCCAACAGCTATTCTCAAGCCTCCACACGAGAGAGAGAAATCGATGGCCCTGTCACCGTAGCATCCCCATTATCCAGCAATTAATTTTAGTTCAATGCATAAAACCCTCTTCACACCCAGTGTGCTTTAAGCTGTGTACATTAATGGTGAGTACCCAAACAACGATTCTCTTTTTCATTTTTAGTACAGTCTTCAATAAATTACATGAGATATTCAATACTTATATTTATAAAACAGGTTTCGTGATAGATGATTTTACCCAACTATAGGCTATGTGTTCTGAGCACATTTAAGGTACACTAAGCTAATCTATGACTTTTGGTAGGTTAGGTGTATTAAATGCATTTTTTACTTATGGTATTTTTTACTTATGAGGGGTTCTTTGGGATATAACCCCATCATAAGTTGAGGAATGTCTACATTGCTTTGCAAAGTTCTTGTAGAGGAGTACCTGGGACTATACCTCTATTAACACAATCCAGATCTACTTTTCATCACATAATCCCCATTAATGAATAAACAGCACTTTGTTATAATCACATTTGACCACACTATTTATTTTATAATGAAAAGTATTAAATTCTATTGGAAGGGAAATTCTCATCATCTAAAATCTTTTTTTGGGGACAGTCAGGTTTGTATGTAGTAGGTTTCTTTAAATAAGATTATAACTATTATCAACAGAAAAAGTTTTTAGAAATGTTATGTTATCTTCTAATTGCAAGCTACTTGTAGAAAACAAAACAAGAAACAATGCTGTTGATTCTCTTTAAATGTAAAATGTTGTTGGATTCAAGAGACACTGAATAGCTTTAGATATTGGGTGGAGTAGTAATGAATTCACCACTTCTTTTTTTTTTTTTTTTTTTTTGAGACGGAGTCTCGCTCTGTCGCCCAGGCTGGAGTGGCTCCATCTCAGCTCAATGCATGCTCAGCCTCCCGGTTTACGCCATTCTCCTGCCTCAGCCTCCAGAGTAGCTGGGACTACAGGCACCCGCCACCTCGCCCGGCTAGTTTTTTGTATTTTTTAGTAGAGACGGGGTTTCATCGTGTTAGCCAGGATGGTCTCGATCTCCTGACCTCGTGATCCACCCGCCTTGGCCTCCCAAAGTGCTGGGATTACAGGCGTGAGCCACGGCGCCCATCCTTGAATTCACCACTTCTGCTCAGGAAGGGCACAAAACCCAAAATGGGCCAGGTGTGGTGGCTCACGCCTGCAATCCCAGCAGTTTGAGAGGCCAAGGTAGGAGGATCACTTGAGCCCAGGAGTTTGAGAACAGCCTGGTAAAAGAGTGAGGCCCCCATCACAAAATAATTAAAAAAAAAAAATTAGCTGGGTGTGGTGGCGTGTGCCTGTAGTCTCAGCTTACTCAGAAGACTGAGGTGGGAAGGTCATTTGAGCCTGGGAAGTCTCGAGGCTGTAGTGAGCCATAATTGTGCCATTGCAGTCCAGCCTGGGTGACAGAGCAAGACCCTGTCTCAGTGAAACAAAAACAAAACAAAACAAATCTCTAAATGACAAAATTATATTGCATATTGTTCTTCAGTCTAACTCTGAAAGTTTGATGGAAGGGAGATCATTACGGAAGAAGGAGGGGCAGAGACCCTCAACTAGAGCAATGAATGATCAAAGAGTAAATATATGAGCTCTTTATTTTAATGCTTTGAAACAAAATTCTCACTTAAATATGATCAATTAGTATTTTTAATTAAACTTTTGTTTTGATATAATTGTAGAAAGACGTATAGTCATAAGAAATAATACAAGGAGACCACATGTCTCCTTCACTCAATTTCCCAATGGGACCATTTTTCAAAAATATAGTATAATATTTCAATGAGGATATTGACATTAATACAATTAGCTGACCTTTTTTAGGTTTTCCCAGTTTTATTTATACCTGTCGGAGGTGGTGTTTTGTTGGGTGGGGGTGTGTGTGTGTGTGTGTGTGTGTGTGTGTATTTGCTTCCATGCAATGTTTACTTCTAGGTTCATGTACATACCAAGACCTGTAAGATACACAACAGTTTCACAAGGATCCTTCCCATTTCCCTTTCAGAATCACACCAACCTTTCTCCCACCCCATCATCCATGTCCCTATCCCATGACAACCACTAACTAATCTGTTCTCCATTTCTAAAATTTTTCATTTCAAAAGTACTGTATAAATAACATCATGCAGTATGAAACTTTGTGGGATTGGCCTTTATCACTAAGCAATTCCCTGAAGATTCGTCCAGGATGCTGTGTGTCAATAGCTCTTTCTTATTTCATTGCTGAATAGTATTCTGTAATACGGATTTTTGAATGTTGGATAAGCCTTGCATATATAGAATAAATCTTACTTGGTCCTTGTTCATGATTGGCTTCAATCTGCTAATATATTTTGTTGTGGATTTTTGCATCAGATTCATGAAAGACATTGTTGTCTCATGAGAGTTTTTATTCTTTGTACTTCATTTGTCTGGTTTTAGTATCAGGTTAATACTAGCCCCTTAAAAGGAGTTGAGAAATGTTCTGGTTTTCTTTTTCGTGTGTGTGTGTTGGGGGGGGGAGTAGCTGGGGCTACAGGCATGTGCCACCACACCTGGCTGATTTTTGTATTTTTTGTAGAGACAGGGTTTCACCATGCTGCCCAGGCTGATCTCGAGCTTCTAGGCTCAAGGAATCCACCCACCTCAGCCTCCAAAAATGCTGAGATTACAGGTGTGAGCCACTGCACCCAGCCTTGTTCTCCCCTTTTCTATTTTGTGGAAGAGATTGCATCACATTGACATTAATTCTTCTTTATTTCTTCTACAGAATATCTGGTTAAGATTCTCTAATGAAGCCATCTGGGCTGGAGATTTCTTTTTCAGGAAATTTTAAATTAAAATTTCAGTTTATTTAATGACTATGTAACTATTCAGATTATCTATTTTATCTTGGTTGAGGTTTGGTAGTAGGGTTTCGTTTGAGGAATGGGTTAATTTATTCTAAGTTGCTGTATACATGAGTGTAAACTTGTTTTTTTCACTCATGATGTTCTCTTATTACACTCACAATAGCTGCAAGATCTATAGTGATATTCCCTGTTTTATTCCTGATATCAATGATACATGCCTTCTCTTTTTAAAATTTTTGTCAGAGGTTTACTCTTTTACTTATTTTTTTTTATTTTTGTCAGGAGATTTGCTGATTTTATTGATTCTTTTTTAAAAATCCAATTTCTTGTTTCATTGCATTCCTCTCTTGTTTTCCTGTTTTGAATTACAGTAATTTATTATTATTATTATTATTATTTTGCCATTTTTACTGTTTCCTTCCTTCTGTTTGCTTGAGTTTATTTTGGTCTATTTTCTTCAAGTTTCTTGAGGTAAGAATTTAAATTATCGATTGGAGACCTCTCCTCATTTCTAACATTAATTTGCACTTTAATGCTACAAATTCTCCTCTCTGCACTGCTTTAGATGCATCCTGCAAGTCTGACTTTTTAAATATTCTTATTTAATTTTATATATTTGTTATTTCCTTTGAGATTTCTTGTTTGGCCTGTGAATCATTAGAAGCATATTGTTTAATTAACACCTGTTTAAATATTTTCTGTTGTCTTTCTCCTACTGATTTCTGGTTTGATTATACCGTGATCAGAGAACAAACTCATGATTTAAATTATTTGAAATTTGTTGAATTTTTTGTAATGATCCAGGATATGAACTAGTTTGGTGAATGTTCTACAGAAAATTGAAAAAAAAAAAGTATATTCTGTTACTGCTGGTTGGAGTGTTCTATCCATGCACTTTAGGTCCAGTTGATTGATTATGGTGTTCAGATCTCCTACATCCTTATTGATTTTTTGACTAGTCATTTCATTACTTTCCAACGGGGCTGGGTTAAAATCCCCAAGTATAACTGTGGATTTATTTATTTCTCCTTTCAGCTCTGTCAATTTTTGCCTCATATAGTTTGAAAATCTGTTGTTTGGGGCATATACCTTTAGAATTATTATGTCTTCCTAGTGGATTGATTCTTTTATGATATAGTAATGTCCTTCCTTTTCTCAAGTAACTTTTCTTTAAATCTAATTTATCTGATATTAATGTAGGATCTCCTGCTTTTTAAGAAAATTTGATGTTTGCATGCTATATCTTTTTCCATCCTTTTACTTTTTATCTATCTAGATCATTGAAGTTGAAATAAGTTTCTTGTAAACAGCATATAGTTGAGTCATGTTTTTAAAATTTTCTCTCTTAATCTTTGTCTTTTGGTTGATATATTTAGAGCATTTACTTT
The DNA here is from genome assembly GCF_024542745.1 of Macaca thibetana thibetana. Taxonomy (NCBI): domain Eukaryota; kingdom Metazoa; phylum Chordata; class Mammalia; order Primates; family Cercopithecidae; genus Macaca; species Macaca thibetana. Next base: position 203,700,615 of record NC_065578.1, on the reverse strand, counting down.
CAAGGTAATTATTGATAGAATTGCCATTTTATTATTTATTTTTCATATGTTTTCTCTAGGCCTTATTTTTCTGTTTGTCTTTTATTGCCTTCATGTGGATTACTTGCATATTTTTTAGGATTATATTTTAATTCATTTGTAGTGTTTTTTTTTTTTTTTTTTTTTTTTTTTTTGGCCTATTTCTGTGTGGTTTTCCTAGTGCTTGCTCCGGTTATCATAATAGACATGTGAAACTTATCATAGTCTACTGGTATCAACATTTTGCCATCTTTAGTGAAGTTTGAACTTCACTGCTATTTAAATACTTTTACCTTTCCCATTGTTAAGTATCATTGTCTTTAGCATCCAATGGTGTTATAATTTTTGCTTCAGTCATCACATATGATTTTAAAAAGTCATCAGGAAAGGAATTGTCTGTTGTATATACCTGTACTTGTGCTCCTTTCATTGTTCTTTCTTTCTTCCTCATGCTCTAAGCTTCCTTCTTTTATTGTTTCCATCTGATTGAAGGACTTTGTTCAGCCATTGCTTAAGGGTAGGTCAATGAGCAGCAAATTCCTTAAGTTTTTTTCGTCTGAGAATTTATTTCCCCTTCATTCCTGAAGGCTAATTTTATCAGATATAGAATTTGTAATTAAAGTTCTTTTCTTTTAGCACTTGAAAAAAAATGTTGCATTCTTTCTTCTGGGCTCCATGGTTTTAGATGAAAAATCCACTGTCATTTGAATTGGTGTTCTTCTGTAGGTAGTATGTCATTTTTCTCTGTCTGCTTTCATAATGGTGGAAGGAACATAGGGTTGGGTCAGGCTGAATTTATTGATTTGGGCCCACTTAGTAGGAACTCTGCTTTTAATGTTGCAGCTTGAGGACTTAAAAAAGGTTCTAATAGTTTATTTGCTTGGTTAGCTGAAGTACAGATCAAAAGATGGCCCACTGTGAGTGAGCTGGAAATGCCTGATCTCCCTTGGTCTAATGTAGAGGAAGGGATCAAAATACTTAGGGAGATTGGGATGGTGAAGTGGATTAGCCACTTTAGACCTACCTATCCCCACTGGGAGGGTCCAGAAGATGTACCCTTGACCAATGCCTTGTGAAATAAATTTGTGAGGGCAGCACCTGCATCTTTGAAGAGCCCTGTAATTGCTTTTCTCTGTATGTCAGATCTAACCATGGGAACCACAGTCACTCAACTACAAAATTTAAATACAATGGGAATAATTGGATCCCAAGGTGTCAGGGGCCAAGCGGCGGCACTCAGCGTCAAAGGCAAGGTGGGTGTAGGTACGGAGTGGACAGCCAAAGCAAAGCGGCAATCAGAATAGTCTGACTCATGCAGAGCTCTGGCATTGACTAATAAATCATGGTGTTCCTAGAAGTGAAATTGATAGGAAGCCCACTGCATTCCTACTTAATTTATGCAAGCAGAAAATTTCTAGCTTGAATGGACAAAAGACTAATTTAAATCATAAAAACAGAGAATCATGGCCCCGCAATCAATATCCAGACTTGAGCCAGTTTACTGACCCAGAGCTCCTTGAATAAAGGGGAGGCTGGGTCCCCTTGAGGAACAAGGAGACCTCCAGCCTTTTACCAGGATAGCTATTCATTGGGGAAAGGGAAATGATCTGACATTTGGGGGCCTACTGGACACTGGCTCTGAGCTGACATTGATTCCAGGGGACCCAACACATCACTGTGGTCCTCCAGTTAAAGTAGGGGCTTGTAGAGGTCAGGTAATTAATGGAGTTTTAGCTCAGGTCAACTTACAGTGGGTCCAGTGAGTCCCCAGACTCATCCTGTGGTTGTGCTCCCAGTGCCAGAATTCATAATTGGCATAGACATACTTAGCAGCTAGCAGAACCCCCACATTGGGTCCCTGACAGGTAGGCTGAGGGATATTATGTGGGAAAGGCCAAGTGGAAGCCATTAGAGCTGCCTCTACCTAGAAAAATGGTAAATCAAAAACAATATCACATTCCTGGAGGGACTGTGGAGATTAGTGCCACCATCAAGGACTTGAAGGATGCAGGGGTGGTGATTCCCACCACAACCCCATTCAGCTCCCCCATTTGGCCTGTGCAGAAGACTGATGGATCTTGGAGAATGACAGTGGATTATTGTAAGCTTAACCAAGTGGTGACTCCAATTGCAGCTGCTATATCAGATGTGGTTTCATTGCTTGAGCAAATTGATACATCTCCTGGTACCTGGTATGCAGCCATTGTTTTGGCAAACGGCTTTTTCTCCATTCCTGTCCATGAGGCCCACCAGAAGCAATTTGCCTTCAGCTGGCAAGGCCAGCAATATACCTTTATTGTCCTACTGTATATCAGCTCTCCAGGTTTGTGTCATCATCTTATTAGAAGAGACCTTAGTCACTTTTTGTTTCCACGAGATATCACACTGGTGCGTTACATTGATGACATTATGCTTATTGGGTTCAGTGAGCAAGAAGTAGCAAACACACTGGACTTATTGGTGAGAGATTTGTATGCCAGGGGATGGGAAATAAACCTGACTAAAATTCAGGGACCTTCTACCTCAGTAAAATTTCTAGAGATCCAGTGGTGTGGGGTCTTTCAAGATATTACTTCTAAGGTGAAGGATAAGTTGCTACATTTCGCCCCTCCTACAACCAAGAAAGAGGCACAATGCCTAGTAGCCCTATTTGGATTTTGGAGGCAACACATTCCTCATTTGGGTGTGTTTCTCTGGCCCATTTATCAAGTGACCTAAAAGGCTGCAGTTTTGAGTAAGGTCCAGAACAGGAGAAGGCTCTGCAAAAGGTTCAGGCTGGTGTGCAAGCTGCTCTGTCACTTGGGCCATATGACACAGCAGATTCAATGGTGCTTGAGGTGTCAATGGCAGATAGGGGTGCTGTTTGGAGCCTTTGGAAGGCTCCCATAAGTGAATCAAAGTGGAGGCCTTTAGGATTTTGGAACAAGGCCCTGCTATCTTCTGCAGATAACTACTCTCCTTTTGAGAGACAGCTTTTGGCCTGTTACTGGGCTTTGGTGAAAACTGAATGTTTGACTATGAGTCAGCAAGTCACCATGCAACCTGAACTGCCTATCATTAACTGGGAGCTTTCTGGCTCATCCAGCCATAAAATGGGTCATGCAGAGCAGTATTCCATCATCAAATGGAAGTGGTATATATGTGATCAGGCTCGAGCAAGTCCTGAAGGCACAAGTTACATGAGGAAATGGCTCAAATGCCCAGGGTCTCCACTCCTGTCACCTTGCCTTCTCTTCCCCAGCCTCATCGGGAGTTCCCTATGATCAGTTGACAGAGGAAGAGAAGACTAGGACCTGGTTCACAGATGGTTCTGTACAATATGCAGGGACCACCCAAAAGTGGACAACTGCAGCACTACAGCCCCTTTCTAGGACATTCGTGAAGGACAGCAGTGAAGGAAAATCTTCCCAGTAGGCAGAATTTTGATCAGTGCACCTGGTTGTGCACTTTGCATGGCAGGAGAAATGGCCAGATGTGCAATTATATGCTGATTCATGGGCTGTAGTCAATAGTTTGGCTGGATGGTCAGGGACTTGGAAGCAGCGTGATTGGAAAATTGGTGACAAAGAAATTTGGGGAAGAAGTATGTGGATGGACCTCTTTGAGTGGTCAAAAACTGTGAAGATATTTGTATCCCATGTGAGTGCTCACTGATGGGCGACCTCAGCAGAGGAGGATTTTAATAATCAAGTGGATAGGATGACCCATTCTGTGGACACCACTCAGTCTCTTTCCCCAGTCACCCCTGTCATTGCCCAATGGGCCCATGAACAAAGTGGCCATGGTGGCAGGGATGGAGGTTTCATATGGGCTCAGCAACATGGACTTCCTCTCACCAAGGGTGACCTCACTATGGCCACTGCTGAGTGTCCAATTTGCCAGCAGCAGAAATCAAGGGCCAGCAGTCCTTGATATGTCATTATTCCTCAAGGTGATCAGCCAGCTACCTGGTGGCAGGTTGATTATATTGGACCTCTTCCTTTGTGGAAAGGGCAGAGGTTTGTCCTCATTGGAATAGACACTTACTCCAGACATGGGCTTGCCTATCCTGCATGCGATGCTTCTATCAGGACTACCATCTATGGACTCACAGAATGCCTTATCCACTGTCATGGTATTCCACACAGCACTGCCTCTGACCAAGGCACTCACTTTACAGCTAAAGAAGTGTGGCAGTGGGCGCATGCTCATGGAATTCACTGGTCTTATCATGTTCTTCATCATCCTGAAGCAGCTGGATGACACTGACAGAATGGTGGAATGGCCTTTTGAAGCCACAATTACAACACCAACTAGGTGATAATACTTTGCAGAGCTTGGGCAAAGTTCTCAGAAGGCCGTGTATGCTCTGAATCAACATCAAATATATGGTCCTGTTTCTCCCATAGCCAGGATTCATGAGTCCAAGAATCAAGGGGTGGAAGTAGAAGTGGCACCCTCACCATCACCCCTAGTGATTCACTAGCAAAGTTTTTGCTTCCTGTTCCCATGACATTACATTCTGCTGGTCTAGAGGTCTTAGTTCCAGAGGGAGGAACTCTGCCCCTAAAAGACACAACAAAGATTCCATTACACTGGAAGTTAAGATTGCCACCTGAACACTTTGGGCTCCTCCTACCTTTAAGTCAACAGGCTAAGAAGGGAGTTACAGTGTTGGCTGGAGTGACTGACCCAGACTATCAAGATGAAATCAGTCTGCTACTCCACAACCTGGAGGTAAGGAAGAGTATACATGGAATTCAGGAGATCCATTAGGGCGTCTCTTAGTATTACCGTGCCCTGTAATTATGGGAAACTACAACAGCCAAATCCAGGCAGAACTGCAAATGGCCCAGACCCCTCAGGAATAAAGGTTTGGGTCACTCCTCCAGGAAAAAACCCGCAATCTGCTGAGGTGCTTGCTGAAGACAAAGGGAATACAGAATGGGTAGTAGAAGAAGGTAGTCATCAATACCAGCTACGACCATGTGACCAGCTGCAGAAATGGGGATTGTAATTGTCATGAGTATTTCCTTCTTCTTTTGCTAAAAACATGTTTGTGCATGTATACACTTGGTACTAAGAAAATATCTTTATTTCTTTTTCCTTTATCATGTGGAAACATCAGTAAACATCAATAAAACATAAGGTTTATTGACTTCATATCAGGATATTAAGTATTGTTAACCTTGTATAACAGTATTTGGGCTGGGGATCGGTCCATTTCTGGTTGTACAAAGGAAGGTTGTATTATGTTAGGTGTAATCATGACCTTATTATTGTCTTTATTTGAAGGTTATGTATGATCTTAGGAGATGTGTATGGGTTCAAGTTGACAAGGGGTGGACTTGTGATGGTGAATACTGAGTGTCAACTTGATTGGATTGAAGGATACAAAGTATTGATCCTGGGTGTGTCTGTGAGGGTATTGCCAGAAGAGATTAACATTTGAGTCAGTGGGCTGGAGAAGGCAGATCCACCCTTAATCTGGTGGGCACAGTCTAATCAGTTGCCAGTGAATATAAAGCAGGCAAAAAAACATGAAAAGGGGAGACTAGCCTAGCCTCCCAGCCTACATCTTTTTCCCATGCTGGGTGCTTCCTGCCCTTGAACATCAGACCCCAAGTTCTTCAGTTTTGGGACTCGGACTGTCTCTCCTTGCTCCTCAGCTTGCAGACAGCCTATTGTGGGAACCTTGTGATGGTGTAAGTTAATACTTAATACTAAGTACTTAATAAACTCATATATATATATATGGAATACAGGAGATATATATGTGTGTGTGTGTGTGTGTGTGTGTGTGTGTGTGTATCTTCTATTAGTTCTGTCCCTCTAGAGAACCCTAATATGTCTCCTGTAGGTAAATTATAAAGTAAATTATAAAAATCAATGCACTCTTATGTCTCTAAGATGTTTTACTTATGAGTCTTTCAGACGTTTAGAAAATATATGAGATTATACTTGCATCATTTCCACTTTGCTCATAGAATCATTCAAATTCTCTCCTTTCCTCTCTTTGTTTGCCCAAGGTCCCTATCTAAATGTTTCTAAATGTTTACATCACCCTCTTCCACAGTGCTTGCTTCCTTTACCTCACAACTCTTCCTGAAGTATGACCCATTGCTTACAAATGTTTATGTGCAATATGATCTTCGGGCACAAAGGCACTACACACCAGAGAAATGCTGAGTTAACCTGTTGGGCTGAACAAGGAGACACGGAGAACTGTTTTGTCTTTGAGCTCTCTTATGGAATGCATTCTTGTTTTATTTCAAAGGCCTTTTTAACAAAATCACACTCTTTGAAGGAAAAGAATTCCTCCAAGTTCACTTTACTTCACACCATCTCATATGTTGCTGATGTTCTATTTAACACTTAAGATATTGTTCTTCAGAAGGTAGCTATCACTTAGTATTCATCTACTGCATGACAGATACTTTAGGAATGAATAAAAATTTCTGGAATTTATTACTGCGTGCCATGATGCCAGCACTGTGTTAGCCATTTTAAACATATAGCTTCACATCTATAACAGCTGTCAACATTGCATGATATAATCCATATTTTACAGATGAGAAACTATATGAGTAACTTGTCCAAGGTCATTGGCTTATCGGGGCGGCACTGGAAGATTGAATACATGTCTCTAACTCTGACCGTGTTTTTTTTCCCATACAGCCTATTAATTATTAAATGATTTTCCAACTGGATTTAAGGCTCTTAAAGACAGAAATCATTTTATCTATCTTATGTCATTGGAAAGAAATTACATCTCCAGATTCTCCACCACATCCTGGAGAGGAAAGAGGTGCCCATTGTGAAAGTAATCATTCCGTTTCGAGCAGTCATCTCTAAGCTTGAGCTGAATGGAGTCCTTGAGTATAAAGAGAAGCTCTGAGCCGAGTATAGGGCAGGGACTGGTGAAAGCTAGGCATACAAAGGAGGGCTCTGAGGACTGGAGATGGCAGAGATGGCTGACCACCTGATGGGTAGACAAAGCTCTTTTAGGCTATAGAGGTCTGATATTTAATCATAAGTTGCTAATGTTGCTGCTGCTGAAACTCTTCCACGTAAGTTCACTGCATGCACAAAGACATCAGATGAGGGTTTTAAGTAATTCAAGAAAAGAATATGAGCCCCATATTTTTATCAACTCTAGGGTAGAAATAAAGACCTAAATGACACAAAGTGAATGGCAAGTATTCTGTTAAGATAGGCTGCTGGGGCCAAAGGCATCAGAGAAGGCAAAATCCTTGGGCAGCCACAAAATTTTAGGGAGGCAACCAACTCTCCATGGGGCTTAGATAAGGGCTTTGAGCTGATCTTACCTGAATTTCAGAAAGAGGCTTCATATGATCCCAGTCACATCTGTACCCCTCATAATGCCTGTGCATACTGTGTTTGTTTGAAATGGCCTCCTCCAATTTGCAGGTCAACATCCCTACTGGGCCCCTGGAGTTTTGAAAAGTTAATTTTTCCTTAATAAATAATATTCTTGACACTTAAAAAAGAAGGCAATTTGTCAACCAGGAACCTCCTGGAAAAAATTAAGTCCTAATGCACAACCTAAGGCATTCACAGTATGTAATAAGTTAATCTCTCTGCATCTAGAAGGTTCAGGCTATGTAGTAGTTTTGGGAGAACTGAGGGAGTGGGCAGGCAACTCCATCTGTGTTCTGTGCCTCCAAGTCTAAGGTCTTTCCAACAGGATGACAGCCCCAGAGCTCCTCCAGCCATGCAAATCCATGTGATTTGCACAGCTTCTTTTCCTTGTGAGGCCTTCCCTGGTGCTCCATTGCATTTTCCATCCTTACCCGGCTCCTGACTCCACCCAAGATGAGGATCATGTTGGTAAATTCTGTCTCCTAAGTGCTTCCACTTAGGAGTTGTAGCAATATTTGCAGAGCAGGCAGCAATGTGAAGCAAAGGCCTTGGTCATGGTCTTATTTTTCTGAACATAGTCCCTAACTCTGCTTTCTTTCACATTGCTAAAGGGAGATGATATGGCAAATGTTGCACCTAAGGACTTGTTGGTTCATATTGTTGACTCAAAATATGCCCATGTGGTTTTCTCTTAAGTACCTCATTAGCCTACCCCATGGCTCTTTTAAGACTTTTACAAATATCGATTAGTGAACATTAGGACTGATTCCAAGAATAATACCATTTATTTCTGCCATGTTTCAGGCAATCGGGGGATGTATCTGACGGTCAAAGGGTTTCTTTGCCCACAGAGTCTCTCCTTAGCCCTTTTGAAAACCTTAAATTTTCTTGATAGTTGAATGAAAAGGGAAACAGAGTAACAGACCCCTAAGGCCCTTAAGGAAGGGGATATGGGGAGGTCCTGGATCTGGAGGCCTTACTCATAGCTGCAATCATATTATTCCTCAATTCTGCATTGAGCTCTCACCCTGCCCACAGCTGACTATCCTGTATCATGGAGGGGTATATACATTGAAGTAGTTCAGGAAATGCCACCCCAAGATATGACACTTCAGTATGCTGCTTATTTAGAAGTGAGGGCACTTGGGGGAATAGCAGATGCAGGCAGTGGCTTCCCTGAGCTCCCCTTACCTGCCTAAAGATGATCCTGCAAAAGGAGCTCAATTGTCATGAATCCTTTCCCTAGGAATCTTCTCAAACAGAGAAGATGAACTCAGATCACAGAAGAGAAAGATTGGAGGTTGACACTATGCCCAGACAAACCATCACCTAATCTTGTGAGGGCTGCTCAGAGACAACTTTTATTACCCCAAAGGCTTTTTATCTGCATAGCAGGTCAACCTTTGTTCACCATACATTTCCTCCCCTAACCCTTCCATAACTTGGGTCACCACCCCCACTGCATAAGCCTCAAGCCCCAATCCCCTAGTCCTTTCTGTAACTCAGGAAACCACATAAGCTTCAGTCATCTGACCCTCTTCAAGTCTCTTATTTGTGACAATCCCATACATATGCATATAATTAAATAGCTTTTTCTCCTGTTCATCTGTCTCATGCCAATTTAATTCGTAGCCCAGCCAAGGAACATAGAGGAGTGGAGGGAAGTCGTTTTTCATTTCCCTGCAACATACTGTAATTAAGAGTGGCTGGCCAAATGCTATTTGCTTTCAGAGGAAAACACTTTATAAGATTTTTATCAGTGATTGTGGGTCAAGTTTAAATAACTTGACATTTTCCAAAAGGAAAATGAACACAAAGCAAAAGGGCCTTCCATAACTAGTTGACCTTGAACTACCCACCTACACAGCCCATCCCAGACTCTAAGGCAGAGTGCAGCTCCCTGCCCTGCAAGAATGCACCATACATACATGCACTCACAGGTACATGAATCAACCTTTTCTGTCTATGTTTTTGTGTCCTCAGCCAAGATAGCCACCTGCCCTGGTATGCATGCTGTGTGACTCACAGACAGAGGAGAAGTCATGGATGAGGCTGTGGGAGTTTGAACCAGCAACAGAAACAGGCAAAGAAGAGACATTTTTTATATAAAGGGTCTCGAAAAGCATTTTGGGAGGATGCCAAACCAAAATGCTTCCCAAAAACAATCTGGGAAGAAGCTGTTCAAAGACAGCCTATGTTTTTCCATTTCACCCTTCTGTCTGTACCACCCAGCTCTTTCTTCAGCAGTATGAGTGGCACCATTTCTGCAGATAGACAGACAGCTCTGCTATTCACATACCTTGTAAACATCAGTAAGTTACATAACCTCTTTTTACCTTGTGTCCCCACCTGTGTGGAAGGGACCTAATAGAACCTGCCTTACAGTGAGGGATAATCCAGGTGAAGCCCGTTGAACAGGAATTGGCAGAGTTTATTACATTTTAGCTATTGCATTAGTATCATTTCAAATGTTAGCCTCTCCAGAACTCTTCCTGACCTAGGAACCACTGTGCTAACCACCCCCTTCTCTTCTTACTGGGTCTCCACAATGGTGAGAATCCCATGGAGAGAAAGTGAGGAAATATCCCAAAGCAGTAGAATGGACTGCTGGTTGCTAACATTATTTACCCAATCCGTTTCCTTTCACCATCTCCTCTCTGTGCTTCCAGGTTAATGCTACAGCAATTACCTGTCTTTCCCACCATCTCAGTATTCCATACTGAAATGGAAAAAGTTTCCTTGTCCCCCTCGCAGGGCATGCGATGGAGATGTGGCTCGCTTCTTCAGTGCCCCACTGCTCACAACCCCTAGGGAGAGCAGGTAGAGGGGCAGATGACGGAGAGTGTGGGCTCCGACTCCACAGCAGCCTCTAGCTCCTGGAGCCCCAGTGGGCTTGTTACAGTGTGCCCTTTTGGTTTCACCATCTGTAGGCAGCTTGGGTTAATCAGCTCAGTTCGATCCTCTGCCTTATCGCAAGGACAGAGGACTTTCTGTATCCTGGCTTCTTGCCTTGGATCACACGTGGATCACACGTGGACTTGGAGGATGGGTGCAAAATTTTTTATTGAGTGGTGGTAGCTCTCAGTGAGGTGGATGGGGAAGCCAGAAGGGTGATTGAGTGGGAAGGTGGTGGTTGTACCCTGGAGTCAGGCAACCTAGCAGCGGCGCTGTCCTCTGACCGCAGTGGCCAAACTGTGCGTCGTTCCTCGGGCCCATGGCTTGCCGGCATCTGCCAGTGCCTGTCGGTGTGTTCTTCTGCCAGTGTGTTCCTCTCGATGTCCAGCTGCTTGTGTGTCTGCCCTCTACGGTCTCAGGGTTTTCATAGGCACAGGATGGGGGCGTGGGGGGCCAAGGTGGTCTTGGAAAATGCAACATTTGGGCAGGAAAACAGAAATACCTGTTCTTACCTAGGTCCGTGGGCACAGGCCCAGGGGTGGCCACCTCACTAGGGACTCCCGCCTTCTCCACTCATCACTTCCTTGCCCCCCTCCCATATCAATACTATCTGAATTTATCATCCCAGCCCACATAAAGCATTCTCATCGGTGCCTTTACTATAAGGTGGTATCCCCATAAAGTGGGCATTCTCAGCAGCCCAAAGAGGGGATCTGGTCAGAAGGGACTCTCATTCACAGCCAAAGTTTTGGAGCACTTCTCCCTGGTGACGGTTAAGAGCTAGCTCCTCTTATGACTGATGGTGGCTTCTCTATCCTCTCTGCAGTTCCCTGGAATAAGGAGTATTGACACAAGGACATTTCTAGATAAGCATTTTTCCTGTTGTCTCTTTAAGAGTTGTAGAGCTTCCTGGATGGCCATCATGCTGATTGCCCCTGTCCTGCCTTCTTTAATCAGATCTCTGCATTTACCTCCTTCACTGCACATCTCTGGGAGGGATCTGGGATAGATATTGTGTTGAAGCTAAAAGTAAAAGGCAAAAGTAGGGGGAAGTAATAAAAAAAACCCATTGAGTCTAATCACAGTAAGTTTTTGTTTTGAAACTATCTGAATGTAGAATGAGGAAATAGTGAGGAGTGTACAACTCATAGTGACCCTAGGCAAATATATTTGATGCTTCTGCTGTTTGTACCTGAAGGGAGTGATTGATGCAGTGCAATTGGAGATCACTAAACTAGATGAAATAAAGAAATCTGACAATTTGACCCAGATTTAATAGCAACTTTAATCCTTGCTGCAATGTAACCTGAGAAGCTTTCAGTGACTCCCTGCTGCCTACTCAACTAAGTTGAAGCTTTTAGTTTATCCCAGGCCTTCATCCTCTCTCCTTGAACTGTTTTGCAGTTCTTATCTCTCATGATTCCCCTTATATATATATAGTTTCCTGAAGCCAAACTTGAATATCACTAATTTTCTTGAGTCTGTTTCTAATCCTCATCCCACACAGGACCACCACCTCAGTATTTTGCCTCATGATGTTCTTTCTGCCTTGAATAATTTCACTCACCATCACTCCATATTGAAATTTGACTTATTTTTTTTAATAGACTTCATTTTTTAGAGCAGTTTTAGGTTCACAGCAAAACAAGATGGTGCAGGGACCCCACTTAGAGCCCTCCAGATCCCCCAAGCATGAAAATAAAGGAAAAATCTTTAGTCCCTTCAAGGGAAATTTGAGGCACCTAGATTGGAATTAAACTCCAGGCACCTAGACTTGGGAAATAAGTGAATAACCCATTAAGCATGAAGGTATTTAATAATAAACTTAATACCCACTCAGGTAAAGTAGTCACAAGATGTTTGGTTCCCTATAGAAGCTAAAGATAACATCTTAACATACATCTTAGAGTTGTTTTTCAGAAACCAGGACCCCCCACCAGATGGAAAATGCTGACTGCCGTCACATAGATCTCAGATAAAGGGGAACTGAGGACTGAACTCTGACAGTTGTTCTTTGTTTTAAATTTCTTCTGGGGGGCCTGGAGAGAGTCACACCCCCAGGCCAGACCTTAACATTCTTTTCTGCTGACCCCAAGACTTTAGACAAAGCCTCGCCTCCTTAACCAATTGCAAATCAAAGAATCTCTGAATCCACCTATGACCTGCAATCCCTTGCTTCAAGATATCGTGTCTTCTTAGACCAAATCAATATATAACTGCCATGTATTGATTTATGATTTTGCCTGTAACTTCTGCTTTCCTGAAATATACTCTTCCCTTTAAAAACCCTTGCTTGTAAGCCATTGGGGATGTTGGATCTCAAGCATTAGCTGCCTGATTCTCCATGCTTGGCATTCTGCAATAATTGCCTCAGTTTCTCTCACTGCAAATCCAGGTGTCAATATTTAACTGTTTCTGCATGCTGGGCAAGCTGACCCAAGTTTAGCGCAGTAACAAAAATCGAATGGAAAGTACAGGGAATTCCCATGTACACTCCGTCCCCACACACTGCACAGCCTTCCCTACTATCAACATCCTCCACCAGAGTGGTCCATTTGTTACAATTAATTAGCCTACCTTGACACGCCATCACCCACAGTGCACAGATTTCATGAGGGTTCACTCTTGTTGTATATGCTATGCGCTATAATGACATGTATCCAGTGCTACAGTATCATACCGGATAGTCCGCTGCCCTGAAACTGACTTATTTTTCAAGATCAAAAACAAAGCCTTCCTTCTTTAATTCAGCATTCATTTAGTAAGCCTTTAGTGAGTGCTGACTCTGCTGTAGGCACTAGGGACACAAAGCTGAACAGGATCCAGACTCTGACCTTAGGATATAACAGTGGAGCAGGAAAGAGAGACAGACGCATGATACAGTAACTGTGTATACAGTATACTATGACACCTTGTATCCAAGAGAACATTAGCTGGAACAAATATTCCCTTAACAGTTTCCAAGTATTTGTACTCTTTTACACACGCTATAACTTTTGATCCATAATGTAATCTGCCTCTTGTACTTTCTATCTGGAAAGGGAATGATGTTTCAGATAAATGACCAGCGCCAGTTCCCAGGCTGATCTCCCAATATCAGTGAATAAATTAGTCTTTTGAAATCAAAAGCATTGGACTGCTAAGTCCTGTATCTTCTGAACTGACACACCAGTCTTGGAATTTAGCAGTCCCACCAATAAGCCTGGAGTTCCAGGGGGGCACCTCAATCAAGGTACAAGACTCCCTTGAGACCTTTCTTCCAGCTATAAATATGTAAGGAAGCCTTTGAAGTTTACTGCCACTACAGATTCCCTAGGGGACACATGTTTATGCAATCAATATGTAGATAAGTGGAAAATGAGGGTTCTCCATCAACGTGGAGTACTGTAGAACTGCGATGAAGCTGAAAGAAAATCTGACTTTACCAACAAGGTACAGAGGGCTTGTTAGCTACTTAGCTTGGAGTTTAAAGGAAGGCGGTTTCATTAGTCTTTAGTCTTGCTTCTCAGATCTCTGCATGAATCACAGTTCCGACAGAGCAAATTCCAGTAATTTCATTTCAGAGTGAGTCCCTGACTTGCTCAAGTCCCTTCTCAACCTGCTTAATTGCCACCCCCTGGCAAAAGTGCCGCAGCCTGCCGCCACTTTTCTCACACTTTATGAAATCAAAGTTAAATGGATGGCCCGTTAACATTCTTGGTGTTCACTGCAGAAAATATATACCTCTAAAAGAAAAGAACTTATAGCATGGCAAAAAATATTATCTCCCCTACTAAAGACCTGAATTACTGAAACAGTGGCCTAAAGGGGAAATTTTGGTGAACTGAGGTAAATGTCATGCTTTGAGAATAACCACACCCGAGGCTGTAGTTTTATTAAATTTTCCTACTTAACTTTGATCTGTAAAGTATTCTGGTGAAAGGCCTGGAATTTTGGACCCTAGTAACCAACTTCAGAGGGGTTTGTTTTATAGACTTGGAAGAAGAGCTTCTTCTGAGGGGGTTCTCCATCACAGACAGGGTCTCGCTTTTGTCTCACAATTCCATCATGCAGTCGTGGCAATCACAGAGCCAGAGGGTGCTCCACGTAACAGTCTTTAAATGATGGTCTAGCTATTGGCCAAACCAACTGTGCATCTAGTAGATATACAGCCTAGTGCATGCAAAGGATATTTTAGAGCGTACAGTGAAGAGAAGCAGTGCTTGCAGAGAGCATGCCACCCGCTGCCCAGTATCAGGCAGGACATGAGAAGCACAGAGAAACCCAGGCACCACCTTTGACTCCAAATCTGACAGTCCAGATAGTAGAAGCTTCACTAAAATCTTGAGTAAATATTACTCTGATTAAGGATCCTAGTAAAAATGGCTACTCTCTTGCTCATTAGGAAAGTGTGGATTCCGTATTAGAAGAGGTGGGCCCAGAACTGAGCTGAAATTGAGGAAGATGTTGCAGTGTTTTGAATGGAGGTGAAAGAGATTATAGCAACCTTATGGGAATGCATGCCGACCAGACTGGGCAGTAAAGAAGATGATGAGAAAATTAACTAGAATGGAGAGAGAGCCATAATAATCATAAAGAATGCTTATATGGGATAGTGCTTGCTATGGGCCAGGCACTGTTCTAAGAACCTTATACATATTGAATTCATTTAATCCTCACAGCAGCCTTATAAGTATATGCCAAACATACTCTCCTTTTCAGGTGAGGAAACTGAGGTCAGAGGTACTAAGTGACTTGCCTGAGGTCACACAGGTGATAAGTAGCAGAGATGGGATTTGAAACCACCCCACTGGAGTGAATGCTCTCAGCACCCACGTGACACTGCTTCCCAGGGGACCAAGAGCAGAGAGGTACAAAGAGGCTGTTAGAGTGGATGGCGGAACAGCAGCCAGATGTCACATGCGACCCCAGGCGGGCTGAGAGCAGAGAAGCAGCAGAAGCTTTCTGATTGCTTAGTCACCCTAGGGGGACTCAGGAGGACAGTGCCGTGGGAAGTTTTCTAAGAGCCCAGGCAGGTCCAAAGAGTAGGAAAGGAAAGATTCCAGGATGCAATCTAAGATTTGTGGGGAATAGCCACTGGTCTCCCTATTTCTACTCATTCCTCTCTACTTCTCACCCCTACGTTTTCTTTCCTTCACAAAGTCCTATATTTTGCTTAAATAGCAGGGGCACCAGTTTTCTAACCAAGAGCCCTGACTCATATTTCCATCCATTTTAGGAGATAAACGAGAAACAATTATACCCCTGGGAGATGATTTTTATTTTTTATTTTAAATTATTTATTTTTTCTGGACACAGGGTCTCACTCTGCCGCTCAGGCTAGCATGCAGCGGTATAATCATAGCTCACTGCAACCTTGATCTCCTGGACTCAAGCGTCCTGCTGCCTTAGCCTCTCAAGTAGCTAGGAGTACAGGAACACTACCATGTCTGACTTTTATTTTATTTTATTGTATCTTATTTTATTTTATTTTATTTTATTTTATTAGAGGCAGAGTCTTACTGCCCAGGCTGGCCTTGAACTCTTGAGCTCAAATGATCCTTCTTCCTTGGTCTCCCAAAGTGCTGGGATTACAGGCATGAGCCAATGATCTTGGCCTCCAGTTGGCTTTAAATCTGTTGGATGTAGGTCTTAGACAAGCCTGGTGAGGAGGGACTGAGACCTAGAAACTCAGTAGCCCTTTGCCAGGAGCAAGTTGGAATAGCCCCAAGGTAGACTGGGTGGGGAAACATGGTAGAAAGCAAGGCCAGGTGGGTAGAGGGTGGCTCTAGAGGCCGGCTACTGCACAAGGGACAGTCCAGGCAAGTGGTGAGAAATTGGGGACCCCAAAGGTGGTATCATGTCACGTAGGCAGGGCATGGTGACAGGGGCACCCAGCAGACAGCAGGGTCAGCAGGGTTCAATGTCTACAAAATCTGTCTACAAAAGCAGACTCTCTTTCCCCAGGGAGAAGTTTTTGGAAGATAGGAAAGTAGAATCTCAGCCTTGGGGAAACTAAAGACTGGGCAGATTATCAAGAAGGAAACTCAAGCCTAGGAATCAAGGCAGGGGCCACTTACCAGAACCCTGACTTAAGATGGGGGGTTTGTCATGAAAACAACACGGGAGCCCTGTTTGTTTAACCGAGATTCTAGTGAGGTTGGGTGACATGAAGCCGGTTGGATCACCTGTGTGGCTGAACGGATGTTGCAGGTGACCACAGCCGCAGCTGGAAAAGGGGTTTTTAGGAGCAGCATCCCAGGTAAGTGGATTCCAGCGACTCTTCCAAGACACGCTCAGCACATCACACAGCCCCTGCCCAGGAATGCAGCTGCAGCTGACCCAGAACCCAGAAATGCCCACTGGCTGCCTATGACCTCTAGACTCAAGGAGTAGGCGCGGAATCAAAGGCTTCCCTGCCGTGGGAGGAGCCCAGAGGTCATGGGTGTGAACTCCCTTGGCGTAGTTGGGGTGTGGTGGGCGCAGGAGTTATTTCCTTCCAGATGCTTCTTCTGTTATCTGAGGATTGGAGGAACTGTAAACCTGAACTTCAAACAAATAAACTGGATTTTTGAACTGGTGCCTTTTTTTAACCTTATTTTTAGGGACAACAGGGAAGATGCCCAGATGGACTCGATCTACTTCTCAAAGTGTGGTTGTGGGGCACCTGATCAAAATAAACTGGACGACAACAGGTTAGGGACCTGGACTCGACTGAACTGGAAGCTCTGAGAGTGAGGCCTAGGAAGCAGCATTTAACACCCGTGCTGCAGGGGACCCTAAGCCCACTCAGGACAGAGAAGCTTGGCTTAGGGAGTAGGCACATCCCAGGCCACCACACTGATGTGGTTCCCCTTTCACCTGTTCCTCAGTCCAGGCAATGGAAATGCAGGGCAGTTCCGCCACTGGGAGTGACCCCACGCCTGGGGTGAATATTTTGGATCGGTGTTTCCGCTTTAGCTGCCAAATGTGAGCAATTCCAGGGAGCCTGTGAAGTTCCCTCTACAAACCGCATCTGGGGAAGCAAAAGGAATCAAATTATCCCCACTTAGCTCTGCATTAAATAGAGCTCAAAATATTTCCCCCAGATCCACCTGTTTAAGGGAGAAGCATATAAATAAAGGCTATTGTTTTCACTTCCACCCACTTCCCAGTTTACATCCCTTTCTGGGGCGATGCCATCACAGATGTTGGAGACATGTAGAATGTCACGAAAGCATGAATACTGATGTCAACTGATGAGAGGGAAGTGATTCTGCTGTTTCCTTTCTTTAGGAACTGAAGCAGGCATTGAGAGAAAGCATGAGCATGGGTGTGTGTCATGCCTGGTGTCCCAGGCTCTCTCCCCGTGCTTAGCATGTGGGGAGAATCGGTGAATGCGTTCTGGATTAAAGTAGAAGGAAAGCTTTGTGTCATCTGGGGCTCCAGAATCCCACACTGGCCTGCTGCATTGGCAGGGTATAGGGTGTCTTAGTCCAGAATCACTTGGCACAAGAACTATTCTTCCTAGCTCGGGGCAAAGTGGATTTATTGGAGGCTACAAGGGTAGCTCAAAGAACCCAAGGACAGGGCATGCAGCAGGCCCCATATGGGACCACAGCTGGGATCTGGAAAGTCAAGGACGGGATATGTTGAGCCACTTGATCCAGGGCTGCTGAGCTCATCTCTGCATCTCTGCCACCATCTTTCTTATGTGTGTGTGTCTCTCTGCAGACACAATGTCCTCAATTCTCTATGGAGGATCCAACATGGCTGCCCACCTCCCACCCATCTCTGTGTTAAATCCTTTCATATTTCAAGACCCCAGAGGAAATTACGTGAGTCGCTTGGTTCAAATTCCACAAAAGAGGATGAGAGAGGCCCATCTCAATGGGGGTGGGGGGAACTCAGTGTCCAACCTGGGTTCAGTCAACTCTGGGTTGGGGCAGGCTCCCTCTTCGGTCTATTGTCTGTAGAGGACTCCCTGAAAAGGGGTCTGGCAGGTTCTGAAAGAAGGGGACAAGCAGTCAGAGGGAGACACCTACCTGAGAAAGTGAATAGCATCTCTTGAGCACTCACATACGACTGCGATGCTCAACAGAGCCTACACCAGTCCTGGCTGTCACCGGCATCTCTTCGTAGAGGAGAGGCAGCCAGTCTCACACATGTTAGAACATGTGTTGCTCTGTAGAATAGAACATCATGTCATATTACTCTTTCCTCCCCATCACTCTCTCCTCCCTGCAGCCTACCCCCTCTGTTGGATTGTGCTAGACACTCGGAAACCTGGGCATGGTCTGAAGTAGGGCTTGCACCCTTTTTTAAATCCCTGAACATAGCTTTAGGACAAAGGTTTATGTGCCATTTTCTTTTTGGCTGAGACCCTGCTATATTTTGTTACAAAGAAACAGAACAGTGTTTTAAAACTGCAAGAGATGCCCTTCCCAAAGTGACCATCGATGGCAAGTGCTTGCTTCTGCTAATTTCGGCACCGTTGGACCTGCTCCCATGGCTGGAGTCCACACACACTGGAGCCCACTGAGCCGGATGAGAGTCAGGAATGAATGGAGGTCGGGTTCCATTGTACTCTCCCCTGCGCAGAACCTGTCATGGCCATTTGGTTTGTGTTCTGCAGCCTCGGTGTTTCAATATTTTATGAATGACACCTTCCAAAACTTGCTGGCCCACTCTGAGACCGCCTGCCTCCCTGACATCCTGATGTACTCTCGGGAAGGGGCACTGCACATGGAGAAGCCCAGATGGTACTGGCTCCCCTCCACTATCTCCAGTGCCTTGCCAAGCTAGACAAATGCAGGTTTCTGACCTCATGAAAGTAGGGTTATTAGGGTATTTTATCTCTCTGTGGAACACTTGCATGCTGCCACCCACCTCCACCTACTCTTCCATCAATGATGACCTCCACTGACAGCATGGTAACTGTCAGCGCCTGACCTCCAAGGCTACCTAGAGCTCACGGGCCTTGATGAAGCATTCACTCCCATTCACTTTTCAGCCGTTATGGACATTTCTATAAAAGAAACATGCCTTCTAGTGGTAGTCTGAATCTTACAAGGCTTTTGCAACCACAAGGCTTCAGAACTGCCCAGCATCTTGTGATGAAGACAGTGCAATGGACAAAATGTAGGATCAGTGTTTCCCATGCCTTCCCATTTCCCCTGAGTTCTCTCCTGGAGCAGGGCTGCCTGCCCTTGGAAAAGATCCTGGCCACTGAAGCACATGTGGTCCTGGCATCTGAGTACAATCCAGAGAGGGGTCCAGAGCTTGTTTCCAAAGGGAGTGCGCCCACTCCAGGGGTGCACAGTCCCAAGGGCAAGGGAAGAAACGTTAGAAAGTCGCTAGTTTTTTCATATCTTCCTGCTCTACTGACATTGAATGTACATAGTGAGCGTTGCACATGTATAAAATTAATTTTTAAATTTTGTTCCTTTGTCTCTGATGGAGAGCAAGATCCAGAGCACTTGGAGACGAGTGTTTCAGAGCAGAATTCTGGAAGCAGAGTTTGCTGTGAGTCTCAGCTCTGCTGCTCTGTAACTGTGTGGCTCTGGGCAAGGGGCTTATTCCCTCTACATCCTCATTTCCTCATTAACAGAGTGAACTTGGCAGAAGACCCTCGCTCATGAGACTGCTGTGGGGATGACACGAGATGGTACAGTGTGAGCTCAGTGCCTGGAACACTGGAAGCCCTGGATAAACGTCAGCTGTTGTTATCATTGTTACTGTCAGGTCAATTCCACATCAAACAGCAGAAGCTGAAGCTCTCGGGATGGCTCCCAAGCTCTGCTGGAGTCTATATGTGGAACTTCTTCACCCATTTCCAGTTCCTACTCCAGGGTCCTTGAGTTAGCGTGGAGAGTCCAGTGAACACGTACCTTTTTAGGAAGACTGCCCCATCTATGTTTTAATCCAAAAAAAACCCCCAAAACAAAAACAGACATTGTCTGCTGGCCACACTTCAATGGACCTCCTGTCTGGTCTCACCTGGAAGTGGGGTTGGTATGAAGTTTCAGCACAATGTCTCACAGCTTGGATGCTGACCCTAGAGGGGAACCCACAGACTCAGAATAGTTATCCTGTGTCCACTCCTTGGGCCAGCCCACATTTGTCCCATTACAATAGCATTAGGTGCGAAGACAGACACGCAGGCTGTATGGGCAGGGGGAGCCCGTCATACATGAGACCTGCATTGGCAGGATGTGCACCTGATTGGCCTGGGTGTTCCTCTGGAGTTGGGCAGATCTGAGTTTATCTCCAGTCTTCCCACTCACTGGCCGTATGGCTCGTCAAACTTATTCCATTTCTCTGTGCTAGTTGGGATAATTCTGCCTGCTGTAACAAATGAACTTCAAAATCTTGGTAGCTTGGCATAATAGAAGTTTACTTTTTATTTGCATTTACATTTTAATCCAAGGGCTCCTGGTTGGAGGACAGCTTCCCTCGACACCCTGATTTGGGGGACCAGTCTTTCTGGTCTTGTGGCCCCACCATCCCCGAGGGCCTCTGCATCTTCGGCATCCAGCGAAGAGGTGAGGTGAGAGAAAGTGGAGAAGGATGCAAGGAAAGCTGGGAAGCGTAGTCCTTGGACAGGCAGCCACTTGTCAGAGCAACTGAGAACTCTCTTCTAGAAAGTGGGGACAAATTCTGGTGGAAAGTAACCTAGCTGCCACACTTTGTAGGCCACAGTGTCTTCATCAGTAAACTGGGGATGATGACAGTAAATGAGGATCCTGCAATCACGGTAAGCTGCTGTTGTTAGGATTAGGATTTAGACCGTGCTATCATCATTTGCTGAAGCTGAAAGCAAAGCAGCACCTTGAAAATGGATCCAGGTTCCTTTGAGGGCTGACTTCTGGATCTTCAGCAGAAATTCAGATGCACAGCCTTGGTCTGAGCCCAGAGCTCAGTTCACCTGGCTGTTCTATTCTCCCACTATTTCCCACCAGGATGTGCCTCACGCATTTGCTCCACACTGAACCCCCACACCTCCCCTTCCCCGCATCTTCATCTCTGGCGCTGCAGTCCAAGGACCTGAGTCCTGGCCTCAGCCATGTGTGTGCAGCTGCAATATCCCCAGCCCTCCTGGCTTTGCCTCTAACTCGCCTGGACACAGCCCTGCCCTCAGGGACAGACCCTGTAGGACACGGGCAGCCAGTTCATTGAGATGTGTGAATTCAGTAGGAATTCAAATGTGACTTTTTTTTTTTGTTCTTATTCACTCCCTTCAACTATGCCCTTTCCCATCACTGAATGACATTTGGGGCAGATTTTATAACATTCCATTCACTTTCAGTAACTGAAACAGCCCAGGCCTGTTTCAAGTGTCTATTTATTTCATATCCAGTCCAATGACCAATTCCTCCTTCCCCCACCCTCCCACGGGCCAGGCTATAGCCAGGAAGCCTTGGTACAAAGAGCGAAGGAGGTTGCTCTCCTCTCCTACGTACCTCTCTCTTCCAGGTCTCTCCTTCTTTCCAATTTGCTTGGGAACAAAGGATTTGAAAAAAGACTGTTCTCCCTTGTATATCTGGCTGCCTCCACTCTGTCCCTGGCCAGGACGGCTTGCCTGAGGGTGGGGGACAGGTGCTGGCTGGCATATAGAGCACACAAGGAAGATCCACCTTACTCCCCCACTTCCAAACCCCTCTGTTCCCACCCTCAGCACTGCCCCCACAGCCTGTTTCTCCTGGGGTGCTTGCTCCCACAGTAGCCTTCGCCAAAGGCACACTGGTGAGTCAGTCAAACCAGTGACCTCTGCAGCAGCTGCGTGTCCCCAGGGGCCCACACTTGGCCATGCCCATCTGTGGGAGCACTAGCGGTCCCAGCCATGCCTCCTTTCTCTACTCTGCCCTGTGCCTCACGTCTCCTCTCCACCTGCTCAAACAGCAAGTCTGCTGCCCATGCAGATGTTCATCCAGCTAAGGAAATGCCCGTCTTCTCTTTTGGCCAGCAGCCTTTCCCTGGGAGGAGTTCCCTGTTTACCCTCCCTTGCTGGGGACAAGGCAGAGCATGGCAGGGGACTTGGCCTAACAAAGGACACAGTGAGATGAGTCCTTCAGGGCAGGGCTGCCAGGAAACAGCCAGAGCTGTGCTGGAAGAACAGGAGACAATGACAATTGGTCGAAGCCTCCAGCCCTTCCTGGGAGAGTTTGGCTGTTTCTCTGGCCCTGTCCTGATCTTCCCTGGCCTTACCTCTGTCATCCAGCCGGATCTGCAGTGCTGGCTCAAATTGCTACTTGAAACCAGGGCCAGACCAGGCATTTGGGCACCTCTGTCGAGCTTGTAAGTTGACATGCCATCAGAATAGGGCACTTTAAATGTTTGCACAATGAAAACTTACTGGGACCAGAGAGAAACAACAAACAGATTTCCTTTGCTATTCATTTTTCATTGGCCAAGGAATTCGTGTCCAAAAACATTTTTAAATCAAAATATCTCATAAAACATGCTCCATTGTTTTCAGTAATTCTCCTTCTCTTAAGATCTTTTTCCTGTAGTTTCTAAAAGGAGGTAACTCTTAGGAGGCAAATACAAGAATTTGAAATATAAACAACAAAACTCATTCTTAATTCATAACACCACATTATACTTTATTTGTTTCCAAAATCTCAGCTGACCTCAGCTGTCAGCTTTTAGCATATGTAAATGTACGTGAGCACAATTAATGCTCAGAGGAGGATGGGAAGTCTACCTAAGTGAGAAAAATGAGTGGACTCTTTCTTTCCTCTTTTTTCCTTCCTTCCTTCCTTCCTTCCTTCCTTCCTTCCTTCCTTCCTTCCTTCCTTCCTTCCTTCCTTCCTTCCTTCTTTCCTTCCTTTCTTCCTTCCTTCCTTCCTTCCTCCCTCCCTCCCTTTTCTCTTTCTTTCTCTCTCTGTTGTCTTATCTGCTTGTTTTGTTTGTTTGTTTACTTACTCCAGGTCTTACCATGTCAGAGTAACTTCATTTATACCCACAAGTAAGGTGAGGAAGGATTTGGGGGACCTGAGTTAGCCAGGTTGATACTGGTGACAGTTTTGGGCCATCAGACAGCTGCCCAGCAGGCACATCCCCTTCTTTATCTGTTTTAGAAGAAACTTCCTCCCTTTCCTTCCACTCTGGCTCCACCCTCACCCATGACTCTTCCTCTTCCCTCTAATTCTTGGGCAACTGTGCACAGTCTGGGCATGTCTCCTATGATGAGTTCCTGAACCCATTCTTGCTACTTCAAAAGCTATAAAGCGTGTATTTGGGAAGCAGAAATGTTGTATACCTGGATTCAGACTGGTGCCGCCTGAATCCAGGCTCGGCTTCCTCCTAGCTGTGTGGCCTTGACAAGGCATGTAACCTCTCTGCACCTAGGCTCAGTCAGCTGTATGGCAGGCAATAATTCCCTGGCAAAATTATCCTGAGGATCCCAGTTAGCACAGGCACAGTGCCTGGCACTTAGGAGGCTTGTAGTGTACTCACTTGACAGATTTTTCCTGCCCACTGCACAGACAAAAAAGGTTGACTGAGAATGTGGTATTGCAGTCAAGAGTTTATTTAATGCAAGGCCAGCCATACGGATGAACAGGAGTTATCACTCAAATCAGTTTCCCTGAAGGCTGAGATGCTAAGGTGTTTCAAGGATGGTTTGGTGGGCAGGGGACTCGGGAATGGATGCTTCTGACTGGTTGGGGATGCAATCATAGGGGTGCGGAAAACAGCCCTCATGTGCTGAGTCTGCCTCTGGATGGGGGCCACAGAACTGGTTGACTCATGAGTCAACTCAATGAGTCCAGGTAGGGTCAGTCAGTTGCCAGAATGCAAAGGTCTGAAAAGCATCTCAAAAGATCAATCTTAGGTTCTACAATACTAATGTTTTCTATAGGAACAGACCTCTGGCCACATGACTCCTTAGCAATAAGGGTTTATAGAAACTACGCCTATGTTTTAGCAGAATTCAGGCCTCTCCCATAATCCTAGTCTTGTGACCATTTTTTTTTCATCTTTCAAAGGTGATTTTGGCTCCCAAACAAGAACGGGAGCAGCTTTAGGGAAGTACTATTTTCACCTTTGCTTCAAAATTAAATTATAAACCAATTTCCTTCATGGTTAGCTTGGCTTATGCCCAGGAATGAGTGAAGACAGGCAGCTTGTGAGGCTGGAAGCAAGATGGAGTCAGCCATGCTAAGTTCTCTCACTGTCATTATCTTTGCAGAGGCAGTTTCAGCAACACATGGGTATCACTCTTCTTATGAGTTCTGTGGTAGTCTTCTTTGAAAATAATATCAAAGTTCCTCTCTGTTTATGTGACAATCTGAGGCTCGTAGGCCTATGATTGCGAGACATCAGTTCTTATTTTCCACCTTCAGTAGTTATTGTCTCAGAAAAGTCAGGTCAATCCCTTTAAGTGGAATGAATAATAAATGGTTACTAGTTGGTGTGAAATGTGGATAGGGACCCAGTGCTGTGCACACCACCCAGAGCCCCATCTACTGCCCTGATGACATCATGCCAAACACACCAAAGGAGAAGGGAGACAGAATTGTTGGAGCCCCACACTCAGGATGCACACACAATGGTTAACCCTTTACCAGCTGTTGGATCTTGGGCAAATCACCCAAACCTGTACACCTCATGTCATCATCTTTAATGCCAACTTTTGTGAGGATTAAATGAGGTGATGCATCTGGAGTGCTCAGCCCATGTCTAGCTGGCAGTGTCCCCAGGGTCCACACAGGGAGCTCTGATGCTCAGGAGCAAACCACACCTCTCCCCAGGCTTTTCAAAGAGGAGCTGTATTAGTCCATTTTCATGCTGCTGATAAAGACATACCCGAGACTGGGTAATTTATGAAGAAAAACAGGCTTAAAGGACTCACAGTTCCACGTGGCAGGGGAGGCTTCACAATCATGGTGGAAGGCAAAAGGCACATCTTACCTGCCAGCAGGCAAGACAGAATGAGAACCAAGCGAACGGCTTTCCCCTTATAAAACCATCAGATCTCGTGAGACTTAGTACCACGAGAACAGTATGGGTGAAACCACCCCCAAGATTCAATTATCTTGCACCGGGTTCCCTCCACAATACGTGGCAATTATGGGAGCCACAATTTAAGATGAGATTTGGGTGGGGACACAGCCAAATATCAGGAGCAAAAGGAAGCTTTCCTTGGCGATGGTCCTGAACCTGAGGAGGATGGAAAGCAGTGGAGGTACAGGACTGGAGGAGAGGGTGGGAGGCCTTGGGTGGAAGGAGGAGGATTAGCTGCTGGGGGAATCCCCCTCCCCTACTCTGTGGGACAAAGGGTGAGGATGCCTGTTTTTCTCTGTCAATCTGTAATGCAAGAAACATTGCTCCTATTACGTCATCACCTCACTGCTATTTTTAACCTTTCTCAACTCCCCATTTCCTCTTCTGTCATCTTTTCTGTGTGTGAATTCCCTCTCTTTTCCACCTCCCACCGAATCTGCCCTGTTGCTGATACTTCATTTGTATCTTTCAACTTAGGCTGTGAGTAAATTGAGTCAACTATTTTTTGTTGTTTTTAGAAACAGGGTCTTGCTCTGTTGCCCAGGCTGCAGTGCAGTTGTGCCATCATAACTTACTGTAGCCTCAACCTCCCAGGCTCAAACCATCCTTCTGCTAAGACTAGAGGTATTGCCCACCACACTCAGCTAATTTTTAAAAGTTTTTGTAGAGATGAGGTCTCACTATGTTGGCCAGGCTGGTCTAGAACGTCTGGCTTCAAGTGATCCTCCCACTTCGGCCTCCCAAAGTGCTGGGATTACAGGCATGAGCCCACGGTGTCCAGCCAACAGCCCACTATTTGACCAGGGTTATTTCCTAGAGGGTAGGAGGGGTAAAAGAGGACACCACTATTTTTTAAGAAGCATTGCAGGAGGCTCAGAGCCCTCAAGCAGTGTCATTGTGGACTGGCCAGTCTCTTCTGGGAAGCAATTCGGCTCAGCTCCTTCTAAGATAGTAATCATGGCGGGGTAGAGATGTCCCAAAGGAGGAGCACATTCTGGGAGGGCAGACCTGGGCTGTGTGCTTATGGAAAGTTATGACCAGACCCTTAGGGGACCAGAACAAGATGCCAGATAGCTGGGAGCAGGAGATACCTTGGGAGGGACAAGGGAAAAGGCTGGGGGTAGATTTTATCAACATTTCTCTCCATTTTGTCTTGATTCTGCCTTAGGGACCCTGAAGTTAAATTGGGTCTTTGTAACAGTTGTGGCTTCTGTATCTTTACAGACGGTGGGAAAGAAAGGGGCCAGAGAACACTACAGACAAGCACCCCTGCTGTTCAGGCCTCTTCATTCCAGGGTTGGAAGGAAGAGGCTCCACAGTGATCTTCAGGGCAGAGCCACCCTGCAGTTCTGACATCCATCAAGCCGGGCCTGACTTCTCAAGATTGCTGGCTGTCCCAAGAGAACAGGTGGTACAGGCAGCGTCCACAGGTCCAACTCTCTCCCAGGAGAACAGATTAGAAGCAGGGACCTGCCACCTTTCTAACAAGCAAAGGAAGCAACCAAAGCCTGTGAGGAAGACCAAACAGTCTACTAGGATAATTAAGGTCAGAAAGATCACAATTCCACCAAGGAGAGAAAACATAAAGACCCTTGAAATATGTGCTGTGATTTGGGGAATGATTTTGTATAGATTTTCTCGTAGGAAATCCATGCTGAGATGTAGAGAGAAGAGAATTATGAACAGAAAAAAACACGTGTGACTTACAAGGTAGTGGCAAAGATAATTCTAGTAAACAGGGTTAAAAATAATAGAAGAGCTTTTGACTAATACACCGGGGAAAAGAGATACCGAAGTGAAAACGGGTCCACAAATAAATCAGGCTGGGCATGAAATTAATGATGGGTCTGAAATGGCCGAGATATTGAACTCATTCTTCAAACCCCGTCTTCTGCAATAGAAATGAAAAGAAAAATACAGACAATGAGGAAGCGATAGAAACCTTCTGAAAATAACTCCTGGCACGAGCAGAAGCACAATCCCTCAGAACATCTAAGTGCCACCATGAACAGGTGTAGACATGCCCCTTGGGGGATATGAGGAATTGAGTAGGATCTACTGTACATTTAGAACAGTGTCTGAAAATGGGGCTATGGTGCTATTATTGTTATTTTAAATAAATAAAGTTAGAGATGGTTCTGAAAGAAGATGCCCAGTATTTTTGGTGGAAACATTAAAAGGAGAGAAAAGGAGGGGGTCAAAAGAAATAGTGATCCCACTTGTTCAGTTTGATATCAGTTACTGGGGAAGATCAGGACACACGCAGTGAGGGTCGTGTCAATGCTGAAAAGGCTAAACAATCATTGTATTTGTTTGAATAAGTTGTGTTTTTAAAAGTGGCTTCATCTCCCCTTCCCCTGCCAAAAAGACCAAACTAAGGAAGACAAATGCTGGTAACTAGATCTGTTTGCATTGTCAGTGTATCTCTATCTGAACAATTCACAGAACAGTGTGATCAGAAGGATCCCATAACAGTTTCTGCATCCATGCCATAAAAGGTATACCCACCATTGACAGCCACTGCCCAGGTCCTGAACCTGTTCCAAATCAGGGGTTTGCATAGCTTCTGTTTCCTGCCTCCTTTTGGTTCCTGCTTTTCTCCTCTTTATGCAAGCACATGTGTTGTTCTGCTTTATCCAACCATTCCCTCATACACCTTTCCCTTCCCCAGGTCTCCCTTTCGCATCCCTGCCCAGCGCTCTGGGTTGAGCCTTTCTTCCATCTTACCCTCTTAGGGCCAAGCTTGCTATGGAATGCAAACTGAATTAGGCTAAATAGTGAATGAGTTAATGTGCCAGAGCTAGCAAGGCTCTGACGTGAGAAGTCTTAATCTAAAGAAATAATTCATGGTGGTAGTTCAGAGTCTATGGCAAGGTAATGGAGATGGTTTAGGGACTGTGAGCCTGTTGATAAGCTCTTAAGTTAGAGACAATTGCTTAGCAGTTGGGTTGATCCTACCCAGATGACAGCATTACTTAGGGCTCGACCTAGAGCAAGGGTTGTAGCCTTCTAGCCAAGGGCTACATGAACATATATTAGGAACACAAGGAAGTCTGACTTAATATCTCTATTAAATCCTACTGTATATCACAATGATCTCATTACTGATCTTTCAAGGGGAGGAGGTGGCAGTGAGATAATCTCATTTGTATAAATCCCTACATAATTATCACTAAAAATTACTGGGTGAGGTAATGCATTTATTTGGTTATACATTATTATGGAATTAATTTTGCTAAAACATAATTGGGTGTGCATGTAAAAGCTATATACACACTGGAGGTTATTTACTGATGAAAATTATTATATGTAATAGATGTACTCTTGAAAGGTTGTTGATGAATATAAATGTGGCCAAGTATAGTGGCTCATGCCTATAATCCCAGCACTTTGGGAAGCTGAGGCAGGAGGATCTCTTGAGGTTCAGGAGTTCCACCAGACCAGCTTGGGCAACATAGCAAGACCTTGTCGCTACAAAAAATGGGAAAAACATCAGCCAGGTGTGGTGGCACATGTCTGTAGTCCTAGCTACTTGGGAGGCCGAGGTGGTAGGATTGCTTGAGCCTGGGAGTTTGAGGCTGCAGTGAGCTATGATTGCACCAGTATACTTCAGCCTGAGTAACAGAATGAGACCCTGTCTCTAAAAGTAAAAAATATATATATATATATGTATGTTAATAAATCAATAAATATACATGCATTCCATTTTCAAATGCACAAAGGGTTACTGCTATTTGAAGAAAGCCTGTAATGACACCTATTGAAAAATGAGAGCTCTTTATGAAATGATTAATCATCTCTAAATTTTGAATCTGTAGACTCTCTGTTACCTTTGGTAAAGTTTACTTGATCATGCAAATTGTGTACTTTATACACATGAGTAATATGTAATATTATTCATGCATATGTAATAGCCACATATACTAAAACCAGTCTTTTTTATCCCTGTTGCAACCTGGAGCTATGAACAACCCAAGTCCTACTGAGGCCAGTATACTTAGTCCATCGACCTTCCATAGGCAGGATGCTCCCCATGGCCCATGTCATGCCAACACAGCTATATTGCTCCCCATGGTAGCGCCTTCCAAAGAAATAGCACCTTCTGGAAACTGAATCTTTCTGTTACAACATTTCCTTCTCTAAAAATTGTGTTTCTTATTTTGCTTCTGATATTGTCTGGGACCAGGGAGACTTGAGCAGACCTGTTACAGGTGGAAATGTTGCTGGTTCAGCTTGGTTGTAAAAAGGGAAGACTGTAACCTCTGACTGCAATTTCCTGCCCAGCTTCCTGAGCAGCAGCTTTCAGACTCTTTTAGCCTGGTTATTTACTATCTGGGCTGACTGTATTTGTAGGTCATTGATGGTTACTTTATTCTGATGCTGTCTTTATGAGCAAGTCCAAGAACTTCTAGTCTTAAAAATGTGAGACGATTACATCTGTAATTTCTGGACTGGCTATAACTACCATATAAGAAAGTGTTTTAGGAATGCTTTTAACATAGAATTCAGATGTTTAATTTAGAGAAAATACTATGTGACAATCACGAAGTCAGCAGAGGAAAAGAGAGAAATTGCTGGTTCCATTCTTAGATAGTTCCTTTTGTTTCTCTTTTAACTTAATGCTAATATCCTGGCAACACTCTTCGACTTTTCTCTGGACCTAGTCTCTGGGCCCTTGAGAGATATTTTCTTCCTACTAAGTTAAATTACTTCCCCTGCATGTTATTCCTTGTGGCCTTCTATGAAAAGCCACCCTCAGCGATGTTGGCCATTGTCGCGAACATCAGAATCTTTCTCATCTACTTACATATGCTCTCCATGTTGGTCATCTAAAACCCTACATCTTAGTAGTAGCCAATGGTATGAAACCAAGGAAGCTTTTGTATAATATACCCTGACCAAGATTCAGAAAATATATTCACAATTTTTTTTTTTTTTTCTGAGATGGAGTCTCGCTCTGTCACCCAGGCTGGAGGGCAGTGGCGTGATCTCAACTCACTGCAACCTCTGCCTCCCGGGTTCAAGTGATTCTCCTGCCTCAGCCTCCCAACTAGCTGGGACTACAGGTGCCCCCCACCAGGCCAGGCTAATTTTTTTATTTTTGGTAGAGAGGGGGTTTCACCATATTGGCCAGGTTGGTCTCGAACTCTTGTGATCTGTCAGCATCGGCCTCTCCAAATGCTGGGATTACAGGCATGAACCACCGTGCCCGGCCTATTCACAATATTTATAAGCAAAGAAGCTCGACATTACACCAAAAATGGGAGTGTCAGAGACACGCTCGAGCAGAGAGACATGTAGCTCCCTGGACTCACATGCAGGTACCATGATGTCAGCTTGCTCTGCACCGCTGTCTGCAGTGACACCAGATGACACTTACCAATGGCCCCCTCCAGCTGACTCTCTTAAACCAACACTGGAAACATGCCTGGGGTTACATGATCCTCAGAGCAGAAAGAAAAATTTTCACCTTCTCATTCGCACATCTACGAAGATTCCCCGAGGGCTTCTAATATAATGTTCCGAGTAAGAGGGTAGAAAAACTAATTGGATTTCTGTTCATAAATTGTTGAGCTGGTGCATTTATTTGTATGATAAAGTTAAAATGTTAATGATATTCAACACGTATGGCATGTAATGAATTTATAAATCATCTCATTTATATTTCATAAGCATTGAATTTTGATCCTTTCTTCCTAACGGTCTCTCCTTGATCTAAAAGATCTATAATGGAATGACAGGGGAGAATCCTAGCATTGCCACTGTGGTTTCCCATTTTAGATACATGTATTGATTATATTCTAATGCATACTGCCTTCTTTATATGGGCAATTCTCATTAAGTAGGAGTATTTGGTCATAACAGTGGCACTCAGATGTTTACACAGCATCTCCTGCTGGTTCAGCTAGGTTCCTGTACCAAAGAGACAATTCAGGATATGGAATATGATAGGGATTCAGAAAGAACGCTGAACTAAGAGGTAAGAGGCCAGGTATGAATTGTGACTCTACCAGTAATTCGATCTGTAGCTCTGAACTAAGTCATCTCAGTTTCGCCATCTGCTAAATGAGGGGTGGGAATAGATAGCCTCTAAGACCTCTTAAAGCTCTAACATTCTCTGTTCCTATGACGCAGAAGTTCTGATAGTGGGATAAATGAAGAAAGTAGTGGAAAAAATGTCATTGACTTCCTTTTAGGGGACAAGGAAGAATTGAGTAAGAGAGCCATCTGGCCAAAGTAGAAACATCTTGGGGACAAGCTAAATCAGGAAGATTCACAAATACAATTCTTACCAAGGGGAGTGAAGGTTTTGATGAGAAAATCTACAGTAAGCAACAAACCAAAACTGGCAGTACAAAAGCAAATGGACTATTGGTCAGTAGCTGAGAGACCCATAGCAGATGGCATCAAGCTCGAGAAATGATGCCTGGAGTATGGATCACAGCAGAGATTGTGAATGATGGGTGTGTCCTGGGGCTCCCCCTTTAAGCAGTTCCAGGTTGGTTATCTGGGCATGGACATCACTTCTCAACAGAACTGCAGGTGCTGTACAGTAATATCTTATTTTTTGAAATCTAAAATGACAATGCTAACCAGGGCTTTCAGGGAATGTTTCCAGAGCAGAATTTCAGCATGGGTGGCTGACTGCATCAGTCTTTTTGTATCACTTGGTCCTTGGTGATGAAAGCCATATATTTAACAATTAGTCTTTTGAGGGAAAAATGAATTTTTCAATAAATGATGCTAAGATTTGGGAGAGAAAGCCTAAGCATTTGGGGAAACATTAGATTCCCTACTTTGTGTCACATACCAATATAAATTCCAAGAGAATTAAACGTTTCCACGGGGAAAAAAAGCAAACTGAAAGAAAATCTTCTTCCTAGAGGCAAAGTTTAATATCTTTAATATACCAAATCTGCCTATAAATAGATTAACAAGATAAGAATCCCCTAGTGGAAAAAGGAATACAAAACAGAAACAAGTAACTCATAAATGAAGACATAAAACTGACCAGTAAACGGATGAAAACATGTTGAAGCTCATAAAGAAATCAAAGAAAATGCAAATTGAAACATTTGAAATACCACTTTAGCACATCAAAGATTTTATTTTAAATGGTACTTGGTGTTGATGAAGATTTGAGGGAAGAGTGAATCCACTCTGTATGGATTGCTCTTTGGGACTCAGGGCTGCTGGGTCATTCAATGGACTTTCAGCTATTACATTTCACAGGTTTGCTTCAAGAGAGATGTGGCCAGGCAACCGAGTTTTGGCCAAAGGGATGTGAGCAAAAATGAAACCCACCACTCTAGGCCTACCCATACATGCCAGGCATGTGACCCTCTGTGCCTCCTTCTTTGTTGGTTGATCAGAGGCAGAGGACACAGAAGAGGACCGCAAGACCCTAGGAAGCCATGATAGAAAAAGTTTGAATAGGGCAAGCCCCCCCACCACTCTATTGCCATTTTGTTCTTCATGAACAAGAAATAAAATTCTTTTGTGTTAAACCACTGAAAGTGGAGGTTTATCTGTTATATCAGCTATGAGCATTGCCGTAAGAGGTTTTCAAGAAATGATGGCTTAAAGTGAGGTGCTGCTGTAAAAAACACTTAAATATGTGACAGTGGCTTAGTGGCTGGGTGACAGGTGTGAGGGGAAATACATCAAGCAGGCTGGATAGCTAGAAAGCCCTGTTAAGTCATGGCAAATGAGTGGCAAACCTGTTACCTTAAATGTCTTAGAAGGGTGACTGCCCCCACACCCCCAGCCTCCTGAGACCATAGCTCCAGGAAAAGTGGTGGTAGAAGCTAAAGTGATCAACTAAATCTATAGATGCCTTTAATAAGGTAATACAAGTGTCATCCAAAAGACCACTAGGATGGCTTAATAGTAGAAAGAGGAGCTTTATTGGCCACATCAGTTTGCAAGCTGGGAAGACAGAATCTCTGGTATGAACTGGAGGTGCTCTCTCTTTTAGGAGGGGAGGGGCAGGTTGGTTTTTATGCCTCACAGGGTCTGTATTACACAATAGAGTCATACATATTCAGCAGGTTTGGGGAAAAAGCTATATATATTTATGAGGGGAGCCAAGCTCATGCACAATAGGTAAACATACATATAATAAACATCCCATGTTCACTTTGGGGCAGGGTTTTAGCATTAAAATGAAGTGGAATTGGCCAGGCGCAGTGGCTCAAGCCTGTAATCCCAGCACTTTGGGAGCCCGAGATGGGCGATCATGAGGTCAGGAGATCGAGACCATCCTGGCTAACACAGCGAAACCCCGTCTCTACTAAGAAATACAAAAAACTAGCCAGGCAAGGTGGCGGGCACCTGTAGTCCCAGCTACTCTGGAGGCTGAGGCAGGAGAATGGCGTGAACCCAGGAGGCGGAGCTTGCAGTGAGCTGAGATCTGGCCACTGCACTCCAGCCTGGGCGACAGAGCGAGACTCCATCTCAAAAACAAACAAACAAAAAAGTGAAATTTGGCTCCTTAATATCAAGAGTTGAACTGTAGGACACAAAGACTGTGCAGCCTCTATAAGCTGCTGAAACAGACATGAAGTCTACAGGTGCTTATCAGAAAAGAGTGTTTGTAAGGCCCGTCCTCTGCCCAGAGTTGTAGTGGCCTGGGTTGTAAAGCCAGGTTAGGAGGGATCTGATAACTCCTACTGTTAGGGAGTGTATCAAGAGTGTAGTTTTTCTTGTAGTCATAGAAATTTAGAAATATGCCACGCCAGTTGGGCCCTGAACCCTCGACCTGCAGGTAACCTTTGTTTTCTAAACCATGGCATCCCTCTTAGTGGACAAGGTGGTGTCCAATTTGGTCTCTCAGATCACACAAGAGAGATGGCCTCTGACAACAACTGACTGTTTTTTCTTTTTAGAGGAGATAGAAGAAATGAGAAAGTCCACAAATAAAAGACCTCCAAGGTGGAAAAACTGAGCACTTCAGGACCCCAAATAACAATTGTTAAGACTGGAAAGGTCTAGTCAACCTTCTCAGTTAAGCAAAGTGATTTGTGTTGTGTCAAAGAACCAATCACCCAAGGCTCTCTGTTTTTGTTTTTTTAAATTGCACATAGGCAGTCACCGTCAACTTGCAAGAGGGAAGCTGTGGTGAGGAGGCACAGGGAAAAGACAGGCAGGAGGGTCCCGCCTCGGGGAGACCCTCCGTGAGGCTGCTGCATGTGGAACCGACTGGAAGAAGACCATCAGAAGCTATTAAATATTTAAGGGAACTATTCTGCCATGGAAACAAGAAGACTATAGAGGCCTTTCATTTGTTGAGATTAAAACAACACTTGTGTCTCCAAATTTGTGTGAGCAGCAAGTAGACTATAAGAGTTGGAGAGTTCCTGACTGGGCGCAGTGGCTCATGCCTGTAATCCCAGCACTTTGGGAGGCTGAGGCGGGCAGATCACAGGTCAGGAGTTAGAGACCATCCTGGCCAACATGGTGAAATCCCATCTCTACCAAAAATATACAAAAATTAGCTGGGTATGGTGGTGTGCACCTATAGTTCCAGCTACTTAGGAGGCTGAGGCAAGAGAATCACTTGAACCCAGGAGGCTGAGGTTGCAGTAAGCCAAGATCTCACCACTGCACTCCAGCCTGGGCAACAGAGCAAGACTATCTAAAAAAAAAAAAAAAAAAAAAAAACAAAACAAAAACCTTGGGGAGTTCCCCGTATTAATCACTTTGTTTGTTTGTTTGTTTTTGTGGGTTTTTTTTTTTTTTTTTGAGACGAAGCCTCACTCTTGTGCCCCAGGCTGCAATGCAATGGTGCGATCTCGGCTCACTGCAAGCTCCACCTCCTGGGTTCAAGTGATTCTCCTGTCTCAGCCTCCTGGGTAGCTGGGATTACAGGCACCTACTGCCACTCCCGGCTAATTTTTGTATTTTTAGTGGAGACAGGGTTTCACCATGTTGGCCAGGATGGTCTCAAACTCCTGACCTCAGATGATCCTCTCGCCTTGGCCTCCCAAAGTGCTGGGATTACAAGCATGAGCCACCACACCTGGTCTTAATAATGTTTTTAAAATTTTCTGTATTTTGATGCTTTAACATCTTTGGGCTTTGTTGACTCTGGAGGGACTGCCCCTCCCAGGTTAACCAATTCAGACAGAGAGAGGAGGAGAGAGAGAGAGAGAGAGAGAGAGAGAGAGAGAGACTGAGTACACCTTTCATATGCAAAGCAAACAATCCAGAACCCACACTCCCAACCACTTCCTCTACAGGGTTCTCACACTCTAGGCCACTATCCTTGTGCCCTGGCCAGGTGCCAGACAAGTAAGGCCAGCTCTTATGCACCAGAGTCCACTGAAATTATTCAAACTAGCCAATCCTAAGCCTGCTTACCTTACCTTGCCAGTTTCTTCCTGCAGAAACCAAAATAAAAGCTCTTCCCCACAGTTCCCCACCTCCCTCTGTCTCCTGACTGACCCTGTTGTTTCCATATATCCCCATTCCCCCACCCTGCATGGCATCCCCCCGCCGCTCAGGAACTGAGTAACACACTGTTTTTTCTATGGTAACCATTTTGTGTTATGTTGGCCTTACTATACGTTATTTTTTAAAACATTAATACTCTCTATTTTAATACAACCCCAGGTAACACAAACTCATCATTACCTATTTCAGATGTTGCCATGAAGAAAAATAGACACAGGAATTCCTTCCATTGAACAAAATCTGCTCTAATCAAGGAATCTTTCTTGCTCCCAGGTTAGGGAGACTGTCTGGTACAATTTCAAAATCACTATGAACAGGTAGTTGCTCGGTTTCCCATTCTTCCCTCTTCTAATGGGAATGTTATTGTTATTTTATGTCTGACCCACAGTCGTATATTGGGAAGGGTGGAGGCAGATAACCTGTGTTTTAAATTCATAGGCTGTTGGACCATGAGAAGCAGCGTAGGGCCCTGATAGATAGGAGTGCTGATTATCCAGAGATCCTGAACTTCGACAATTGGATGGGGGTCTTTTTGTTGTTGTCTATGGCGAGGTTTTTCCATGTGGAAAAGGAACGTGAGTAACAGTGATCAGAAGAGTGAACCATGGCCTAGGTTGCTAATTCTTTCCAAGATCTTCTGGGCTCACAGCTCATCTGTATGTCCCAATCTCCACTAGCAATAGGCATGACCAGGTGCTGGAGTTCAGGCAAGGGGATGCGGTTGAAAAGATGCATACAACTTTCAGCCCTAGCCTGGCCTCCTCACTCTCTTCCTCCTAAGTGGCAAGAATTAATACATGCAAAGAAGGATTCTGGATGGGCCCTGGAGATAAAGAAGTGTGGGTGAAAGAAGCCTGTGTCCCTGAATGACTACCTGAAACAGAGCCCACTCTCCTGCCAATTAAACCTTATGTGAATGAAAACATTATTTCTTTTTTTTTTCAATGTATATACATTTTTTAAGTTTTTAAATGTTTTTATTTCAATAGCTTTAGGGGTACATGTGTTTTTTTGTTACATGGATGATTATATAGTTGTAAAGTTTGGGATTTTAGTGTACCTGTCACCCAAGTAGTGTACATTGTACCCCAACAGGTAGATTTTCATGTCTCTCCCCTCTCCCACCCTCCCCACTCTGAGTCTCCAATGTCCGTTATACCACTCTGTCTGCCTTTGTGTACCCGTAGTTTAGCTCCTACTTGTGAGTGAGAACATGTGGTATTTGCTTTTCCATTCCTGAGTTACTTTACCTAGAATAATGTCCTCCAGTTTCATTCAAGTTGTTGCAAAAGACATTATTTTGTTCTTTTTCATGGCTGAGTAGTATTTCATGGTGTGTGTACACACACACACACACACACACGCACACATCTTTTTCATCCACTAATCGGTTGATGGGCACATAGGTTGGTTCCGTATCTTTGCAATTATGAATTGTGCTGCAATAAACACACAGGTGCAAGTGTCTGTTTGATATAATTTTTTTTTTCCTTGGGGTAGATACCCACTAGTGGGATTGCTAGATAGAATGGTAGATCTACTTTCAGGCAAAAACATTATTTCCCATTAGTGTTGTGACACGTGACATTCCTGATGAGAATAATCTGGAAATACACTAGTTTTATTAGTCTACTCAGGCTGCCATAACAAAATACCACAGACTAGGGGGTTTAAACAATATAGATTTATTTTCTCACAGTCTGGAGGCTGGGAAATCTGAGATCAGGACGCCAGCCTGCTTGGGTTCTAGTGAGGGCAGCTTCCTGGCTTGCAGATGGCAACGTTTTTCCTGCATCCTCACTTGTCGAAGACAGAACTCTGGTGTCTGTTCCTCTTCGTATAAGGGCACAAGCCCTATTGGAGTAGGACCTCACCCTTCTGACCTCACTTAACCTTTACCACCTCCTCATAGGCCCTATCTCTAAATCCAGTCACATTCAAGAAAGGGCCTCAAGGTAGGAATTTGGGAGAAACACATCCAGTTCATGACACCACAAGCCTTACCACTGATACATTATTTGATTCACTGAGCAGTGGTTGAGAACACAAGCTCCAAAGCTCATCCTGCCACATGCTAGCTGTGTGACCTTGAGCAAGTTACTCAGTCTACTTTGAGCCTGTTTCCTCACTTACACAGTAGGTATTCTAATAGCACATAGTTCAAAAAGTTATCGTGAAGATTAAGTGAATTAATATTTGTAAAGCTTTTGGAACAGTAGACTTCAAGTTACTATATTAAGCATTACCTTTTATTTGAGTTAGCAGTTCCACTTCTAGTATTATCTTAAAGTAATAATTATAGAGTTATTTACTTACTCAACAAACATTGAGGGAGCTCTGATAGACATTCCGTTAGTCACTAAGTAAATAGTAGTGAAAGAGCGGTGTGACCAAAGGTTTGTAAGTAAGAATCTCATTGCCATATTATTTGAGACAAGAAAAAACTAGAAACAACTTGGATGTCCCCAAATAAGAGATTAGCTAAATAAATTATGCTGTATCTATAGAGCAGAATAAAATGTTGACACTGAAGGGGTAAAATAGAAAAAGCTTCTAAATGCGTAACTACATGGAGAGATAGTCACAGTATAAATGTCTGCCTCAGGGCAATTTATTTGCTGTTCTTTCTGCCTAGAAAAGCTGACACATAGTAACTGCTCAATAAATAATTGTTGAGTGAATGAAACAACTGAAAAAGATAAGTTGTAAAGTATTATGTACTATATAATTCTATTTCCTAAATACATACAGAGAAGAGGGACTTCAGAGTTTATACCAAAATATTATAATGACTATGATTGGTCGATAAGATTGTGGATGACTTCTACTTTATCCCTTTTGCTTATCTGTATTTTCTAAATTGCATGTAAAAATCATGTTTATTTTTATTAAAAGGGCAATTTATTTTTAAAAAGGCAATTTAAGTGGGAGTTTATGTATAAAGAATTAAATATAGTTCACTAAGTAAAAATATTAATATAGACCCCAGAATTATACCAATGTGACATTTATCAGATGCTGATGGTGTGCCAGTCACTGTTTTAAGTGCTTTGCATACATTATTTACATTGCCACAATCTTATATGGTAGTTGCAACTAATATACAGTGGAACCTGACAGCACCCACCCTGGGATTCCTATTACTGGGATAACTTGTTCTCCCCAGAACTATGCCAATTTGATCTTAGTTCATGGTCCAACAACTTTTTTGACTTTTAAAAATTGTGGCAACATATACATAACATAAAATCTACCATTTCAATGATTTTTAAGTATAGTTCATTAAGTACATTCACTTTGTAGGGCAAACATCACTGCCATCCATCTCCAAAACTTTTATATCATTCCAAACAAAAACTCATTAAACAATAACTCCCCATTCCCTTAACCTTCCTGCCCCCATACAGCCCCTGGAAACCACTATTCTACTTTCTATCTTTATGAATTTGCCTATCCTTGGTACTTCCAATAAGTGGAATCATACAATACTTGTTCTTTTACATCTGGCTTATTCACTTAGCATAACATCTTTCAGGTTCATCCATGTGTCAGAATTTCCTCCCTCTTTAAGGCTGAATGATATGGGTTAGCTGTGTCCGCACCCAAATCTCATCTTGAATTGTAGTTCCCATAACCCCCATGTGTCATGGGAGGGACCCGGTGGGAGGTAATTGAATCTCATGCTGCTGCTGTTCTCATGATAGTGAGTGAGTTCTCAAGATATCTGATGGTTTTTTAAGGGGCTTTTTCCCCTTTTGCTCAGCACTTCTTGTTGCTGCCATGTGAAGAAGGACGTGTTTGCTTCCCTTTCTGCCACGATTCTAAGTTTCCTGAGGCCTCCCTAGCCGTGCTTAACTGTGAGTCAATTAAACCTCTTTCCTTTATAAATTACCCAGTCTCAGATATGTCTTTATTAGCAACATGAGAATGGACTAAAACACTGAATAATGTTTCTTTGCATGTATAGACCACATTTTGTTTATCCATTCACCTGTCAGTGGACACTTGGGCTGCTTCTACCTTTTGGTTATTATGAATAATGCTGCTGTGAACATGGGTATACAGACATCTCTTCAAGTTCCTGCTTTTGATTCCTTTGAATACATGCCCAGAAATTGAATTGCAGGATCATATAGTAATGCTGTTGAAGTTTTTGAGGAACTGCCATACTGTTTTCCACAGTGACTGTGCCAAAGCGCCAGAACTCAGAGGAAGCCAGTCTGGTGCCACTTTCCTTAATACCTCTCTTTCTTCCCTATCTCAACACTCCTTGTTTTAACTCTTTGGCACCCTACTACTTCCCATCACCTTTGGAGAGGGTCATAGAGGAGAGAGGAGGACACAGTGTGAAGCAGTTGTGGGAGCTCAATGCCAAATTTCAAGTAAGACATTTTCACGATCACTTTCTTCCTGCATAAAGGGGCCAAGATCTTTGGGTACCTGAATTGTTTAAAATGACGGTCAGGTTGAGATTCTACTATAGAATCTCATATTTTTTTGTGGATCATATTTGTGAAACAATGGAAACA
Source organism: Macaca thibetana thibetana (assembly GCF_024542745.1). Lineage (NCBI taxonomy): Eukaryota > Metazoa > Chordata > Mammalia > Primates > Cercopithecidae > Macaca > Macaca thibetana. The sequence continues at coordinate 203,660,389 of NC_065578.1, read as the reverse complement.
ATTGTTGGGGATTCATATAGTTGGGATATTTGTCCCCTCCAAATCACATGTTGAAATGTGACCCACCGTGTTAGAGGTGGGGCCTGGTGGGAGGTGTGTGGGTCATGGAGGTGGATCCCTCATGAATAGTGTGGTGCCCTCTCTGTGGTTATGAGTTCATGCAAGATCTGGTTGTTACAAGAGGCTGGCACTTCCCCCCCCCTTCATTCTGTCTCCCTTTCTTGCCACATGACCTACCTTTTCCCCCTTTGCCTTCTGCCATGAGTAAAAGCTTCCTGAGGCCTCACCAGAAGCAGATGCTGGTGCTTTGTTTGTATAGTCTGCAGAAATGTGGGCCAAATGAACTTCTTTTCTTTATAGATTATCTAGCCTCTGGTATTCCTTCACAGCAATGCAAAACAAATGACAGGGATGATGAAAAAGTTCTGGAGATGGATAGTGGTCACAGTTGTACAACAATGTGAATGTACTTGATGCCACTGAACTATGCACTTCAAAATGATTAAAATAGTAGATTTCGTTATGTATATATTACCACAATTGAATATGTATGCATATATAACCATGTAGCATCTCCTGGGAAAAATTACAACTTCAGTTTTCTTCTCTATAAAATACTTTTTCTTTCTGATTCTCAGAACTGTAAGTTGATTACTCTAGACATACACATGCTTAGATAAAAATAAAACATTATGCCAAAGTGTTTTGATTTTGGTGAAATACTATTTTTAGAAATACTCATTATTCCTGACCACAGATTTTATCCATCAGCAAAACCCAAGCGATTTTTTTTTTTTTTTTTTTTGAGACGGAGTCTCACTGTTGGGATAAGCTACTGCAAGCTCCGCCTCCCGGGTTCACGCCATTCCTGACCCTCCAGATTTTCGCCTGGCTATCCATCAGGGCCAGGATGGTCTCGACAACTGGGTCCGTAAAGTGCTGGGACAAAACCCCCAAGGCGCCTTTTATCTGACGTCCACTGGCTACAGGAAATCTAGTGTGTTCCAAATGTTTTTCTTTCCTTTTAGTAGGAGGATTGCCACTCTCCAATGCACATGACCAGATGATGCCTTAAAAGAGTAAACTTCCGAGAAAACCCATGTAAAGCAGCTGAATTAGAAAAACAGCAATGATGGGTCAGGCACGGTGGCTCACGCCTGTAATCCCAGCACTTCCGGAGGCTGAGGCAGGCGGATCACGAGGTCAGGAGATTGAGACGACCCTGGCTAACACGGTGAAACCCTGTCTCTACTAAAAATACAAAAAAATTAGCTAGGCATGGTGGCGGTCGCCTGTGGTCCCAGCTATTGGGGAGGCTGAGGCAGGAGAATGGCGTGAACCCGGGAGGCGAAGGTTGCACTGAGCTGAGATCGCGCCACTGCACTCCAGCCTGGGCGACAGAGCGAGACTGTCTTAAAAAAAAAAAAAAGAAAGAAAGAAAAGAAAAAAGAAAAAGAAAAACAACAACGATGGACCTGGGAACCTAAAGGACAATTCTGCCTCCTTTTTATCTAATTGGAGGCAGGTTTCTTGTATGATCCCTGTGTCTCTTCGCCTTTCTTCACTTCTCCTGAGAGATGAAGCTACACTGCCTCCCAGGGACTCACCATCCCAGTCCCGCAAGAGGCCAGGCATCCTTTCTTCACTGCAGGAGACTGATGAGTTTGTACGACGTTAGGGGAGGAGCACCCCAATGACCTCAACAGATGAACCTGGGAGATTTCCCACAGACTGTCCAGCCCCGGAAGGGGCATAACTTGGTTTGTAATTTCTCTTACAGATGTTTATTTCACCGATTTACTGAGATTGGTTTTTGGAATGTGCAGCCGCCTGAACCGTGCACACTTTCAGAGCTCGATGTAAACCAGATACACCCTGCCTAATCCATCACCTCAGATTTACATTAACATGGAGGCAAACCAGGCGGTAGCGGCAGCCCTGTCCTCCGTCCTTTTATGCCATTGTTTTGATTTTATGCCTCTGCAATAAGTTACACACCCACCTTTTCCCTCACCCCCTATTCAGCCTTGTTTGCACTCCAGGCACAGAGAAAGAGAAAAAACTGTGGTAGATGGAAGCTAACACCGTGTAAACCAGTCATTCCTAGTTACCTGCTTTTAATACATCACTCCTTTGCTGACAATTTCCACTGATTCTCCATTTTCGTAGATGACAATGTCCTAATGACAGAACCTGGACTTGAGGGGCATATTAGTCCATTTTCACCCTGCTGGTAAAGACATACCTGAGACTAGGCAAGTTACAAAAGAAAGAGGTTTACTGTACTTACGGTTCCACATGTCTGGGGAGGCCTCAAAATCATGGGAGATGGTGGCATGGCAGCAGCAAGAGAGAGAATGAAAGCTAAGTGAAACGGGTTTCCCCCTATCAAACCATCAGATCTCGTGAGACTTATTCACTACCATGAGAACAGTATGGAGAACCGCCCCCATGATTCAATTCTCTCCTGCTGGGTCCCTCCCACAACACAACTCCACCCTCAAGTAGGCCCCAGTGTCTGTTGCTCCCTTCTTTGTGTTCATATGTACTCATTGTCTAGCTCTCACTGATAAGATTTGGCTGGGGACACAGAGCCAAACCATGTCAAGAGACTACTTTAATTGGCATTTTCAGCTGGATCCCACCCCCTCTCCTATTTGACTTGACCATAGGTTCTACAGTGGAGGGCCCTATCTTTCTCATCACTGTGCGCATAGCACGTAACACATAATGGATGAATGGTTGTTGGGAAAATAAATGAAGCGCCTATTATCTCAAATTTAGTACCTAGTAAATCTGAAGAGGGCCCGGAAGGAGATGTCCCTGCAATGGTGAGCAGAGACTTAAGAAATCAGAGTGCTTGAACTCCCTTTCCAGTTGTATTAAATGGAGTGCCCTGTGGTCCTTCATGCCAGCCGGTGAGAAGAGAGGGTCTGGCTTTTGCCTGTGGATGTTTCCTTCCCAGAAGCTCATAAGCTCTTGCCAATCTTATTAAACTCAGCCGTAAGCTTCACAGTAATGACGGCTCCCAATTTTGCAGGTGGTCTTGCTGCAGGCAGGCAGGCAGCAGATGAGGCTGTGCAGTGAGATCCCATTTCATTGGCTCCAGTTCCTTTCTGAGCTGGAGGAAATGAACACGTGTGTCATCACTACTCATGTTTTATAAATGCTAATATCACAGTATATCATACAAGATGTAAAACAAATGCACTTACCTGTGATAATGCATACATTTAATTTAGATGCTAAATACAAATGAATAATGTGATAAACAAGGTGCTGAATGATTAAAATGAACCCTTAATTTCTCACAATTGTTCAAGAAGGAAATTACAGGAAAATATTAATGCTTTTCATAATGATCACCTCACTGGAGGTAAGCAGAAAGTCACTGTTTCCTCCTAGGTTATCATTTGTCCCAATTCAATACAATCAATTCAATTAAAGGCCCTAGTGTCACTTAAAAACCATTCTTTCTTTAACTTTCATTTTAGGTTCAGGGGTACACATGCAGGTTTGTTGTACAGGCAAAGTGCATGTCATGGAGACTTTGTATACAGATTATATTGCCACCACTTAATAAGCATAGTACCTGATAGGTAGTTTTTCGATCTTCACCCTCCTCCCCAACTCCATCCTCAAGTAGGCCCCAGTGTTTGTTGCTCCCTTCTTTGTGTTCATATGTACTCAATGTCTAGCTCTCACTGATAAGTGAGAACATGTGTTATTTGGTTTTCTGTTCCTGAGTTACTTCACTTAGGATAATGGCCTCTCTCTCCATCCATGCTGCAAAGAACATAAGCTCATTCTTTTTGATGGCTGTGTAGTATTCCGTAGTATATATGTACCACATTTTCTTTATCCAGTCTATCATTGATGGGCATTTAGGTTGATTCCATGTCTTTGATATCATGAATAGTGCTGCAATGAACATATGCATGCATGTGTCTTTATGGTAGAATAATTTGTGTTCCTTTAGGTATATACCCAATAATGAGATTACTGACTCGAATGGTAATTCTGCTTTGAGTTCTTTGAGAAATCACCAAACTGTTTTCCACAATGACTAAACTCATTTACATTCCCACCAGCAGTGTATAAGCATTCTCTTTTCTCTGCAACCTTACCAACATCTGTTCTTTTTTGAGTTTTTGATAATAGCCATTCTGACTGATGTGAGATGGTATCTCACTGTGGTTTTGATTTGCATTTCTCTAATGATTAGTGATGTTGAACATTTTTATATGCTTGTTGGCCATGTATATGTCATCTTTTGAAAAGTGTTCGTATCCTTTGCCCACTTTTTAATTGTTTTTTTTTTTGTTTTTGCTTGTTGATTTGTTTGCATTCATTATAAATTCTGGATATTAGGCCTTTGTCAGATGCATAGTTTGTGAATATTTTCTCCTATTCTGTAGGTCGTCTGTTTACTCTGTTGATAGTTTCTATGGCTGTGCAGAAGCTCTTTAGTTCAATTAGGTTCCATTTGTCAATTTTTGTTTTTGTTGCAGTTGCTGTTGTTATGAAATCTTTGCCAGGTCATATGTTCCAAATGGTATTTCCTACATTACTTTCCAAGGTTCTTAGAGTTTTAAGTAAAAACAAACAAACAAACAAACAAACAATTCTTCTACCTAAATTTTTAGTATACAGACAACATTTTTACATTTTCATGTGGATTCATGGAGTTTTAGAATTAGAAATAACCAGAATGGCCATATAGTTCAATAGCTATCACAGGTGAGGAAACAGAAGACAAGGCAGTTAACAATTTTCCTAGAAGCATTTGTATATATTTAGGGAAAAATGTTTAGAGAATTGATTTTCTAAACAAATAGAAATGAAATATGTCACAGAAAATTTTGGCAATAAGAAATGAAAATATTTTCTCTGGTTTAATCAACCTTTAGCCAAAAGTTATCTTTAATGTAGTACCACACAGGACTTATTTCTTACTTGCCTTTCCCAGGCCAATTTCCTCACACAAAGTTACCAGATTGGATCTTTCTTTGACGCCCTCAAAGAGTCAAGGACTAAGGCGGGGTGCAGTGGTTTACGCCTGTAATCCCAGAGCTTGAGGAGGCCAAGGCAGGAGGACTACTTGAACCCAGGAGTTGGCGGCTGCAGTAAGCTATGATCACACCACTGCAATCTACCTATCAAAAAAGATAAAGCACTAAGTCTGGGACTTAGTCAAGTACCAGGACTTTATGGAAAGTATTCCTCAGGGAAAGGAGATCAGCAGTGATAAGAAACTGGAGCGTGCTTTCCAACTTCTTCACATCTCGTGCTGCATAGACTGCTCTATGCGACACACCAGTGTATGCTGACAAGGCTGCTGCTGACGAGGAGCGGCTGATCCTGGGACTTCAGCTGATCCAGGGCCCACCTGGCAGTCCCAAGAGCTCAGCACATCTGTACCTGTTCCTGAAACACCATTTGGATAGCCTGGGTCTACAGGAGGCACAGCCAACAGATGGAGCCCCAGCAAGTGAGACCCAGTCTGAGGGATCACCCCAAGACAAAGTCACTGAGGCGTGTGTGGTATGAATTTATTTCCTGTTTCCTGTCTGTCTACATTTAGCTATCAGAAATTTAATTAAGGCTTAAGCGTAATCTTTACTTAACCAGAGCTGAGCAATTAAACTCATGCGAGGTCGTGTCCAGAACACCATTCTGAGGCTGACTAGATTTAAATTTTTTTTAATTTATAGTGACCTTGGGTATGTAGGAATTACAGCCAGGTGAAGGCACAAAAAATTAACTCTGTGGGAGAAAAACTGGACAAGCAGCCACCACAGAAAGGTTGATTTCATTCCCCTCTTGATTCCTTTGGTCAGCTATATCTCTAAATACTTTCTCAGCTGAGTCTAGACAAAAGAGACCAAAGGTATTGCAGATTTCATTTGACGTAGCCTAAAAGAGGTGGAATATTGAAAATATCCAGCATGACACATGGTTCCTCATAGGCACTCTATAAATACAAATTTCCTGCCTTTCTTTCTGTCTGCCTCTTTATATAGACTTTTTTTTTTTTTTTTTTTAATACTTTCAGTTCTGGGATACATGTGCAGAATGTGCAGGTTTGTTACATAGGTATACACGTGCCAAGGTTTGCCACACCCATCAACCCATCATCTGCATTAGGTATGTCTCCTAATGCTATCCCTCCCCTAGGACCCCTGCCCCATCCCCTGACAGGCCCCAGTGTGTGATGTTCCCCTCCCTGTGTCCATGTGTTCTCATTGTTCAACTTCCACTTGTGAGTGAGAGCATGTGGTGTTTGGTTTTCTGTTCCTGTATTAGTTTGCTGAGAATGATGGTTTCCAGCTTCATCCATGTCCCTGCAAAGGACATGAGCTTATCCTTTTCTATGGCTGCATAGTATTTCAGTGTGTATATGTGCCACATTTCCTCTATCCACTCTATCATTGATGGGCATTTGGGTTGATTCCAAGTCTTTGCTATTGTGAATAGTGCTGCAATAAATACATGTGTGTATGTGTCTTGATAGTAGAATGATTTATAATCCTTTGAATATATACCCTGTAATGGGATTGTGGGGTCAAATGATATTTCTGGTTCCAGACCCTTGAGGAACCGCCACACTGTCTTCCACAATGGTTGAACTAATTTACACTCCCACTACAGTGTAAAAACATTCCTATTTCTCCACATCATCTCCAGCATCTGTTGTTTCCTGACTTTTTAATGATTGCCGTTCTAACAGGCATGAGACGGTATCTCACTGTGGTTTTGATTTGCGTTTCTCTAATGACCAGTGATGATGAGCTTTTTTTCATATGTTTTTTGGCCACAAAGATGTCTTCTTCTGGGAAGTGTTTGTTCGTATCCTTCACCCACTCTTTGATGGGGTTGTTTGTTTTTTTCTTATAAATTTGTTTAAGTTCCTTATAGATTCTGGGTATTAGCCCTTTGTCAGATGGATAGATTGCAAAAATTTTCTCCCATTCTGTAGGTTGCCTGTTCACTCTGATGATCATTTCTTTTGCTGGGCAGAAGCTCTTTAGTTTAATTAGATCCCATTTGCCAATTCTGGCTTTTGTTGCCATTGCTTGTGGTGTTTTAGTTATGAAGTCTTTGCCCATGCCTATGTCATGAATGGTATTGCCTAGGTTTTCTTCTAGGGTTTTTATGGTTTTAGATCTTAGGTTTAAGTCTTTAATCCATCTTGAATTAATTTTTGTATAAGGTGTAAAGGAGGGATCCAATTTCAGTTTTCTGCGTATGGCTAGCCAATTTTCCCAACACCATTTATTAAATAGGGAATCCTTTCCCCATGCTGATCTTTGACAAACCTGATAGATTTTGTTTTTTGTGGGAAAAAAAAAAAACATCTTTGTCTTAGGGTCCTCAATGTATCAGGAAGTATATAGCAGTAAATAGGTCAGGTCAGTCAACTAGGAAAAATAGTACATAAAATATTTCAGAACTTGTTGAAAGTTTGCTACCATGATAGTCACTATACAAGATACTGTGTATGCTGCTGCAAATATGGTCATGCAACACAGAATCACATTTTAAATCAACAACAACCACATATGTGATGGTAGGTCATGCAACACAGAATCACATTTTAAATCAACAACAACCACATATGTGATGGTAGTCCGATAAGATTATAATGGAGTTGAAAAGTTCCTGTCGCCTAGTGGCATTGTAACTTTTGTGATCTCACAGTGTAATTACTTTACCGTAACCTAAGTGTTTATGAAGTCTATAGTCATGCACAGTAATGTCCTAGGCCTTGCTGAACCTGATTCTACAGGGTGATGAGCTACAAAATTCTTCCCCTGCAGAGGAGCCCTCAATAATCCAGTAGACTAGATGAACGTAAGTGAGTCTCTTTTCTCAGACATTCTAGTGCTTTCCCAGTAGGTTTATGAGTAAAGCAGCCATAGAGGCAGAGACAGAGGTTATACATGGGCTCTAATACTGAACTGAACTTCTCCAAGTCTTCTCTAGATACTACCCAGCAGAAATAAAATTGAGCCCCAAATACACCACCATAGCACATAAGGCCTATCAGCTAACCTGGGGCAGGTTGTTATTTTTATTTCTCATGGAAAAGCCACATTTTCTAGACTTAAGTTTGTGTTATCTTGCTGCCATGCTTCTGCAAGGAACGCAATCCCTGCAGTTATTATTCACCATGATAGCATCTTAGCCGACTTTGCTTTTATTCAAGAATGTGGTTTTGCAGTGAGCAAATTAAGGCAATGGGCTGATATGAAGGGTGTTTTAAAATACAGGTTTTATTATTACTCAGGTATGGTGAGGCCAACAGCTCAGGCGATGTTAGCCATTGAAAGCACAGCTTGTTACAATTCCTAAGGCGTGGGAGCCATGCCATGGCATTGGGGTGGGAGGCACCCCAGGAAGCACCAAGGTCAGCCAGGAGGCAGAGGGAAAAACAAGTGCAAGAGCCCTTATTTCTACACAGAGGGATAGCGAAGGCAGGGCAAGCAGGCTTAGGCTTGGCTAGTGTGAATATTTTCAGTGGGCTCTAGGGCCTAGGGGCTGTCCTTAGTTGTCTGGTACTTAGCTTTGGGGTGATTAGGGCAGGTGCATAGTAGACCAGAGTGTGAGAGCCAGCTAAAGGAGGCATGGGGGTGTACACTTTGGACTGGTTAATTTGCACATGAAAGGCATGCTCCCCTCTATCTCTGGGGCTAGTCAGGATGGTCCTTGACTATCTAGGAATTGGCTAATCCTGGGAATCCAGTCCCTCCACAGCCAGCAAGGCCTCAGATGCCAATAAATCAGAATATGGAAGATAAAAGATACAATTAATACAGATGGGATTCTCTGCTCTCAGCATGCATCCCTTTGCTCAGAAAGCCTCGGAGAAAACATAAAATGAATGTATCGAAGACTCAGTAAGACTTCTTTCACAAGGAAACACCTTGCGAATGTGGAGTGCTGTCCTCCAGGATGTACTGTATGCTCTTTACTGCTGTTTCTTTTACAGCCACTATACATTGTTCAGGAACAAAGGGGTGAAAGTGGAAGTGGCTTCTTGCACTATTACAACTAAGGATCCACTTGCAAAATGTTCATTTCCTATTCCCATGACTTTAGTCACTCTTGGGTTAGAGTCAAAAGATGGAATTCATGCCCTGGGGTCCATGGTATAGTTTCTGTTGATCTGGAAGTGGACACTTCCACCAAGTCTTTTCACCCTCCTCCTGCCATGGAATGAAAGGCAATAACAGATAGGCTGGTGAATCTCACAATCAAGGGAAATTGGAGCTGCTGCCGTACATTAAGGACATGGACCAGGATGCCTGGAACCAGGGTACCCTTTGGGGTGCCTCCCTGTAGTGCCATGTTGACTTGCAAAATTTATCAGATGACTACAGCAACTTACACAACGAAGACAACCAAGGAACCAGATCACTCAAGAATCCAAGTTTTCGTCACTAGGTAAAAATCTCAACCAATTGAGGTGATAGCTGATGGCAAAGCAAAAATGGAACGAAATGGAGAGGACAGAAGTTATAAATCCCAAATAAAGCCTTGTGACCAGTTGCAGAAGTGAGGACTGTAAAAAAGAAAGACCCACATTTTCTTCCACCCCCCCGCCCCACTTCCCCCTACTATTTCATAGAGGTATGTTAGTAGTGGTTCAGTTAGCAATTTTGTTCATAGTTAAAAGATATCATGTAGGGATCATAGTTAAATCAGAGGGTAAGTGAACATCACCAGACATGAATGCAAGGACCAATGAGGCATTGGACCCCCGTTTTGAGGGAAAGGTTGGGAGAGTTTTCATCCGTATGAGCAATAGTTAAGCAAGAGCATATTGGTCTGTAACCTTAAGAATGGGAAGGAGTATGAATACGAATCGTAAGAACCCAAAAGTACAAACTGTGCCGCTATTGCTCAGTGGGTACTCATTATGACCCCCTTCTGTTTTATCTACCTATAATATAGACGCAGGAAAGTTTGTAAAGCACATGTTCTACACTCCCTTGCTGCTGAAATTTTACCTGTGACCAGCGCTTTCTGAGAAGTCTTGCGGGTGGAAGGGAGCAACCTGGGATGGTGACCTGCATGAAGGGGTTGGATCACCTGACATGCGTGTGGGCAGTTACAATGAAGTTTCGGGTCTCCAATAGTTACTACAGCAGTGGTGTTTACACATATGATACAGTTGGGACTATTCACTCTATAGCTTCTAAGCCTTGTTCCCTGGCTCTGAGATGTTCTATAGGAAACCTGATATCTTTTAATAAACATCGCTTTCTGCTAAAACTAGTTAGAATAGATATCTTTCTACAACTAACAGCCTGATTCCATTCAGACTGACCCTCACAGTAACCATATGAAGAAGGCTCTACTGTTGTCATTGCTGTCATTTTACAGATGGAGAAACGGAGGCATGGAATAGTGCAAGGCCTTCAAGCTAGTCAGCTGAAAGGCAGGACTTAAATTTAGGTTATTTAATCCCAAAGCCCTATTATCATCCTCTGTGCTATGTAATATCCAAGGATCTAGCAGACCAGGAGTAGAGGATGAGGGGGAAGGAAAGTAAGAGTAGAAGCAGGTAAAAAAGATCCTCAGAGAATTTTAAATAATTTATTTGTGTAGACAAAACTGTAAGTGACAGACACTTGGTTCAAACACAAATTTATGGATTCAATTTCTGTATTCTTTTCACTACACCATATGTAAACTACTAGCTGTGTTTATATGAAATTAAGAGCTTATGAAGATGAGGAATTTTAGCACTGTGGGATGAACTGGCTACCTTTGACTATGCTGGAAGGCTTAATGAATGAAAATGAAAAACTCAAGGTTTTAAATTCTTAGTTCAAGACATGGTTTAAGTAACAGAGAATCGAAGATATTCACTCTCCATATGTGTGCCCGCTTGCAATTAATTTATTGAAAGTATGATTCAACCACATTTAGGAATATTAGATATGATTAAATTTAGACATGTTTCTTATAGGGATTACATGAGATGAAGTTATACCATGGGGACTATTATAAGGATTTGTCTAAATATTTACAGTACTTATGCTTAACATATATGGATTGACTCATACCACTGTAAGTATATATATGTAAATGTTAGGTTTGTTTCAACCAAAAATTCAGAAGATAGAGAGTATAATTTTCCGTCTCAATTCCTTGTATCACATTTAAGCCTATATCCCATCTGTTCTAATATATTCAATGATTCTTCAAAGTTTTTGGTCCACAATTGGGATTTTTAAAATGTATTCTAGCATTATGAATGTTTCACTTTTGAAACCCAACATTGTATCATTTATTAAGGTGAACCTTAAGATGGTGGGAAGGTGGATGAGCTCCATCCGTCATCTTATATTAGAAACATCATACCCAGCCATCAAGAAGGTATTCTTCCCTGGCATATAAATATTTTATTATTAAAATGTCATGGCTCCTGAGAATTTGAATAAATATGTTATTTAAAAGAATATCCAATTATTTATCTATATCAGTTTAGACTCATGGATTCTCATATTATTATGGGTTATATTAATAATTTATTATTATTGTTTATTTTTCTCAAATTTTCACAGATTTGGCCATGAGGAGTCCTTTCACATTGAGTCTACATATGTGTTCCCATCATTTTTCTGAGACCTTCCTTACTTTCTGGCACCTCAAAATGTTTCAGGCTTATCTGGTACTTTCCTTGCCCCAGACCTGGAATCAGAATGCAATAGAAATTTTAGGTAATAGATGTGCTTATTGATATTGGGGTGTGATTGCTTCCAGGCCCTGTTAGTCAATGAAACTAGGAGTACATCTGTGATTCCGTACTAATATAAAGATATAATTGTATAAAGAAATAAATGGGGGGAAAAGAAAGCTCTTTGTTTGGTAGATTTTTAACTACTAAATGTAAAAGATACGATGGAAATAGAATATTACCATTTGGTAAACACCATAGAGATCATTATCTCAATAGAGTCTAAAATTAGCGAGCAAAAGTATTAAGCATAATGAGAAACAGAATATTCACATAATCTCAGTGTAACTCCTCACAAGATACTTATTAATTACAAAGAGAAAAATAATCTCTTTACAATGCAGGAAGCTGGCAGACACACAACGTAACCAAGTGATCAAAGTCACGATCACCAGGAATGGCATGGGCAAATGGGTTGTGTGCTCCTCGTGTGATGCACTGAGAAGTACACAGCAGGACTCTGGGGTGTGTCTGGCAGAAGTTCATACATCATCTGAATCTAATCACAAGGAAGCATCGGGCAAACCCAAACTGAGAAATAGTATCCGTAAGAACTAGCCAGTATTCTTGAAAAATGTCATGATCATGACAGACAAAGGAAGACGGAGAGACTATTCCAGACTAATGGGAACCAGGGAAACATGACAACCAAATGCCACGTGTGACTGTGAATCAGATCCTAGATTAGGAAAAGGTTTCATAGGACAATGGGTGAAATTTGAGGAAGGTCTGCGGATTACATAATAGGATTGAGTCAGTCTCAACTTCCTGATTTTTGAGAGTTTTCCTGTCATTTGGGAAATATGGGTGAAGGCTATACCAAAAATTCATTTAGTATTTTGACAACCATTTTCTAAATCAAAAATCATTTTAAATGAAGAGGTAAAATATTAGAAATATTTTCTAAAAGCATACCCAGAAACAGTTATGTAAAAGTAACCAAATGTCTAGCCATGAAATATTACTGGCTGCCTGTTAGGTAGCTGCTCTCAGAAAGACCAGGAGAGCACCCGGTCTTTCTGAACTAAGACCGGTTATGACTAACCCTTCTCTCACCTGAGGCTGCGCTTATTAGCAGCAAAAGGTCAATGACCACAGCAGCCTCTGGAGGCTGGACTTTCTAGAAGACCAGATAGGGGAAGGTTCTTATATATCCCAAGTGTACCCTAAGGGATAGTTACATTAGAAAATGGAGTAATTATTGGCCAGGTGCAGTGGTGGCACACATCACTAACCCCAGCACTTTGGGAGGCCAAGGCAGGTGGATCACCGGAGGTCAGGAGGTTGAGACCAGCCTGGCCAACATGGCAAAACCCCATCTCTACTAAAAATACAAAACTTAGCCGGGTGTGGTGGCGGACCCCTGTAATCCCAGTTATTTGGGAGGCTGAGGCAGAAGAATCGTTCGAACCTGAGAGGCGGAGATTGCAGTGAGCTGAGATCGTGCCATTGCACTACAGCCTGGGTGACAGAGACAGACTCTGTCTCGAAAAAAAAAAAGAAAGAAAGAAAACAGAGTACTTTTTAATTTAAAATATATATTTAAAAGTTGTATACTAAAAAATTGTTGCTACCGTCTTCAGCTACCCAAAAAACCACTTGTGACATTATATATTTCCAAGTTATATTGAAATGCCCAATTAATGCAGCTATTTTGATGAGCTGTCAGTTGTTTGTTTTTCTTTTTTGCAACTTGGATGCTATGGTCTGAATACTCGGTAATATCTGGACTAAGGGATATTTGGATTTCAGGCACTGGTTAAATTTACATTACGAATAATAAGCACTTTTCTCAGCATGAGAAAATGTTTTCTGAATTCAGGCACTTGTAATAACATGCAAAATTAGTGAAACAGCAATATCTGTACTAAATTCTTGAGTGGAGATGACTTTAATGACTCATACTTTACTCATGACATTCAGCACAGAACTTAACTCATAAAAGGTTTTCGAACAGATTTTTAAATGATTTAATATTTGTTTATCCTCAAAATGTATTTGTTTTAGAATATTTGCCTACACATTGTCTTTTTTTGCAGGGCAAGGAGGAATATCTTCTTTGGTTTGTGTGTCCTCTTTGGAGGAAATAACTAATTCATCTCCAATACTAGCTTATTTTTAAATCTAAGAGTTCATTATCTTCACTTTAAATAGTCTTTCATGATTGCAATCTCCATAAAGCTCCATGCAATTTCCATGGCAAAGCTCCTACTGCTCTGGCCTCTTCTTGAACCCTCGTGGGTGGGACTAGGGTTCCAGACATTCCCTCCTTCTCCAGTATGTCTAAACATACTCAGAATACCATTTTTTATCTTATAAAAAAGAAGCCCTCTGCTATGCTGAGTATACTTAACAAGGTCTGCAGGGCAAATGTTAATCTACATGATATACACAGGATGTTTACAATATGTTTGTATATTATAAACCATATAGCCAATATACCATGTGTATTCACTCATGCACATATACACTCTGCATGCAATTCTGTGTGTTTCTAGGCATATAGCTAAGAATGAAGCAGTTTTAGCTTGCATGGAGGAGGTGGAGACCTTGCTAAAATCATGATGTGTTAGCTAATAATATAAGTAGTAAAATCTCTGACCCCCCACAAATGCTTCAGTTAGAACAAATGTGCATAATACATTTAAGTGACTGATACATTTTAAATGTTAGAGATTGGCACTGTCTAGGGTAGTGGAAGGAATGTTCAACTCAAATTTAAAATATACAAATCCTAATCCTAGCTCGATCACTTGTTACAGAGTCATCTAACTTTTCTAAGTCTCAAGGGTTTTTTATTTATAAAATGAAGTAAATATGCCTATCTTCCAAATACGAGCAGATTAAATAGAAAATGAATGTGGCCACTTTTTGTAAATATTAAACTGCTTTATTCAGGTATTCCTCAAATATGTATCGAGTGCCTCTGCATTAAATGCTGAGGACATAGCCATAAATAGGTCAGCTCTTGTCCTGCTCTGATGGACTGTCTCTTCTGATGGAAGGCAGACGTTCACCAATGCATTACACAATGTGTAGTTTAATTGATTCTGAAGCCTTTACCAAAGGGACCTATCCTGGCTCAGTCTGGGAAGTCAGAGAAAGCTTTCTTGTGTTGGTGTATGCTGAACTGAGTAAGAATTACAGATGGTAGTGGGAGGAGGGAAAAGAACATTCCAGGCAAAGGAAGCAGCATGTCTAGGGGCTCAGTATCTTGCCCTCCGTGGTGCTAACAACGCTAATGCATTTATCTCCAATGCAATGGGAAGTCATTTAGTGTTATGTTTCCTTTTCAGTAGAGTCTATTTCTTAAAGCAGTTCTAGGTTCACAAAAAATGACAGCAGAAAGTACCGGGAGTTTCCATATACCCCTAATGTCCTCCAGTAGCCTTTTCGACTATTGACATCCTGCACTAGAGTGGAACATTTGTTACACAATCAACAAACCAGCATCGTCACCCAACATCCATAGTTTCCATTAGAGCTCACTCTTGGTGTCGTATGTTCTATGGGTTTTGTACATCCTATGCAGAGGACATATATCTGTCATTGTAGTATCATAAAGAGTTGTTTTACCACCCTAACAGTGATTTTGATAAAGGGAGAAACATGTTCAAAATTACCTTTTGGCAGGATCTCCAGTGGCAGCATGGCAAATGAACTGAAGGTGGCCAAGAGTGAATGTGGGAAGTTAACCTAGACTAGAGAAACTTTAGAAATTTGGGTTAAAATCCTTGAGGGTCCATGGAGAGATGAACTCAAGACAAATGAGGAGAGGAGACCAGAGCAGAGCCTAGAATGGGACAGCAGGAAGTGGCCACAGGGAGAAGGTAACTGGGAGTTCCTAGACAGAGTTCGCCCTCACTCTAACCAGAAATTCAATGAGCTCCCTGTCCCTGAGAGTTCAACCAAAGCTCATTGTCCACTTGGCTTCTTTATGAGAATAGCCTTGTGTCCACTCACTGAAATGTCCATGACTTCATCATGCCTATCAGGACTTAACGTGTGTAATATTATAAATTTCCCATGAGCATGTCCTTGTGTTTAGTTTCTGAGACACACGATAAGACAGAGATTGGAAAGCTCCTCAGCTTTTCTTAGCTTGACTTTTCCTCCTCAATCCCCGGGTCAAAACAACTGTCCTTAAGAGTGAGGTTTTTCTTCTTTACAGTTTAGCTTCCTAAGAAAGCAAGGAGGGGTGGCAAGGTCCTACACAAAAGAAGGCAGTCACATTTAGCCAAGGAGGAAGAGAGGGAATATAATCCCAAATTCGGAAACATTTTCATGTTGAATTTGAGATTCTGTAAGAAAAATTCAAAGTTGGGCGGATAGGTGTGTGACAAAAACTGCAAAACTTTATAGCTAATGTGCAAAAGTTGGCTTTTGGAGGGAGTCATTCGCTTAACAAGTATTACTGAGTGCCTACAAATGTAGACTAGGCAAACCCTTCCAATTTACCCTTTATCAGCTTTCCTAAACTCGAGCAAATGTCAAAGGGCCTTTCTTTCTTCCTTCTTTCCCTCCTTCCTTTCTTCCCTTCTTCCTTCACTTCCTCCTTCTTTCCTTTCTTCTTTCTTCCTTCTTTCATTCTTTTCCTTCTTTCCTCTTTTCTTTCTTTCTTCCTTCCTTTCTTACCTCCCTTCCTTCCTTCTTTCCTCTCTCCCATCTTCCCTTCTTTTCTTCCTTCTCTCTCTTTCCATCTTTCTCTTTCCTTAAGTTTATTCAAAAGTACGTGGTGTTTTAATGTTTTCTCCTACTTGAAAACATTCAACTGCTATGTTCTCAACCAAAATGTTCCAAAATGACCTAAAAAGGATCATGTAGAGAGGTCAAGGGTGAGATATAGAGTCTTGAGGGAATTCTTCATGTGAATAAGTTTTATTCATTTCCCTGACTTTATTGCTTCATTCTCAGTTGCCCCATTGGCCACTAAAAGATCTTTAGCCCTTCCTTTTACTTCTTCAATTGGAGAGATTTGGAAGGGAGGTGGGGACATTTTCAAATAGAGAAGACATGAAAGGAGGAGAAAATATTTGAAAACACTTGCTTTAAAAAATGTATAGGACACTGACTACAAGTAGATTCTGGGGTTCAAATGCTTAGATTCAAAATCCTGCATCCTCCAACGGTCAGCTGTGTGATTTGAGGCACATTGCTCAATTTCTCTGTGCCTCCGTTTATTCATCAGTAAAAACAAGATGCTTTGACAGGTTGCTTGTCTGGTTAGCAGGACAGTTCTGGGCACATGGTAAATAGGACCTTCCATGACCACTGCTGGAGAAGTGGGGATCACCACTTTAGTGAACTGATCAAAGTAGCAAAGGGTAAAATCAGAGCAAGGAGATGCGTCTTCTCCCTCCGAATGCAGTGCTCTCCTGCCACCATTCCCAGCTTCTGCCTAAGAGGAATCCCCCAAGAGTGAAGTTTACATTCAGAATTCTGAATACTCCCTAGAGTACTTAGCCACAGATGCACATTTCAATTCCTCTCCTTTGGATCACCTTTTCCTTATTATATTTTATGTTTTCACATTCAAAATTGAAATGTGTTTTCTACCTAAGTTACCCTCGGTTAAAAAATATCATGCAGTACATCCCACTGTGGAGAAGAAATGTATCTAGTTCATATAGTCAGAAAAATATGTGGTTAAAATCTTTGAAAGGCTATGTAAGCAGAGTGTCTACTCATTAGATGAGCATATACATCCATTTGTAACTCCTTTTTATTCATTCATTCATTCATTCATTCATTCAGTACTGGTTCCAGCAGTCTGGAAGAATTACTTTTTAGTTTGCATCTTAGAAAAAATATGAGAGGGAAAGAAGAAACCATGGTAACGTGCCAATGACTGCAAACATAGTGGGACACTGGACCACCCCGATGCAGTCACCCAAGGTTCAGGTTCTGGGGGAAGTATAACAAGACACTGCACCAGCTTCCAAAGAAACAATTCATACAGTCAACCTAACCTCACGTTTATCTTGTCTTGACGATTATTGAGTCATTAATCTTCCCAGTGTCAAGGCATTGTCATCACTGAACCCAACTAAATGAGTATCCATGGCAATAAATAGAGTATACATGAGTGAGAAAAACCTTGGCAGCAATAAGGACAGCATCACCTAATGAATTACCAGGAAAGGTTTAGTAAAACCAGCAGGCAGAAGAGGAGAAACAGGAAGCGGTGATGCCGGGATCTCGTGACTGCTCCCCACCCCATCATCTTTGTTGAACCAAAGCTACAGTATGGTGAGGAGAACCTGTGCTAGTTTAACCAGAGGCAGATCTAGCAATGTTTACAGCAAATCAGGGGCAAACATGCACTCGCATGTACGCACACACACCCACCGAGTCAATATTTTTGGGATAAAATTTGATGCAGGATATTAAAAAAAATTAAAGTCATCAAAAAGTCAGAATTTTGATCAATTTATTATACCATATTTTAATTATGATTGGGAGGAGAGGGTGTTCTGCCAACTTCTTTTTTTTTTTCTTTTTTTTTTTGAGATGGAGTCTCACTCTGTTGCCCAGACTAGAGTGCAGTGGCGCGATCTCAGCTCACTGCAACCTCTGCCTCCAGGGTTCAAGCGATTCTCCTGCCTCAGCCTCCTGAGTAGCTGGGATTACAGGTATGGCCACCACACCCAGTTAATTTTTGTGTTTTTAGTAGAGACGGGGTTTCACCATGTTGGTCAGGCTGGTCTTGAACTCCTGACCTCAGGTGATCTGCCCGCCTCAGCCTCCCAAAGTACTGGGATTACAGGCATGAGCCACTACACCCAGCCTTCCCAACTTATTTTCTGTGTGAGACCTAGAGGCTTCTTCTGGCCCTAAAGAGAATGAAAAGAACACAGAATCAACAGAATGGCAGAGCAAATGAAGGCTAAGGTGTTGGTGAATACTTGGGTGGTTATTATGACTCTAAAGGATAGTTATCAAGGCCCTGAGTATGCTACATGCTAATACGGCATCACATCTAACCGAAGGATCCCCGTCAGATGACATTCTGGGTAATATTTAATATTATGGGTTGGATGCTCTAAAGACTTGACATCAAGGCCAGGTCATCCCATCCACTCCTTCCAGGCCCCAAGAAGCTGCTCTCTGGCCTACAGGTGTTCAGCCCATCAGCTGTACCTCCTTATCCTGCCTCCACCCAGGGGCTGCATGTACTTCAGGGCACAAGAGTCTGAAGCAGTTGACGGGATCCCAAGTTTTCGGAATGTGAAGCCCTATTAGTAAAAAACTTTTGAGCATGTGTTCCTTATGCATTGTTACACATTAGTATATTACATTATATACCTTTGCTCAAAACCAGAAAATTTAACAGAATGAGATATTACTTATTTTCTGTGTAGGTCCTATACACAGAAAATAAGTTGGCAGACCATCCTCTCCTCCCAATTGTAATTAAAATACGGTGTAATAAATTGAACAAATTTCTTACTTTTTTGATGATTTTGATATTATTTTTATAATAACCTGCAAAGATGAGCCATTTTATCTTTCCTCCCTTCTAGGTTATGTTCCCTGGTTGCAGGCAGAGACTGTGGAAGCCACGGCTTTTGTGAGTGCCATTGGGCTGGACCTGGGCTCTGCTGTGGCTCCCATTGTGCTAGGTGGTCTGAAGTCTGGCCCCTGAATTCTAGGATAGGAAGAACAACTGGGGGAGTTTAGGTATGAGGGGCGAGCCCAAAGGGGTGCTGAATGAGTCAAGGCAGATGCATTTAACCAGGTCCAGTATTATCATAGATTTATTTGTTTGGGGAGGAGAAATACAAAATTTTTGGAAAAATGTATCACATAACCAACGGAAAGATTTGCAAACTGCTGTCTATGTCACATGAGTTGCTTCTGAAAAGAACTTTCGTTGTTACTGTTAACTTGTCACCTCCACATTGTACATGAATGTGTGTGTTCCTGTGTATATCTTTTGCTTTGTTTTCAAAAAACATCAGTGTTCTAGTGACAAGAAAGTCCTTATTACATATTTTCCAAATTTGGCACACTTGCCTTTTTGTAAATGAAAAGTTTCTAATTCATCATTAAACTTTATAACTGTACTTTATTTGCCCTGAGATAACTTAGGAGCCTCTAAGAGGCACAAATTACTTGTATGGTCATTCCTTCACCTCATTACGAAATGTGACAATCATCCTGTGTTCTTAGACGATATCTGCAAGGATGTGGACAAAGACTCTCTTCTTGACCAAATTCTAGTCAGGCTCCACTGAGCCCCGTTCTCCACTAGGCCTCATCCTTGGCCTATAAAGGCTTGAACAAACACAAACATAGTTTCTAACAACTCAAAGCCACATCCTTAGCATGCCCCTAACCTCCTTAAAGTGCCTGCCTGAGAACTGCAGGGCTGCCCAAGGAAGTTACTATTTGTTTCAGCCAAAACCTGAAGGTAAGTACCCTGTCTCCCAGCCTCCAGCTGGAGAAGGTAAGTACCCTGTCTCCCAGCCTCCAGCTGGAGAAGGTAAGTACCCTGTCTCCCAGCCTCCAGCTGGAGAAGGTAAGTACCCTGTCTCCCAGCCTCCAGCTGGAGAAGGTAAGTACCCTGTCTCCCAGCCTCCAGCTGGAGAAGGTAAGTACCCTGTCTCCCAGCCTCCCGCTGGAGAAGGTAAGTACCCTGTCTCCCAGCCTCCCGCTGGAGAAGGAAAGTACCCTGTCTCCCAGCCTCCCGCTGGAGAAGGTAAGTACCCTGTCTCCCAGCCTCCCGCTGGAGAAGGTAAGTACCCTGTCTCCCAGCCTCCCGCTGGAGAAGGAAAGTACCCTGTCTCCCAGCCTCCCGCTGGAGAAGGTAAGTACCCTGTCTCCCAGCCTCCCGCTGGAGAAGGTAAGTACCCTGTCTCCCAGCCTCCAGCTGGAGAAGGAAAGTACCCTGTCTCCCAGGCTCCAGAAGGGCAGCATTTCGAGAAGAAGCACTTAGAAAATCCAGACGGTTTCCACATGGACCAAGCTTCCTCCCTCCCACCTTTTATGGTTTTTTACTTCCCTGACTCTCCTGAGTCCCCACTCACTCCCCTCCTCATTCCCTCATTCTCCCTTTAAAATGCCCAGTCACTTCTGCACAAATCAAAGTGCTGACTGAAGTCTGTTCTTACCACTTTAACTAGTGCCTGGCTTTGTTTATTTCTGACACTGTTTAAGCCAGAAAAAGGTTAACTGCCCCATGTCACAACACAGAGGGCATAAAACAAACGTGGGAGGCTGGCACCATCGATCCTATTGCCGTGGAATATGATGAACCCATCCAGGGTTCGTTTCTTCATGGAACTCACAGGGAAAGACAATTACCTACTACAGTCTGAGTCAAGACACCAGTATCAATCTGCACATTACCTATCAGTATAACTTAATTTCCTGTTTGTTTTCATTAGATCAAAAACTACATGTAGATTCACCTTCTAGCATTTTCCTTGTACTTCCAGTGGGCCATCTTGCATATACCCCACATTCGGGACCAGGGATCTGAAGAGCAAACTTATGTAAGGAAAGCGGACTTGGAATTCATGCCCCACAGTCCACGCCCCGTAGGAGACGGATTCCACATGGGGTGATTCAGACTTTACCCCGGTTAGCCCTGGCCCAGAAATGCCAGGCTCTTGCATGTGCGGGGCATTATCTGTACAGATGGTATCCCCATCTGACAAGCAGGGCTTTCTTGGATCCACGGGCACTGTGCCCAGTAGATGAAAAATGCGAGCAGCACAGATTCAAGCCACTCTTGTCTTCTTAAAATAAGCAATTCATTTTTTAGGGAGCTATTTTTAATAGCATTAGTTCTTGGCAGCTGTTTCCAAAATGGCTTCCACAATTCTAAGAAGCTGTGATTCATCCTTTGGCCTGGCAGTGTCCTGGGTACATGGAAATTCCAGGGGGAGTTATAAATGCCACTTTTCATGCTTGGAGCTCACAAAGTCCTCTGTGAGGCCGAAAGTGAGATTCGGCAAATTCCATGACAATGAGAAACAAGAACCAGTATTCAGTTGATTGTTGGTCAAACACTCCTGTGTTACCAGTGTGGGAATCACACACATTAGCAACTGGAAGCCATGGAGGTCTCTCAGTCTGTTCCCTGTTGTCCGGATGGGATCATTTCTTCACGGTCATTTTCTGGATCATACTTATTTCCACATTGGCTTGTATTACTCTTTTCTGTTTTTTATTTTTACACTATATGTATTTTTATAAAACAGTAAAACATGCATAACATTTTTTGGTTTTTAAATGTTCTAATTATTTTTATGTGCTTTCCATATTTAGTAAAAATAAAAAATGTCAAACAATACAAAAGTATGGAAAATGAAAAGTAAAAGACCCCAACTCATAACCCCTTTTTCACTTGGCAGAATTAATCACTATTTTCGTTTGTTTTACTTCACTATTTATACATGAATTTATTATACCATATTTAAGATAGATTAGGTAACTAACATTGCCATTTAGTTAGATATGCTGCCAGCAATTTTCCAAGTAAATGCAGGCATACACATGTATTTTCATATTTACTATTTTTATTTAGATTTTTCTGTTTTCACTGGGATTATGCTATGTATACTGATCTTCATTTCCTGTTTTGCATGTTTTCTTTTGCACTTCTTTTTACATTGGCACAATTGCCTTTATAATGGTTGCACAGCATTTCTCTTATGAAATCATCAAAATTTATTTAATTGCTCCACATGAATGGGAATTCAGCTTGCTCCAGGTTTTTACTATGACACTGTGGTGCTCCCAACGTCCTCATACTTAACAATCTTAACAAATTGGTCAATTTCTAGCCATGGGATCTTTCATATGTGAATTATAAATTGACTAAATAGAACCCCGTAGCATTTGGAGAAAATTTTACCTTAACAGTGCCACCAATCGTCATTGCTGTCAGCATTGAGAATTCTTTTAATGTATTTTTAAGTGTTTTAAGTTGTAGCAAAACACACATAACACAGAATAAACCTTCTTAACCATTTTAAAGTGTGTAGTTCAGTGGCTTTAGTATTATACATTCATATGGTTTTGCAAGCATCAGCATCATCCATGCACAGAATTCTTTTTATCTTCCCAACCTGAAACTCTGTTCCTATTTTTCATTTTTGTTTTTCTTGTTTTGTTTTTTTGTTTTTGTTTTTGTTTTCTTCAAGACAGAGTTTCGCTCTTGTTGCCCATCCTGGAGTGCAATGGCGCGATCTCAGGTCACTACAACCTCTGCCTCCCGGGTTCAGGCGATTCTCCTGCCTCAGCTTCAGGTAGCTAGGATTACAGGCGTGCACCACCATGCCTGGCTAATTTTTGCATTTTTAATAGGGATGGGGTTTCACCATGTTGGTCAGGCTGGTCTCAAACTCCTGACCTCAGGTGATCTACCCACCCCAGCCTCCTAATGTTCCTGTTAACACTAACTCCCTCTTCCCCCTCTCCATAGCCCCTGGTGACCACTATTCTACTTTACGTCTCTGTGGATTTGATTCTCTAGGAGTCTCACAAGAGTGGGACCATATAGTGTCTGTCTCTTCATGACTGGCTAGTTTTACTTAGCATAATGTCCTCAGGGTTCCTCCACAGTGTAGCATGTATTAGAATTTCCTTCCTTTTCAAGGCTGGATAATATTCCATTGTATAGGTACACCACATTTTATTTATCCATTCATCCACAGAAAAATACTTGTTTAATATATTTTAATATTCACTTAGTTGCAAATTTTCAGATCCTTCAATAGTCTAATTTAAAATCAGGAAATTTGAGGAAAACGCACATGTATGAGTCCATCATAGCTCTACGGTCCCACTGCATGACCTTATAGGTGAGGAGGCACTGACGGTTTGCTGTCCTCCTCTGCAAGTACCTCTGGAAACTTTGTGCAGGCGATGCTGTCACCACCCTCCTCAGCAACGCTAGAGGGCTCAGCCTGCAGGCCAGCCCCTCACGGCAGGCGCAGCCCTGCTGCTTATCGGAGGGATGCATCGCAGGCATTGCTAACACACAAGAGGAGGTGACTGAAGAGCGCGATTGTTCTCCTATTGTGTTTTTGTATGGTTCTTTTTTAATTCTCATGAAACTTCGTGGAGAAATTTCAGACGTGTAATCAAAGTATCTGCACTTAAGTTTAGAGCCCATTGCATGTCTTTGTGAGAGTCTGTGGGCTTCTGCTACCACCTGACTCAGACGAGTTAGATTTGGCGAGTTCGCTTCATCAAAATTTCCCTGGCATTTTGTCTGAAGAACCTAATTTTCTTTTTAATACAACTTTCCTCCAAAATCCTTATAAAACACAGAATCTTGATTTATTCTCACTTACTGCCCCAAAACTCCCAATTTCATCTCATGACAAGACTAGTAAAAGGCAAAAAGTGAGATGGAAACCAAATTACAAATGTATTCTGACTGCTGGGTGATGAAAACCAATACATGTAATTTTAAAATAAAGCAAGGACAATTATTTTTCAATAATTTCAACAGAATTAATAGAATAGGAAAGGAGTCCTGTTTATGTTATTTTTGTTGTTCTTGAAGCTCTGATTTTCCTACAGACATGGCCTCAAGAATCTTTCAACAGCACCCTGACATAGATGAGGTGCACAGGGTGGGAGAACTATCAGGTTTTGGGTAGCACCTGGTCTACAGTTGATAATACAGGACTTATTCAAAAATAATTTTTAGGCAAATAGTAAGGGTAAAAGTTCTCAGTGGAAATTCTCCTGTAAGAAACAACCCTCAAACCATTTCTTTTCTAGGCTTTAAGAGCCAGGCCAGCAAGCTTTAATATGCAAATGTAGGCGACTAAAAACTAGGTCCACCCAACATGGCCAACATGGCAATTCCCTCAGTCTTCTCCTTGTTACCACCTGTGCCAAGTGTCATGGCCGCCTCCAAATAATACCTCGTCTTCCGAACATCATGACAACCCGCATTTGCATATTAAAGGAATAAGGTGGGAAGGCCAGGTTTTTCTCGGGCTATGTAAATAACACACCTGGTCAAACCAATCCCCTGGGCGCTATGCAAATCAAACGCCACCTCCTCTAGCGTCCCAATATAAGCAACCACTTTTCTGCTGTGCAGGGGGTTTCTCTTTGCTCAAATCCCCACTCCCTCTGTCTCTGCACAGGGAAGCTGTTTTCTTCCTTCTTGCCTACTAAATCCTCCGCTCCTTAAAATCACTCCATGTGTGTCCGTGTCATTTTATCTAAATCGGTGCGATACCAAAAACCCTAGTGTTCCTCCAGTCATCAAAGCTGTATCATCGGCAGGCACTAGATAACTAGTTGCTGGAGAGAAGAGTGAAACACGTAACAAGTCATATTACAAACCGCGAAAGTTACTCATCTCACCGTTCTCTACAAATCTTTATATTTAAAACCACAGGCTTTCATACACATATATTTTGCCGAAACAGAACACTTGGGGTAGTTACATTATTTGATTAAAATCAGTTTATAAAAAGTGTTTATACAAATGAGCCTCCTAGGGCATTAAGAACATTACTTCTTGTAGTTTACATACAACTTTTTCCAGAAACAGAGCTACTGTCAAAAGTGATACACAATTACATCACATTTCCTCACAGAAGATTTCCTGTTTCATTTTGTTTTGTTTCTAGTTGCCATTTTAGTCCCTTATTATGAAGTTTTCCCAGAAAAGATGATGGCCCTTCTTTCAGGGAAATGAACAAAGTGTAATATTTTTTAAAAGGTACAGGACAAAGGAAATTAAGAACTTCCTGGATGAAAATAGGAAGTAATTATTTAAATACATGGGTAGAAAATAAATCCAGAAATTCTGAGGAAAGTGGTTTTTAAGGTGCACAGGTGTCCTGGGGTTGGCTAGCGTGAGGTAGGCAGAAATAAGACAAAACTACTAGATATGAATCTGCCCGATGCCGCAACAGCCAATCCCCGCCCCTGCTCAGTGCGTCTGCACACAGGTGCACATACACAGTACCTGTGTGACTTTGGATATTAGCCACGGTTTTCCAAAGTAGCTCCAGAAACGTTATTCCCCAAAACTCAGAACTGAAGCAGGAGTTGGGGGAAGGGAGAGGGGCAGGATGCAGAGAAGTGGGTCTGGGATTCTGTAGACCTATTTCTAAGCCAAGTGCCCAAAACAGAAGAGCTTTGCGAAACACCAATTTAGTAGAATTTTCCTCCCTCCAGTCTCTTTGTGGCAATTCAGAGATGGCCTAGCTGGCTGGTCTTTGGTGGTTATGGAATGGTCACAAAGACAATGAAATAAAAGAGAAATAGGAAAGGCCAGCTTCTATATCTACTATGTTTTGCCTACATTTTAAGGCAACTAATTTTTTTTTTGAGTAGCTGAACAGTTAAAGGCAATTAAGAAGAGTTGACTCACAGTCTTATTTTTTATATACATCATGGATGGATCAGGCATTAAGGCAAAAATAAGAAATGAAATAATGACATTAAACAAGCAGGTATTCTTTTATCTCTATAGTGACAATCTTTGGGGAACCATGAGCCACAAAGAAAGCAGGTGCTGTACCACTGACAACGCTGGGCAGGAGGGCTGCAAGCAGACCCAGTGTCTGCTGGGAGGTCAGTGGAGGGGAGGTGCTCTCCTTCAGTCCTGGGTCCTTCACTGCAGGAGTTTTAACTCTGGACTCTCTCCAGTTCTTCCAGTGTGAAGACTTCAGCCACATCTCAGCAAGAAGGAAAAAGTGTTCGTTCATCTTCAACCTGCAGCGTGCAGCGCTTGCTTCTGTTTGGATGTTAAGTTTTGCTCCCTCTTGTCTTCCTTAGACCCTGCTTAAGTTTGCACTCTCCAGGAGACAGAGAAACAACAGAAGACAAGGAATGGTCTTCTCCCTTCCAGCCCGCACGAGGAAAAACAAACATGGTGGCGTTTCTGCAAAGCAAGTGAACAAATTATGATGATTAGACACTGCTTTCAATAGGGAGGGCTGAAAATAGCAGGTTTGCGAGGTAAGCGCTCATGCAAGAGAGAGCATAGCACGGCATCCCCAGTGACAGTGATTATGGTGCAGTTCCTTGGAGGGAAATGAGCTAATCTAGGCTGCTGGCACAGTAGGTCAGTCTTCTGCCTGGCACCTCCTTTTTTCCCCTAGATAATGGAAAATTGTTTCGTTCAGCACACCGGAGACACAGCACAGCACTCAGGGCTTCTGCACTTTTTGCCCCCTAATAGAGTTAGGTTTAGCCAAGTAGGAGGCAAGGAAGGCTTGGCTGTGCTGGGCCTTTCAGAACTGGACTCCACAAGACAGCAGTACCCACCGGGGCAGAAGCTACAAGCCCTCTATGTTGACTGACCCTCCTCCAGGACAAGGTGAATTTGGAATTCTGGAATTTGGAAAATTGGCCCAGTGTAGATGCTCAGGAACCCAGTGAGGACAACAGAGACCTTCTAAGTGGTGATAATGTTTTCTCAACTTTTTCTTTCAGGATTTTATTTGCATCTCAGAATATTGTGTTAGACATGTCTTTCATTTCCTGTATTTTGATGCTTTGACTTCTGGGGGCTTGCTGACCCTGGAGGGACAATACCTCCCCCACCTCCATCCCAGGCCTAGGTAATTCCTAGAGACAGCAACCAACTCTCCCATATACAAACCAATCAATCCATAGCCCATATCCACACCACCTCCTCTAGCTGGCTGTCATACTCAGGGCCATTGTCCCCCATCCTAATTGCCCCAAGACCAGATATAAACAATGAGGGGCAGCCATTAGGGCCCAGAACTTGCTAAAATTACTCAAACCCATTGTAAACTCATAGCCCTGCCTTTCCTGTTCCTTCCTACATAAACCACAATAAAAGCTCTTGCCCACAGCTCTCCCCTCTCCCTCTGCCTCCTGGCCAACCCCAGCGCTTTCCCGTGTGCCCCTGCCATGGCACAGCATACTTCCTCACCCCTCACCTCAATTCCCCACCCCAGCCCCAGGTCCCATCTCCTGGAACTGTGAGTAATAAACATCTTTTCCATGGCAAGCATCTCCTTATATGCTGGCCTTACTACATATCAAATTTTCTGCTAACACTCTATATTTTCTTAATACCCCAGGTAGACAGATTTATCAATACCCATTCCAGATGTTATCATGCAGAAATCATGGACACATGCATTCCTTCTGATGAATAGAATCTGGTGTAATCAGGGAAACTTACCTATTTCCAGAGTAGGGACCCTTTAGAATGCCTGCCTAGTGGGATTTCAAAGTTGCTATGAAAAGAGACTGTTTGGTAACTAATTTTTCAATGCTAGTCATCAACCATTGCCTGATTTGTAGGGCTAAATATATTATAGTCTCAAACAAATGTCAGCCAAAGAGTGTTGCTGAAGACCACTACAGGGATTCTACAAGAGCTGGATCTGGTCTCAGTGTGTCTTAGTTTAAAATCTGGGTCTCCAGATGACCAACACTGAGTGAAGAAAAACAGGAAATAAACAGGGCCCAGCACTCAGAAGGGGCCCAGGGTGAACCTGTCATGCACCTCAGGACCCAGCGCTGTGGGAAGTTCTGTTGTTCTACTGTAGGACCCGTGTTTTATTCATGGGGCCCAATCTGCTCTAGACAGCCCTGGACTCCCCCCAAAAATATTACAGAGAAGTTTTTAAAAATTATTATTTTCAAATTTTCTTCTATAGGTTTGTTTTTTGGTTAATTATGGTTGCTTTGGGTGTCTTTAAGTCAACTTGGGTGCTCCCATGCTGTTTGCCATGGCTTTCTTACTATGATCTTCAGATTTACAACACCAGCCCTGTGGAGGATTTTTTTTTCTTCTTTTTTTGTTTTGAGACAGAGTCTCGCTCTATGGCCCAGGCTGTAGTGCAGTGGCACGATCTTGGCTCAAGGCAAGCTCCGCTTCCCAGGTTCACGCCATTCTTCTGCCTCAGCCTCCCCAGCAGCTGGGACTACAGGTCCCCACCACCACGCCTGGCTAATTTTTTTGTATTTTTAGTAGAGACGGGGTTTCACCGTGTTAGCCAGGATGGTCTCAATCTCCTGACTTCGTGATCCACTGGCCTCGGCTTCCCAAAGTGCTGGGATTACAGGCGTGAGCCACCGCGTCCAGCTTCTTTTCTTCATTTTTAAATTCAGTTCTCCTTTCCTTTCTCTTTTTTCTTTCTTTTTTTTAAACAATAATAAATTTTTATTAGATAGTATAATTAGCAAAAGTATTGTGTAGCAATATGCCAGTAATTAAATGTGTTCACTCTTGTAGAAACTGGGACTTCTTGGTTAATATTTGCCTGCAGATCCATTTATTTTTCACAACACTGTAGATGTAATGTTTCTTTCCCAGGCTGGTATGGAGATCTTGAGGTGTGCTTTTTCTGTCTGTAGCTTCCCAGCTACCTGAGCTTTGGAGCAGCAGGGGAATTGTCCTCAGGACTTCGTGTCTCCAGTTCCCATTCCTAGGTACTGCAATCTCTTTTTCAGTTAATTAATTTATTTTTAATTGTCAAATAAAAATTGTATGTATTTATCATAGAATCAATGGATGATTGGATAAGGAAAATGTGACATATATACACTGCGGAATATTATTCAGTCTTAAAAAAACCAAAATCCTCCTTTCTTTCCAACATTTTTTTTAAATTTTGAAAACTAAACATTTTAGAAAAGTATAAAAATCCCAAAATAAATAAGTGTGTCCACTTCCCAGATGAGAAATTATTGTTTGTCATGTCGACTTTTTTTTAAATAAAAAAATGAAACATTTACAAGTAAAACTGTTACTGGTGGAGGGTGGCTAGTTTCTTATCTTTTGAACAAAGAATTGGACAAAACACACAAACAAAGCAAGGAAAGAATGAAGCAACAAGAGCAGAGATTTACTGAATACGAAAGCACACTCCACAGGGTAGGAGAAGCCCGAGCAAGTGGCTGAAGGGCCTGGTTAGTTACAGAATTTTCTGGGGTTGAAATACCCTCTAGAGGTTTCCCATTGGTTATTTGGTATATGCCCTATGTAAATGAAGAGGATGAAGTGAGGTTACAGAGTTATTTACCCCTATGCAAATGAAGAGGATGTTTCTTGTCATAGCTGAAGTAGAGTTACAAAGTTATTTACTTGGTCTTAGAAAGTTGGAGTTTTTCCCATTGATTTAGTTCTAGGAAAGCCTTGGGTTCACTGTCCCCAGACCCTATTCTCCTGCCTCAAACCTGCATATGCCTTTGTCTGCTATGCCCAGGCCTGTCACCCCGCTTTTTTCTAAAAACTATTTACTCTTATCAACTTGATATATGTTCTAGTTCACTTTTTATAACTCTGCATTACATATACATAAATCCATAAGCAAGATAGGTATTATTGGGCTTTAAAATTGTATATAAATGGTTTCATGCTATAAACAGTATTCTGTACTTTGCTTAGGTTTTTAGATGTATCTGTCTATATCACTGTATGACTGTACCACATTTATTTAGCCAGTCCTCTTCTGATTCTGCAATGAATATTCCTCTATGTGCCTCTCAAGCAGGCATACTAGGGCTTCCCTTGAATACATTCACAGAACTAGAGTTTTCTGGGCCTGAAATTATGCATGTTTTAAATTTAAGTAAACACTGTCAACTTGCCCTCCAAATGGGTTGTGCCCTTTGTTTTTTTCTCCACGAAATTGCTGCAAGGTACATATCTATTTGAAGAAGATTGTTAGGAAGGCCCCCAACATTTTTAGAAAAGAGGGAAGCAAGTATTTTTGATAAATGTCCAAAGTTTTATTAAAATAATGACAGAAAGCATTAATCAGTTATTACGACTACCTTTTATTATGTAAACTTACAAGATACAGTGCCCTGTAAGGTTTGAGGTGTAGGATATCTGTCATTGCCTCCAACTCTTACCCATAACCACTTCGCTCAGGTTTAGCTTTCCATCTTTTCTTAGGGAAAATCCTTACTTTTCCATTCTCTGTCAAATCTAGCAGCCACAGGACCTGATTCTAGTAACTATACACAACTCTTTAGTAGAGATTCCCTTCTGGAAGCTTCTGTAAAAACCCCATTGTGTAGCTGTGACCACATTGGCCACTCTGGGCTTTGAGACATCATACCTTTATGGCTGTCATTGCATGACTTGTTTGACTCTTCATCCATGCCCTTAAATCGCCCTTTGAGACTTTCTGCCTCATTCCTATCCTCATGCTTGAGGCAACCATGAAGAAAACAAAGGTAGTATTTCTCTAAAAAGTAGAGTAATCCTAAAATGCTGTTTTTCCAATCAGAAAAGAAGTACCTAATGGGACTTTTACCTATTGATCACCCAGTCATCACTCACTGAGTCAAAAATACAGGGACATTAAAAAAAAATAAATATACGTGAGTTACTTTTGGATTCCAACATTTTAGAAATTGTAACTGCTCTCTCATATAATTCTCCTAACTCTTAAATTGGATATCTTTCCATTGTAGTGGAAGATTTTAAGTTCATTTGAAGTGAACAAATATATACAATTTTAAACGTTTTTAATATTAAAAAAATTAACAGATTATAATTTCTTCAAACTTTATTTTACACTTTGTATTCATTAAATAACTGACAAGACTCTCAGAAGAAAGCCCCAGAAAAAAATTAGTCTTTTTGGAATCCTTCAAGTGCCTACAACTTATTAGATGGTTCTGAATGAAAAAAATAAACTGTTCCTTTTTTCTTCTCTCATACCACAACAACCAATACAGAGGACAAGCAAACCATCAGTGACTGAGTGGATACCAGCTGGGTGTCCTCCCATTCAATTATGATGCAGTCTACCTAAAAACAGCATCAGATCCCACAGGTTGAGGATTTACTCAACAAGCCTGTCTCTCTTACTTCCTATGCAATTGCAAACCCGAGGTTGTTTTGCCTGTTCTTCTGACAGACCAGCTATAAATCCCAAGATATCTTATTTGGATTCAATTAATTTGCTAGTGCAGCTTACAGAACTCATGGAAACACTTGCTCATGTGGATCAGTTCATTATTATAAAGGGTGTTACAAAGGATACAGACGAAGAGATGCATAGGGCAAGAGATGCATGGGGGAAGGAGCATAGAGCTTCCATGCCCTTCCTGGGTGCACCACCCTCCAGAAACCTCCTTGTGCTCAAGTATCTGAAAGCTCTCTGAACCCTGTCCTTTCAGGTTTTTATGGAGGCTTCATTTCATAGGTATGATTGATTAAAACATCGGCTATTGGTAATCAACTTAATGTTCAGTCCCTCTCCCCTCTCTGGAGGTTGGGGGGTAAAGCTGAAAATCTCAATCCTATAATCATGCCTTGGCTTTTTTTTCTGTGAACAGGCCCCATCCTGAAGCTGCCCAGGGGCTGCCAACCATCAGTCAACTCATTAGCATACAAAAAGACACATCACTTTGGAGATTCCAAGAATTTTAGGAATTGTATGCCAGGAGATGGGGACAAAGACCAAATATATATATTTCGCAGTATGACACATGGAAATCTGCTAAGCATTCTAAAGGATGCATTTTCTTTCTTTGTAAAAAAAAAAAAAAAATCACATTTTAAAAAATAGTTTATGGTGTCTAGAAAATTCTTAATTTTCCAGGGAGCACAGATATAAATCTGTGTATAGAAAATCACAGACATAGTGCTCGACTGAAACAGTGCTAATCTGTGGTTTGCCTGGCCTGCCCTCAGGTCCCTGGAAAGGAATTGGCTATAAACTGCACATTGCAGACACTGGGTGCCATAGCTGGTCTGGTATGATTCCCACAATGTCCTCTCTCTGCTTTTTCCTGTTTGGACTTCTTTATGTCTGATATGCTGTGATCATTATGCATTCCACAGGACCTTTGCTTGGTGTTCTGGTGATACACATAGCTATATGTATACAGTCTAGCAGGGTCAAATGTGTGTTAAAAAACGCTGCGGGTATGGCATACTGTGGCCCAGAAAGGGCATCCCCAAAGCAATAGTATTGGTTCTTTTAACTTCTGGCCCCCAAAAGAAATAGGTATAATATTTGGAGTGAATAAGACTCAATGACTTTTTTTGGTATGTATGTCTTCATCAATTAGATCCAACCAGAGAGTTTATATTAAAAAACAGGATATTTGTAACATGGGCCAGAAGCCTTTGTTCTATAGGTCTCTCTCTCTCTCTCTCTGTGTGTGTGTGTGTGTGTGTATGTGTGTATATACATATATATTTTTTTTGCCTTCACAGTAGAGTGACCAACTGTCCTGGTTTGCCTGGGACTGAAGAGTTTCCTAGTGATGCAGGACTGTTTTGCTCCTTAGCTCAGCTAGGTGTGGGTTCTTGTCTCATAGCCAGGAAGAATTAGGCATGCAGACATCAAAGAGTGAGTGGAGTAGAATTTATTAAGCAAATGGAAAGCTCTCAGCAAAAAGAGAGGATGCAAGTGAGCAAGTGTCCCCTCACAATTGAATACCTGGGCTTAAGGCACGAATTCCTGGCAGCTCCACCCCATCCTTCTAGTGCACATACAGGCTCTTAGACTGAACTTCTTTATATTGATTTATTTCCCTTACTCTGCATGTGTTAAGGAATTCAATTTTCCACTGCAGGCATGTTTAGGCAAGCCCCCTGTGCAAGTTCCGTTATCTAAACAAAACATCTGGTGTAAGCACTTGTGGGGCGGGTAAGAGGTTCTCCGGGGCCCCTTCCCTACTGTTTGCCTAAAGCAAGCTGGCTAACTCCTTTCACTAGGACATGGAATTTCCAATGTTTTTGTTGTTGTTGTTGTTTTTAAGAGAAAAGATTTCCCTATGTTGCCCAGACTGGCCTTAAACTCTTGGGCTCAAACTATCTTCCTGCCTCATTTCCCAAGTAACTAGGACTACAGTTGCACATCACCCCACCCAGCTAGAATTTTATGTTTTAAAACTGTGAAAAGTTCCAGGCAAACCAGGGTGAGCTGGTTACTCTATTTATGTGATTATAAATATGATTATGAAGTGTGACTGCCCCCAACAGAAGAAAAAGTTCAACCAGGAATAGATGGAGGGGGAAGCTCAGGGGGACATTCAGCTGATGAGTGACGTCAGCAGTCTGGTTTTAAGGCCTGAAGCAAGACCAGAAAGTGTGGGGCACATTCAGTCAAGATGGACTGAGAATGAGAGTCAAGGTCAAACAAGAGCTAGGTGTGCCCAAGGTGTAGGCCAAAGAGTCCCAGCATTTTGAAGAGTCTCAAATAGCATTTTGAAAGTCAAACACTTTCACCTCAAGGCTTTTTTGTTTTTTCTCTTTTTCTTCTCTCACCTATGGACATGCTCTCAAACAGCTTGGATAATTAAGCCAGGTGGGTTGACGTGGCAAAGGAAGGTCACCTGGGCAATTATACTCCAGAGCTAGCCTCATATAGGACATTAAACTGATTCATTCTTGGAAAATGAGAATTTAGATCATTCCCTACCAGATTCTGCCTAATTTTTCAAGGTCTCAGAAATCTTGTAGTTGGGATACTCATGGGCTTTAACGACAATTGGTAATATCTTTCATTTGCCTAACACTTTCAACTTCTCAAAGTACTTCACATCTATGTCTACCAACTATTTGCTCTATAGCTCCTAGAAGTGCATAGATAATTATTACTAGCTCCTTTTTGTAGGTGAAGACAAAAAAGGCAGAGATAACGATAAGCATTATTAAAATCTCAGGGCTATAAACAAAAGAGCCAGCCTGGAATCTGTGTTTTCTAATTCCCAGTTCTCGCCTCAATTAGGGCTATACACTTGGTAAAATTACAGATAATATTTTTATCAGAAAAAAACTAGAGATGGTCTAATGCAATAATTTTAAATGTTTAACATAGCAGAATCATATTGCCAATATATGCAAATTCCATCAATTCTCCCTTAATCCCCATGAACTTCTTCCTAATGCCTAATCTCCCTGGAACTCAGTTTGGAAGTCACTGATGAAGTCTATCCCGTTCATTTTCTATACAAGGAAACAGCCAGAAAGACCTCCCTGGGATGTGCCTCAGGTTACTCAGTTGGTTAAAGGAAGAACTAGAATCCTGCTCTAGGGCTCTCAATTTTCAGTTTATTATAAACTATCCATCATTGCTTGAGTTTTTATAGTCTTTTACAACCAAGCAACTATCATAATCTGCATTTTATTGTTTAAATTCTTTTATTTTCCTGGCTTCATTTGTGATTGCTTATTTTTTATAGAGATAAGTTGACAATATAAATCAGAAAATTACTTCACAGTTCAGTATTTTAGTTTGTTAGTGGAATTCTTATCAAGCACTTAAAGAATCATATGGATAAGTTACCAGGGACATCATAAACATATTATAGCTTGCAATGTGAACCTATCAGTATCAGCATGTGGAATAGAGAAAAATCTTATCAAGAGAAGTATCACAGAGTAACATCAGCAAAATGACAGAGCAGAGTAAACAGCTCCAAGCTCATGTCCCTCCACAGAAACACAGAAAAACAAGCAGAATTGCCAGAACCAACTTACAGGACTCTGTAAAACAGTCAAAGCTTTACAGAACCAACTGAAAGCTGAATCCAAACAAACAAAAGGCAAGTTAAGAATGGTAGAAAAGTTTTGTGGCATTCTTTTATTTTCACTTGCCCCAAACCCTCCCCAGCTGAGAAGAGGTCTTCAAGATGGCAGCCTGCATCCCTAGCATGGGATGCTGATCCCTGGTTCCAGAGAGAGCAGAGCAAGACTTATGTGTAAATCATTCTGTTTGTCTGCTCTCACTTGTTGAGGGCTACCTGAAGAACTGATGCAAGGTGCTCATCTCTGTTTTGCCTAATGTGGAATTACTCAGGACAAAAAAGTGGCAGGCATTGCTCAAAATCATTGCAAGATAAATGAGAAATTCACAGTTGCCTTGAGCAAAATATTACAGTCAAGGTTTACAATAGAACACCTAAAGCCTGGGAGAAAAAATGAGGAATAATTTATTTTGGAAAGTTGGGCATTCAAAAGCATCTGTGTATACTGGAAAATCTAGAAAGACACATGGACGCCCAAGGAAGAATGCATTCTCAGAAAACATCTGAGAGGACCCTAAACTTTCACCTTTGATCTCTAGACTCAGTGCAAGCAGGAACGAAAGGTTGAGGTAGTATTGTAAAGAGCCTGACTAAGTGTTGAAGTGTTGAAGAAGGAGTACACCAGTGTAGAGTCATCTACAAAGACAAGAAGAGGTGGAGATTGGAGTTTTTTGTTCCATATTTTTTTGTTCCATATTAAACAAATATTTTGTTTAATATTTTTAATATTTTTATTATTAATAAATAATATGTTTAATATTTTTACCTCTTGGTGTTCAAGGAAATCTGTATCAAAACAACAACTGAACACAAGCTAAAGGAACAGAAGTTTCAGAGACACACAACAAGGAACACACAGTCTTCGCAAAAACAGCCTGAAAAAGTCACTAAAGAAACAGATGTCTGTATCCTTTAACAATCAAAAAGAGCACATCAAAAAAAAAAGAAAAAAAAAAAGAAAAAAAAAAAAAAAAAAAAAAAGAAAAAAAAAAAAAAAAAAAGAAAAAAAAAAAAACAAAAAAAAAAAAAAAAAAGAAAAAAAAGGAAAAAAAAAAAAAAAAAAAAAAAGAAAAAAAAAAAAAAAAAAAAAAAAAAAAAAAAAAAAAGAAAAAAAAAAAAAAAAAAGGAAAAAAAAAAAAAAAAAAAAAAAAAAAAAAAAAGAGAAAAAAAAAAAAAAAAAAAAAAAAAAAAAAAAAAAAAAAAAGAAAAAAAAAAAAAAAAAAAAAAAAAAAAAAAAAAAAACGAAAAAAAAAAAAAAAAGAAAAAAAAAAAAAAAAAAAAAAAAAAAAAAAAAAAAAAAAAAAACAGAAAAAAATCCTGGGGAATGGGAAGAATCTGATTTCCAGAATTAAACTATTGTAATATTCAAATGTCCATGTTTCAACAAAAAAAATTATAAAGCATACAAAGAAACAAAGAACTCTGGTCCATTTTCAAGAAAAAAACAAATTCACAGAAACAATCCCTGAAGAAGTGAAGTCATTAGCCTTAGTATACACAACCTTAAATCAACTGTTTTAATTATTTTCAAAGAGCTGTAGAAAACCACATAAGAACTAAAAAAAACTAGAAAAAATATATGAGCAAAATGATGATATCAATAAAGATACAGAAATTAGAGAAAG
Source organism: Macaca thibetana thibetana (assembly GCF_024542745.1). Classification (NCBI taxonomy): domain Eukaryota; kingdom Metazoa; phylum Chordata; class Mammalia; order Primates; family Cercopithecidae; genus Macaca; species Macaca thibetana. Next base: position 203,623,540 of record NC_065578.1, on the reverse strand, counting down.
GAACTATATAGAAATTTTAGAGCTGTAAAGTAAAATAATTGAAATAAAACATGCAGTAGAGTTTTTCAACAGCAGATTAAAGCAAGCTGAAAAGAGACCAAGTGAACTTAAAGAGAGAACAACTAAAATTATCTAGTCTAGGAGCAGAAAGAAAAAAAAAGGATGAAGAAAAGTGAGCAGAACATAATAATCTATGGGCTTATCAAGTGGACCAACTATGCATTATGGAGTCCCAGAAGGAGAACAGAAAGATAGATAGGGTAGAAAGAATATTTGAAAAAACAATGGCCAAATCTTTGCCAAATTTGATTAATGACAAGAATTTACATATTCAAGAAGCTCAAAAAACTCTCATATAATAAACTCAAAGAGAATCCCACTGAAACAATCAAACTGTCAAACCCATATACAGAATTTTAATCAGCAAGAGAGAAATGACTTGTCATGCAGAAGACATCCTCAATAAGGATAATAGCTGATGTCTCATCAGAAGGTGTGGAGGCCACAAGGCAGTGGGATGACCTACCTAAAGTGCTGACAGAAAAAACTGCCAACCAAAGACTTTAAAACTATCGTTCAAAGGTGAAAATATTAGGATACATGCAGATTTTTTAAAGCTGAGAAAATTTGTTACTTGTAAACCTGCCCTTCAAGGAATGTTAAAGGCAGTCCTTCGGGTTGAAACAGAAGGACACCAGGCAATAACTTGAAGTGATAAGAAGAAATAAATATTTACAATAAAGGTTACTAAATAGATAAATATTAAAACCAGTGTTCTTGCATTTTTTGTTTGTAACTACACTTTTTATTTCCTACATGATTTAAAGATAGTTGTATGAAAATCATGGTAAATCTGTTATCTGTGTGTGTGTGTATATATATATATATATCATAATATATAAAGATAATATGTATTATGAAAGGAAAAGAAGTCTGGGGGCTCCAAAATCACTAAACTAAAGGGAAAAGTCAAGTGAGGAACTGCTTAGGGCAAATCTGCCTCCCATTCTATTCAGTCACCCCTCTGCTCAACTGAGATAAATGCGTATCTGATTGTCTCATTTGGAGAGGCTAATCAGAAACTCAAAAGAATGTAACCATTTTTCTCTTATCTATCCATTACCTGGAAGCCCCCTCCCTGCTTCAAGTTGTCCTGCCATTGCCTCAGGTTTTCCCACCTTTCTGGACTGAACCAACATACATCTTACACATATTGATTGAAGTCTCATGTCTCCCTAGAATGTATTAAAACCAAGCTGTGCCCCTAATACCTTGGGCACATGTCATCAGGACCGCCTGAGGTTGTGTCATGGGCATGCATCCTCAACCTTGGCAAAATAAACTTTCTGAATTAACTGAGACCTGTCTCAGATTTTCAGAGTTCATGATATCTTTATATTTTATGTTAGCCACATAATATATAAAGATATAATTTGTGACAATAACAATAATATAAAAAGGGATAGAGATATGTAGAAGAAGAGTTTTTTTTTTTTTTTTTTTTTTTCTATTGAAGCTAAATAGGTGTCAGTTCTAACCATATCACTATAAACTTAAGATGGTAAATATAATTCCCCTGGCAATCCCTGAGACCATGTTTAAAAAACATACACAGAACTCAGCAAGCAGGGGATCAAAATGGTGTGGAAAAAAATCAACTAACCACAAAGGAGGCAGTAATGGAGAAAATGAGAGTCACAAAAGGAATAAAACATGCAGAAAACAAATAGAAAAATAGCACAAGTGAGTTCTTCCTTAACTTCCTCAAAATTAAATGAATTAAACTCTCCAATCAAAAGGCAGAGTTTGAGAGAATAGATTTTTTTTAAAATGATCCAACTGTATGCTGTCTCCAAATGACTCACTTCAGATCCAAATAGACACAAATAAATGTAAAGTGAAAAGATGGAAAAATATATGCCATGCAAACAGTAACCAAAAGACAGCTGGAGCAGCTATAGGTATCAGGCAAATAAACATTAGCCAAAAACTGTCAAAAAAGACACAGAAGGGCATTATATATTGATTAAAGGTTTAACTCATCAAAAAGATTTAACATTTATAAACAGATATGTACCAAACAACAGAGCCCCAAAATATATGAAGCTAACACTGACAAAAGTAAAGGGAGAAATAGATAATTCTATAATGACAGCTGGAAACTTGAATATACAACTTTCAATAATGGATAAAACATCTGGACAAAAGATCAACAAGAAAATAGAGAGCATTAACAATAGTATAAACAAACTAGAAACAGACATATATAGAGTATTATACTAAACAAGAGCAAAATACACATTCTTCTCAAGTGCACATGGAAAATTCTCTAGGATGGACCATGTATTAGGTACAAAACAAGTCTCAATAAATTTAAAAGAATTGAAATAATAAAAAGTATGTTCTTTGACCACAACGGAATAAAGGTATAAACCAATAACCGAAAGAAAACTAGAAAATTCACAAATATGTGTAAATTAAACAACACACTTTTAAGCAACAAGGGGTCATAGACAAAATGACAAGGGAAATTAGAAAATATTTAGAAACAATTGAAAAGAAAAATACAGCATGCCAAAATGTATGGGATGCGGCAAAGGTGGTATTCGGAGGGAAATGTATAACAGGTAAACATTCACATTACAAAAGATGAAAAGTCTCAAATCAATAACCTAACTTTACACCTCAAGGAACTAGAAAAAGAGAATAAGGTAAATCTAAAACCAGCAAAAGGAAGAAAATAATGAAGATTAGAGCAGAGATAAACACAATAAAGAATAGAAAATCAATAGAGAGAATCAATGTAACTAAAAATTGATCTTTAAAAAGATCTATGAAATTGGCAAATCTTTAGCTACATTGACAAAAAAGGAAGAGGACACAAATAAGTAAAATTAGAAATAAAAGTGGGAGACATTATTACTGACCTTACAGAAGCAAAAAGAATTTAAACAAATGCTATAAACAGTTATGCGCCAGCAAATTAGATAATGTAAATGAAATGAACAAATTCCCAGAAACACACAAATTATCAAAACTGACTCAAGAAGAAATACAAAATCTGAACAGAATTATAACAAATGCAAATATTGAATCAATAATAAACCTCTCAACAAAGAAAAATTCAGGGACAGATGACTTCACTGGTGATTCTACCAAGGATGAACATCCATTCTTCTCAAACTCTTTCCAGAAATGAAAGGGGAGGGAACACTTCCTGATTCATTCTGTGAGGCTAGCATTAACCTGATACCAAAGTCAGGTTTCTTGTAATGAAAAGAAATCACAAAGAAAAGAAAACTACAAGGAAAAAAAAATTACAGATCAACATCCTTTGTAAAACAAAAGTACTAACAAATTGAATTCTGCGGCACATTAAACAGATTATTCACTACAACCAAGCAGTAGTTACTCCAGGAATGCAAGAGTGATTCAACACCACCACCAAAAGCAATGACAACAGCAATAACAACAACAAAAGAAACAATGTGCTACAACACATTAATAGAAGGAAGGGAGAAAAATGCATGATAATCTCGATTGATGCAGAAAAAGACATTTGACAAAATCTGACACCCTTTCTTCATAAAAATACTCAGAAAGCTAGAAATAGAAGGGACTTTCCCTATGAAAAACCTACAGATAATATCATATTCTATGGTTAAAGACTGAAATCTTTCCCCTTACGGTGAGGAACAAAACAAGAATGTCTGTTTTCACCACTGCTATACAACATTGCACTAAAAGCCCTATGCAGAGCAATTAAACATAAAAAAAGGCATCCAAATTAGAAAGAAATAAGTAAAACTATTTATTTCTTAGACAGGTTCTTACTCTGTCACTCAGGCCGGAGTGCAGTGGCACAATCATGGCTCACTGCATCCTCAACCTCCCAGGATCAAGTGATCCTCCCACTTTAACCTCCAGAGTAGTTAGGACCACAGGTGTGTGTCACCATGCCTGGCTAATTTCTTTCCCTTTTCTTTTTTGTAGAGACATTTTGGATGTTGTCCAGGCTGGTCTCAAACTTCTGGGCTCAAGCAATCCTCCCACCTCGACTTCCCAAAGTGCTAGGATTCCATGCATGAGCCACTGTGGCAGCCCAAATAAGTAAAACTATTTCTACCCACAGATTACATTATTCTATATATATGAAATTTCCCAAATAATCCACCAAAAAAAGCTAATGATGCTAATGAATGAATTCACTTATTAGCTGAAAGCTGAAAGGCACAACATCAACACACAAAAATCAGTAGTTTCTGTATAACAGTAATGAACTATCTAATAAAGAAATTAAGAAAAAATTCGATTTACAATAGCATCAAAAAGAATACAATACACAGAAATAAATTTATCCAAGGAAGTGAAAGACTCATACACTGCAAACGAGAAAACATTGCTTTAAAAAAATCAAAGGAGACCTAAATAAATGAAAATATTCCTATGATCATGGAAGACAATATTTTTAGGACATCAATACTACCCAAAGCAATCTATAGAGTGAGTATAATCCCTATCAAAATTGTAACTTCCCTTTTTTGTGGAAATGGAAAAGTTGAGCCTCAAATCCATATGGAATTTCAAGACTTGGAATATCCAAAACAATTTTGAAAAAGAGAAAAGCTGAAGGATTTATATTTCCTAATTATACAACTTTCTATAAAGCTACAGTAATCAAAAGTGTGGTATGGACATAATAATAAACATATATACAAAATGAATATAATTGAGGTTCCAAAATATTCATTTATCTATGGCCAATTGATTTTCAACAAGGGTGCCAAAACCATTCAATGGGGAAAAAGCTGTTTCTGCAACAAATGGTGCTTAGACCATACCCACATGTGAAAGAATGAATTTGAACTTCTTCACACCATGTGCAAATCTTAACTCAAAATGAATCAATGATCTAAATGTAAGAGCTAAAATCACAAAAATCTTAGAAGAAAACATAGGGTTAAGTCTTTGTAACTTTCGATTTGGCAATCTATTCTTAAGTATAATACCCAAAGCACAAGCTACAAAGGAGTTGGACTTCATAAAAATAAACAATTTTGTGCATATGTGGGCATAATCAAGAAAGTGAAAAGCCATTGTACAGAATGGGAGAAAATATTTGCAAATTACAGATCTCTTAAGAATTCATTACTGAGAGTGTATAAAGAACTCCTACAAGTCAACAGCAAAAGGAAAACCGCATTAAAAAATTGGCAATGAATTTAAATAGACATTTTTCTCAAGAAGACATACAAGTGGCCCATAAGTACAGTAAAAGATACTCAGCCTCATTAGTCATTAGAAGAAATGCAAATCAAAACCACAATGAGGTAGCACTCCACACTAACTAGAATTGCTAAAATCAAACAAAACACCTGTAATCCCGGTACTTTGGGAGGCCGAGGTGGGCGGATCACCTGAGGTTGAGAGTTCAAGACCAGCCTCACCAACATGGAGAAACCCCGTCTCTACTAAAAATACAAAAATTAGCCAGGCATGGTGGTGCATGCCTGTAATCCCAGCTACTCAGGAGGCTGAGGCAGGAGAATCGCTTGAACCCGGGAGATGGAGGTTGCGGTGAGCCAAGATCGTGCCATTGCACTCCAGCGTGGGCAACAAGAGCAAAACTCCATGTCAAAAAATAAATAAATAAATAAATAAAATAAAATAAAAAATAACTAACCAAAAGTGTTAATGAAGATGTAAAAAAATTGGAACCCTCATATGTTACTGGTGAGAATGTGAAACAGTGCAGCTGCTGTGGAAAACAGTTTGGTGGAGCCTCAAAGTTAAACACAGGGGGCCAGGAGCAGTGGTTCACACTTAAACACAGGGGGCCAGGCGCAGTGGTTCACACTTAAACACAGGGGGCCAGGAGCAGTGGTTCACACTTAAACACAGGGGGCCAGGCGCAGTGGTTCACACCTGTAATCCCAGCACTTTGGGAGGCCGAGGAGGGTGAATCACCTGAGGTCAGGAGTTCAAGACCAGCCTGACCAACATGGTGAAACCCCGTCTCTACTAAATACAGAAAATTAGCCAGGCGTGGTGGCGCATGCCTGTAATCCCAGCTACTTGAGAGGCTGAGGCAGGAGAATCGCTTGAACTCAAGAGGTGGCTGTTGCAGTGAGCCAAGATTGCGCCATTGCACTCCAGCCTGGGCAACAAGAGCGAAACTCTGCCTCTCTCTCTGTCTCTCTCTCTCTCTCTCTCTCTCTATATATATATATATATACCCTCAAAGAATTGACAACAGGTACTCAAACAAGTACATACACACATATGTTCATGACAGCACTATTCACAATAGCCAAAAAGTGGAAACAGCTCAAATATTCATCCATGGATGAATAAAGAAATTGTGGTATATACATACAGTGAAAAATTATTTGTCCATAAAATAAAATGAAGTACTGTACATGCTACCATGTGGATCAAACTTGAAAACACGCTAAGCCAAAGTAACCGCACACAAGAGGTCACGTATTCTATGAGTCTATTCATACGAAATATCCAAAATAGATAAACCCAAGGAGACAAAGTGCAGGCTGGCGGTTGCTAGGGATGAGACAGGAAGGAATTGGGAGAAACTGCTTATTATTTATGGGTTTTACTTTGGAGTTATGGAAATATTTGGAACTAAATAGAGATTTGACTGCAAAACATTGTGAATACATAAAATGCCACTGAATGGTTCACTTTAAAATGGCTAATTTTGTATGAATGTCACCTGAAAAAATTATTTTTTAAAAAAGAAAAATGCCACTCTTTTCAATAGCTTATTTTAAAATTAGTTGAACTTTTGTTTCTATCCAGTCTGCAAAAGGAAATAAATAATTTCACATTTAGCTGGCTAATGTTAACATCATCTATTAGCCAATGTGGACATTCTCTGGTTGCATTTGGGTAATATATTTTTCTTCATGTCATTGGGGACCTCAGTTAATAATTTTGATCACCAGATAAACCTAATTGTAGCTAAATCTGACAGCAGATGCCACAGCATATCTTTTCTTTGTTCCATAATTGGTTAGCTCTGGGTTAGGCACAGAGTAAGCATAATCTGGGAATATGTCTTAAAATAATTATCTAAAACCAGGACAATGCATTAACCATGTGCCTTTTCATTTCTCGTAAGTGTCATTTGTGAGCTTGGTGTTTCATCTGCTTGTATGTTCTCTATAAATTTCATGGAATAAAAGTATATGTTTACTACATGTTATCAACAGAGAGATACTCTGACTTTATTGCAACTAGTATGACCAAAAAATCGCAGAATGAGCTATGTGGGGAACCTTGATAGGTAAATGGATGCTCAAGCCTTTGGCATCTTGTCACCTGAGCCTGAACCCATGACCTGCTCTGTTGTGTGCATTGAGAGTTGAGTTAATGCCATTGGCAAGCAAGGCATTGAATTAGATCATCTCAAATGATAACTCTTTAATCTCTTTATGAAACAACTGGTCTTGTCTAACTGTTTCCTTATTAAATGTCATAATCAGATTCAAGATGGTGAAAAAATATTGACTTGGTAGCCAGGATGCTAAGTCTAAATTGTATTATTAATGAACTGCAAGTATTACATCAGGAGTCAAAAGGGTAGAGTTTACTCAGAAGGTGACAATGAACAAAAATGCTCAGCAAATTGCTTGAGCTTCTCAACTGGTGTTGGAATATCTGATAGTAGATAATAATAACAATAATAATTGGTTATTAAATTCTTACGGAGTACTAGACCCTGGATTAAATGATATATCTAGACTGATTTCATTTTTACAAGGAGAGAAACAAAAAGGTTAAAGATCTTATTTTTATTTGGCAGATCCATGATTCAAATCCAAGTTTCTGTGACTCTACAGTCTTTAAATGCTTACGTACGACCATGTTCCAGACCCTCTCAAACCATAACTTGGAATACTCTAAGTCTCCAGAGAGATCAGGTATGAAATGGAGTGAGACTGTCTTTCTTGCTAATTTCAATTTGATTTAATCAAAGATAGGAACTAAATGGGTAATTTATGCAACTAGCTAGAACTTTTAAAACATAGTTGTGCTTAATGATAGGGATACATTGTGAGAAATGCATCCTTAGGTGATTTAGTGGTTGTGAAAACGTCACAGAGCGTACTTAGACACACCTACACGGTATAGCTCACTCCACACCTAGGCTATACGGTATAGTCTGTTGCTCTCAGGCTACAAATCTGTAAGTGTGCCTATACTCAATACGGCAGGTAGCTGTATCACAGTAGTAAGTAATTTTGTATCTCAACATATATAAACATAGAAAAGGTATACAATAAGTATAAAAAATAAAGTATGTGTACAAAATAAAAAATGGTCACCTGTGTAGGGCAATTACAGCTTGCAGGTCTGGAAGTTGCTCTGGGTGAGTCAGTGAGTGGGTAGTGAGTGAATATGAAGGTCTAGGACATTACTGCACACTACTGTAGACTTTATAAACACTGTACACTTAGGCTACACTACATTTACTTAAAAAATAAAGCAATTGCACTACAAGGTTGCAACAGCTACATCACTAGGCAATGGGAGTTTTTCAGCTCAATTATTGTCTTATGGGACCATCTGTACACGTGGCCCATCATTGGCTGAAACGTTATGCGGCACATGACTGTATCTCACCAAGCTCCTGACAAGTTATAGACAAAGAAAAAAACAAAATCCTTCACTTATACTGGTAATTGAGCCTCATGTTCACCAAGTGTTTAGTTTTTAAATGTCGATGGGCTGCATTTTTACGCCATAACGGGCCAGTTTGGGATATACATTAATGATTCATTGGCTCTACAATACCTCAGTGGGTTGAAAGAAGAGAGGCTCACTTGAGCTTTGTTTTTTTTTATATATATAATTTCAAGGTTTAGAACCAGGGAGTACATGGGCAGGTTTGTTATGAGGGTATATTGCATGACACTGAGGTTTGGGGTATGAATGATCCTGTAACCCAGGTAATGAGCATAGTACCCAGTAGGTGGTTTTTAGATCCTTACCTCTCTCACTGTCTCTCCGCCTTAGCAGTCCTCAGTGTCTGTTGTTCCTGTCTTTATGTTTATGTGTACCCAGTGCCTAGCTCCAACTAATAAGAGAGCACATACAGTATTTGGTTTACTGTTTCTGCATGAATTTGCTTAGGATAATGGTCTCCACCTGCATCCATGTTGCCGCAAAGGACATGATTTCATTCTTTTTATGGCTGCATAGTATTCCATGGTGTATATGTACTATATTTTCTTTTATACCCAAAGGAAAATAAATTGCTCTACCAAAAAGACCCATGATCTCATATGTTCATCACAGCACTAGTCACAATAGCCAAGTCATGGAATCAACCTAGATACAGCCTAAGAGCATCTTACTCCCTGGCCCAATTCATGCCAGATAAAGAACAACTTTAACATTAACATATGACTCCAGCATTTCTGCTATGAAAGCCATTGAGTGAGGGATCTAATTCTCAATTCACTTCAACTCAATTCTAATATAATCAAACTCAGTAAATTTTCATTCTGTGCCCACTACAGCTTGGCATCACACAGAATACAGACATAATAAGAATAATGTCCCCATTCTAGAAGAACTCACAGGCAAGTATTGAAGTCAGTTGAGTCAACATGAATATCACTCCGGGATACAGGGGCTGAGACAGAGGCAGAATGTACCAAGGGAAGAGTGTTGATCCAACCAGGAAAAAAGGAGGGATTCCTGGAGAAGGTCCTCAGTGAGCTGAGTTTTGCAGGGTAAGTCTTATCTTGAATGGATAAGAAGACTGTCAAAGGGAACAGCATGTGCAAACTCGAAAAAGAAGCAAGTCAGGCCATAAGCACTCCCAATTCTTTTGCCTCCATAATAGTCACCTAGTCTGGACTGGCCTCTTAGCAGAACAGTTGACCCAGGGGCAAGTGCTATGACATAGCAGGGCTGTTCAGGAAACTATAAGTAGTTCTAGAAAACGAGTCTAGCCACACGGTCCTAACCCATCCCTTCATCTTCGATTTTGATTCATCTACCTCCCCTGCATCTGTGTCTCTCCCTACCCACAATTCCTCCTTGGCTGAATTCATCCACCACCATTCATATCTACTCACGGTTTAGAAAAGGACTAATAAAGACCCAGGGCTCACAATGTGGGACTGGAGAAACTGAGAAAAGGTTTACCTTCTATTTTTTCTGACTAAACTAAGATAAAACGTCTTTCCCAGCAAGATACTATTATTATTCTTGGACAGTTCTCTATTTTTAAAATTTGGGCCAGATTGTGCTTCTTGCTTTGGAGTTAGGTCAGCAAAGATCATTCTCCTTCCCAGCCCACTTTATTTTAAAAATCTCCATCTGTATTGAATTTGAACTTGAGCAGGGTCTGTTTCTGAGATTATCTTGTCACAGTTGACAATGCTCTGGTGCCCTCTCCCTTGATGTTGGTTGGTTTATAGGGTTTATTGCCAGGTTTAAAAGCTAACTTTCTGGCCTTTCATCTTTGTATGTTCTTATAACAGAAACTCAGGGCAAAAAGGGGTTTTAAAAAAAGGTCCCAGAGAGGGCAAAAAATAGATGAACAGACGATTCATCTAAATATGCTTAGTCTGATATCAAATAAATATATATTTTAGGGGAAAGAATTACAGTATAAACAGAAACATCTCAACCATCTGTCCGAAGTTCTTCCAATATAATTACATCACACTGTGGCTAATGGCTGGTTGTTGATCCAGATATTTGGCAGAGAGGGTAATACCCTCCTGGGATCTCACAGCCATCCACGGCTTCCTGCCTCATTACCACTTACCAGTTTTATATCGACAATTAGGATTAGTGAAGAATCCAAAGCTTTCACTGGGAGAAACAGTCTCTGACTTAGTAAGTTAAATTAACAACTGAGAATGCCTCAAACCTCAGCCTACATGGTTTAAATATCTCTTTCTTAAGATAATAGTAAACAAATTCAACCAAAAAAAACTGCCCAGGGAAAATGTTGGAGAAAAATCTTCCATGATGACAAATATTAATCATCAAACTCAAGTGTTTATGTGCTTCAGGCCTCAGTCAGCCTCCTCCAGTTATTAACATTCAAACTTCCTTTCACTCTAGTCTGCATGCAAGAAGAAAGCATTCAAGTTTCAGGCTTTTATCGATGAGTTAAGACAAGAAGATGGCAGACTCTTGCTTTTTCCCCCGAAAGTGAAATCTGCTTTCTCTATTCACCTTCCGGAGTTTCTGGTGGTACATATATCTTCCTTCTGTAGAGTCACTGAGCTGAACACCTCTAGAAACTCAAAAAAGAGGCAAGTCAGGCCCTAAGCACTCCCAGTTCCTCTGTCTCCATGATAATCACCCAGTCTGGCCTGGCCTCTTAGCAGAACAGTTGAGTTTATTTATTTGATCATCTTCACCTCTTTCTTGACAGCTGACTTATCTGAAGCGTTCCTCCTAGGTGATATTTCTTGTACTGGGTCAACAAAAAGCAAGGGGCAGAATTTCAGCCACTTCCAAAGCCCCAGAACCCAAATCATTAGGTCTCCCTGAGTCTGTTTATGTTCCCCCTTGTATAAACACAGACGCAGCATGGTAGTGGTGTGGAGTTGATGACAAAGGCTTTCCTTTCTCACCTCCTGCTAGGTTTTTGACACTTTATCCCTAGCGTTCTGCAGCCGAGTGCATGGATTCACAGCTGGGAACTGGGAATACAAATCGCTCAGAGAGCTAAGAGGTGAAAGGGCAGCTAGAGTCTCCATGGGGCTCCCAGAATCTCACTTCCCATTCCCCTCTTCTCACTCCCCTCCCCCCAGGGCTGTCACCATCATTAGCTGCTACTGGTAGCCGTAGCAGCTCAGAGTCAGCGTTTGCCACCCCTGTGCCAGGCCACTGAGTCAGCGAGGACTGCAGATGGAGGGGGCAGTGGGGGGCACACCACTAATCTACTGTGCAGAGGCACACTTGTGAGCGGACTGGCTGCGGATGAGGGAGAGGAATATTGACATTCTCCCCTTCGGAGGGGAAAGGAATGGGCTTGAGGTCTGCAGGAAGAGATCACAGCTGCAGGCCCCAGTCAGTTCCCTAACTCAAGCTAAGTCAGTTGTGTTCAGGCGCAGTTCAAGTCTTACCCAGCCTTGGGGTCAAGTTTTTTCTGATGTTGCATTTCTTGAGGCTAGACTTGAACGGTAAGCATCATTCTTCCAGCCCATGTGGGGTCCAGATGTATATGGCTGAAGGGGAATTCTTTTTATTGCTTCTAGAGGTTCTGGGTGGATAGAAAAATTACTTCACATTCCAGTGTGTTATTTATATGCATTCTTCAGCACTCCATGATAACGTGACAAGCGCCCTGAGAATTGGGAATAGAGTTTGTAAAGGAGTTGAGCTGACTCAAGTAAAACAGTGAAGAAAAAAGAGAAATTGGAAACAAATTTGGAGGACTCAACAGAAGGAAGACAAAGAGAAGTCGAAAAGAACTGAGGGCTGGATTTGGGAAGACCCTTGGTTTAGTCAGCTGTTTGTATGATCATCGTTAATGAGCAGCATTCATTCAATGGGAAGACGGGTAGAAAAATAGTTTAATTGGCTTGAGAGAACTCAGGCAGCCTGTAAGCATGACCATCAGTTATCTTTCCCTGATGTCAACAATGGCAACGACAGTAACAGTATTAGAGAAATAACACATTTTCCTAGAAATCCCACTTTCTTTTTTTTTTTTTGAGACGGCGTCTTACTCTGTCGCCCAGGCTGGAGTGCAGTGGCCGGATCTCAGCTCACTGCAGGCTCCGCCTCCCGGGTTTACGCCATTCTCCTGCCTCAGCCTCCCGAGTAGCTGGGACTACAGGCGCCCACCACCTCGCCCGGCTAGTTTTTTGTATTTTTTAGTAGAGACGGGGTTTCACTGTGTTAGCCAGGATGGTCTCGATCTCCTGACCTCGTGATCCGCCCGTCTCGGCCTCCCAAAGTGCTGGGATTACAGGCGTGAGCCACCGCGCCCGGCCAGAAATCCCACTTTCAAAGAGTCTTATCTCACTTGTTTCTATAGACTTTCATGGGCACTATTTCATTTGCCATCTTCAGTTCTCCATCCCCTCCCCAGGGTTCAGAAAGAAGGCGGGGCTTATGGAAAAGGCAAGGGCTGAGAAACAGACAGATCTTGGTTCAGATCTCCACTGTGTGACCTTAGACAAATTACTAAATTCTGACTATCTTCACGTTTCTCATCTGTGAATGGAAGGAGACAATGTGCACCTCATATTTTGTTGGGTGGCCTAAAGGAAGCATGCATTAGCATTCAACACATGGTAGCTATTTTACACATCGGGAAGTTTATCTAACATCACCCACAACTCTGTACTCCAAGCCAAAATGGCTTACTGATGTCTGTTGCCTCCCAGCCTGCAAATTAAAATAAAATGGGATCTGAGGAGCATTGCAGTATAGTGGAATGCATGATGGCATGGAGGGAAGAGACCTTGATTTGTCCTAGCCCTTCAAGTGCTTAGAGAATTGAGATAATGTATATGAAGCACTTAACATGGTGTCTGGTACATCAAACACACAACGTCTAAGTGTTCTTTCTCTCTTACTCCACATTCAGTTGGATAGGAAATCTCACTGGCTCTACCATCTAGATATATTCTCATATATGTGTGCATGTGCATGTATGTGTGAGGCATGGGAATGAGTTATGCCAATATAGGCAGGAGGAGACAATTTATATACACGTACATTCTACTCCTTCCCCAACCCCCACTGCTACTGTCTGATCTAAGACACACCATTTCTGGCCTGAATGATTGACTATAGACTCTTAAACATGTTCCCTATTTGTTCTCTACTTTCTGCTATCTATACTTAGCAGCCAGGGTAATATTTTAAAACATAATTCAAACCACGCCATGCCTCTGCCTTGAGCATTTCAAGGGCTCCTGACTTCATTCAGAACAAAAGCAAAAATCCTTAAAATGCCCTACAAAATCCAGCCTCCCCGCCTCCCAGCCCTTACTTCTCTGAGCTCTGACACACCTCTCACTACCCTCCCACACATATCTGCATGACTCATTCCCACACTTCCTTTGCATCTTAGCTGAAATGTCACCGTATTTAAAATTGTATCTGCTCTGGCTCCCAGCTCTCCTGGCTCCCCTTAGCCTGCTCTCTATTTCCCACTGCATCACCACTAACCTACCAGGTAAGTGACTTATTAATGCTGTACGTTGTCTGTCTCCCTGCTGAGGTGTAAGCTCTATAATGACAGAGATTTTTGTTGTCTGCATGTTTATAGCTATATCCTAAGTAACCCAACCAGTGTCAGCCCATAGTAGGGACTCAATCGGTATTTGCTGAATAAATTAATAAATGGTCATCATCTTTGGAGGGAAAATCTCAACCTCTAAGGGTGTGCAACTCTCCTTTTTCTTTGTTTTACAAATATGGTGGGGAGGAAAAGAAAAAGTGTGACCTGAAAATTTCTTTCGGGTCTGGAAGTCAATTTAAATTTACTAATGGATCAATTTATTCATTCATTAAAGGAACATTTATTGAACATTTACTAAAAGCTGAGAATACCAAAAAAGTGAATGCAATAGATTCCCTAAGATTCCTAATTTTGTGAGAGAAGTAGCCTTGTAAACCAATAAGTGAAGGATACTTAGACAGGTGTTACAGAGTGGAGTGAGTGTGGATTCAGATAAAAGTTTCTAACTTTTCTGGAGTGAGGAGTGAGAGTTGGAAGGCAGAGGACAGAGGTAGAGGAAAAATTCATTTGAGAAGACTTCATGGAGATGTATCAGTTGAGGCTGGAAAGATGGATAAGAATTTGTAGGTTGACAAAGAGGGATGATATTCTAGGCAAAGGCATAAGGTTCCTGAAGGAGTAGGGTGGGGCGGGGTGGGAATGGTAGGCTTGGGGTAGAGAGGGAACTAAGGCTTTACTCTGCCACTCATGGGAACCTCTGGTTTGATATTAAGTAGGGCAATTATATAATCATACATAAATTTCTAATACCTCACTATGATGTGAGAAATTGGAGGTGGGGGGAATAAAATGGAAGGCTACCGCAATGCTATGGTCATCTCATGTGAGGGTCTTGAGCCTAGGGGTCAAGAGTCAAATACTTCGTAGAGGTTACATACTAAATATATTACTTTGTAATCCGCTTTTCTTTCAGTTAGTATAAACATCTTTTCATGTCCATCTCTATATACAGATGGACATGAAAAGATGTTTATACTAATCTGTATATACAGATATAGATTGACCTGAAAAAATGTTTATATTAACTGAAAGAAAAAGTTACCCTTAATGACTGCACTATATTCCAGTCTCCGGTGTATCTAATGTATTTAACAGGGCCCTTATTGCATATGAAGATATCATATGTTTTTAGTATCTATGTCTACATTCATTGTTTTGATTATACCTATATTAGAGTGCAGTCTAAAATAGTCTTAAACAACTTTGACAGACAGTAACTTAGAAATCAGTCTTTATGGTAGACATCATCTCCATTTGATGGACATGAAAACCAAGCTTTAATGGAATAATTCCCTTGCCTAAAGTCACAGGGCTGCAAGGGGCCCACCGTGATTTCAACTCAACACATGTGTGGCCTTTGAAGCTCAGCTTATTGGATTAACATTTTGCATAAATTCTCATGGAATCCTGTGGCTGGAAAATACTTTATAGTTGCATAATCCATTCTGACTCTAAGGTTTTATAAGGTGGGCAAGGCTCTAACTGGGAATTTAGACCTTTTGTATTTTGACCTCCTTAGTAGACTAATTTTACCCTAAATTAGGGAGCCAGTGACCAGCCCCGAGCACAGTCACTCCTAACCCTCAGGCAGATAGATGGATGCCTTCACAAGGAAACACACTCTATCAGCACCCTGACCGCAGAGGCCCTGATCTTCTGTCCCAGGAATATGTGTGCAGGTGGGCTCTTAGCAAGCCCAGGCTATGAGCTGAACCATTGCTTGCAAGTGTCTTCATCAGGCACTGTGCCTGGTACACACAATTATACACAGCACTTGTCCACCCCTCTTATCACCCACAAAGTGCTGCAGATGAATATTCCATCTGATCGCAGCAGAAATCAGGAATTTGAAGTCTGGAGCTAGATGACATCATACCCTGAAATGGGAGGAGGAAAAGGTCAATTTTCATCTACTAAATGTCAAGCAAGCAGCTGACTGATTGTT
Organism: Macaca thibetana thibetana; assembly: GCF_024542745.1. Lineage (NCBI taxonomy): Eukaryota > Metazoa > Chordata > Mammalia > Primates > Cercopithecidae > Macaca > Macaca thibetana. The sequence continues at coordinate 203,607,344 of NC_065578.1, read as the reverse complement.
TTTACTGACTTGACCAAATCGATATGTTGTTAAGTCATCGTGTTGACACTGATTAAATCAATACGGTTTGATTTGGAGGGAAGAAGCAGATAACAACCACAAACATTTAAGCAGTGAGCATTCAAATGCTTATGTGGTGTATCCTCTAGTGTTTGTGCATCATCAGAATTCCTGTCCATTCTCACATTAACCCTGTGAGTGGGCACTCCTCCTATGAATATCTCCATCTCACACAAGAGAGAGCTGAGTTTGAGAAAAGTTACACATCTTGCCCAAGATCATCCGGGTAGTGACCAGGCCAGAACTTGAGCCAAGGACTTAGCTATTGTGCTCTACTGCTATTGCTAATGGCTTGAAAAATGCTGCAGGACCCAGCTCTTGGTGGAGGTGGATGGCTCCACTGCAATCTCCTGCTCTGCAGGTGAAGGGCAGCAATGGGGCCAAAGTCTTCCGTGGGCCCCCTATCAATAGTGAGCAAATAATTAGCCAGACCACTCTTGCTGTGCTGTCTCAGGGTTTTCTTTTGTTACCTAGTGACAAAAGAGTGTCCTGGAAGTTGCACACAAAGCTAGAGTGAGTTTCTTCATTTGGATTTTTATGCTTCGATGCTTTGAGGTTGGGGGTGGGGAACAAAAGAGCTTAAGCCTGGAAAAATGCACTCTGTTGGGCGCCTCACGTGCACAGCTCTGGCCGATGTGTGTGTTTGTAGATATTTATTTCCTTGCCTGTGTTGGAATCATTTGAGCCCCCTGTGCTTTGAACTTGAAAGGATCTTCAAAGAGTGACATCCTCTCAGAAGTCTGGACACAAAGCTTCTTTCTGCCTGCTCTTCCTCTGGTTGCTGAGCATCACCGTGGGTTTAGATGGATTATCTTTTCTCTCCCTGACTGTGGCCTAACCGTTCTTACAGCTCCGAAGTGTCTTAGTGTTCAGTACCTGTCGTGGATCAAACTGTCCTGAGGTCTGGTACGCTTTAAGCAGAAAGAAAGAAAAATGTTGGGTGTTTTAAAAACTTTCATTTACCTCTTCCTTGCTCACGATTTTTATTTCAACAAGCAAATATGTAGTACTTCTGAAAAGCCAGTTCCTGTTTAACATCTAGGATGGCCATTTTAATTCTTGTCTGTCTTCGTCTCCCACAAAGATACATTGGTAGAAGAGGAGAGAGGGGAATCACTGTAAAGAAACAGGGGGTTTTGCCTGTAAACATGGTGGCTCATGCCTGTAATCCCAACACTTTGGGAGTCTGAGCAGGGTGGATCACCCGAGGTTGGGAGTTTGAGACCAGCCTGACCAACATGGAGAAACCCTGTCTCTACAAAACTACAAAAAGTTAGCCAGGTATGGTGCGCATGCCTGTAATCCCAGCTACGTGGGAGGGTGAGGTAGGAGAATCGCTTGAACCTGGGAGGCGGAGGTTGTGGTGAGCCAAGATCGCACCATTACACTTCAGCCTGGGCAACAAGAGCAAAACTCTGTACAAAAAAAAAAAAGAAAAAAAGAAAAGAAGGAAGGAAGGAAGGGAGGGAGGGAGGGAGAGAGGGAGGGAAAGAAACTTAGGGGGACGAGCAATTTGTCACACATAAAAGGAGTTCTAATCCTATTTCTGCTCAGTAGGAAGTCCAGTGACAGGTAGAGGGCTACAACATGTGATGATAAGGACAATCACCTGAAGCCCTGGATGACTGCCCTACTTTGGAGGAAGCCTGCTTTGGAGTATTGCAATGAAAGAATGAATGAGCAATCCACCCCCCTTTGCAGGAAACATCGCAATGGGACACACTCTGCAGCCAGACCCAAGGCCACAGCCAGAAACAAGAAAGGATACACAATTTGTGGACTGTTACTGTGAGAGGAGGCGAGCTGCAGCAAGAATAGTAATGAACCAGGAGACAAAAGACCCGGATTTTGCTTATTGCTCAGCAGTCCCCGCATCGGCTAAATGCAACTGCAAAGCAAGATCATTCAAAGAATATTAAGAACTTGAGAGTTGAAATCTCAAAAAATAGAAGAATCAAAATTACCAGTGTGGGAAAAGTCAAAATTTTGTTAGACTTCTTCATGCTTACTTTATGATTTTGCATTGCATTTATGTTTATTTGTGTGCTGGGGAGTTGAGTATTAGTAGTTGGCATGCAAACTTTTTGATGCCTAGGACTTCTAAAGGTCAGTTTCACCTGGACTTTATCCGAGAAACTACCATCTTCCATCTAATTCTTGGCAAGTCTGAGGCTCAGTTTTCTTCTTTGATGTTGGACAAGGTTTGATGGAGTGAGGGGTATGACATGGGGATCAGATGAGGTTTAAACTTAAAAACTCTGGGATCTCAATTAATTTTGACTCTTATATGCTTCCTTCAAGAAAGAGAGATTGCTGATATACACAGTATATGGATTGGTTAAAAGAAGAGCCATATTTCAGAAGACTAGCCTGATTGAAAAAGTCTTCTCCCGAAATCAGAAAACCATTTTAACTGTAGGCAGAGGAGGCTTTGTTGGCACTTGGAGTCTACAAAGTGTGAAAAGAGAATTAGGTGGGTCTAACCTTAGGAACTATTCCCAGAGATCTCTTAATACTTCTTGTTAGAGATGTGGGAAAGATTGTTTAAAGTATTTCCAGTGAGAACATCATTGCAATTTCAGGTCTAGAAAACAAAGGGATGCTTGAAAAAAGAACAAAACACACAGATCCACAATTGATTTTTGTAAGCTTTGGCGTTCTTACACCTAGAGGCAAGACCTAGAGGAAATGGATCTTCCGTGCTTCATGCACCACGTAGGAGAGCCAGGCCTCTGTTTCACGTTAGATCACTGATGCAGAACCATGATGTAGAGGTGTGTTCTCCTTCTCATTGGACTTTCATTTGTGTATTTTATGTAAAGACTCTGCTAAGACCTCAACTCCTTAAAATAGGATTTCCAGTATCTTCCACCAAGAGGAAGACATTTATGCCAATCCTTTTCTGCCTGGCTAGTTAACCCTGGGGAAAATCACTCCACCTATACACACTTGTGAAACTAACCAAGGAGTCCCTGCAGCAGTCAAGAACTCAGAAAGAGCTTGGTGAATTTTGGTTCTCATTTTATTGTTATTTAAGAAGTTAACTAGAATAAAGTAAAGCTATAACAGTTGTCACCACTTGCCATAAAATACCCTTCGTTATACCCATACACTCTCAGTGGCAACAAAACTACGGCCTTTCTAGGCTTGCTGTCTTTACGTAGTGTCTCTTTCCAAACTGAATGCTGGGTTTTGCACAGTTTATTTACCTATTTCATAAATACAAATTCCATAGTCCCGCAGATATAATTACCTTCCTCATTCGAGGAAGTGTGTCTTGTGCTTTTTCAGATGGCCTCAAAGAAACATGCACGATGCTTGGTATGTAACAAATACTAGCTGAGATGAAGAATTATTTAGAGCTGGCAGTGAGAAAAGGTTTTGCTAGAGTTCATGATGAATAATTTTGGTAAATGCTCCCAAAGCTAATTAGAACTTAATTAGATACCACCGCACATTATTTGCTGATTGTTTAATGTGTTTATTTATCTCTTCCTTACTGCTTTATAAGTTCCACGAAGGTAGCCTGGGCGCGGTGGCTCACGCCTTTAACCCCAGCACTTTGGGAGGCCGAGGCGGGCGGATCACAAGATCAGGAGATCGAGACCATCCTGGCTAACATGGTGAAACCCCACCTCTACTAAAAGTACAAAAAATTAGCCAGGTGTGGTGGCGGGCACCTGTAGTCCCAGCTACTTGGGAGGCTGAGGCAGGAGAATGGCATGAACCCTGAAGGCAGCGTTTGCAGTGAGCCGAGATCACGCCACTGCACTCCAGCCTGGGTGACAGAGCGAGACTCCAGCTCAAAAATAAATAAACAAACAAATAAATAAAATAATAAATTCCACAAGGGTAGACATTCTTCACACATATTTAGGTCCACCTTACCTACTACATCTATGTAACATATATCTAATTAAGTAAAATAGTTAAGTAAGTTAAGTAGTTAAGAATAAAGCCCTTTATCCTAGCGTCCTAGACTTACCACAAAAAAGCTTGTATCAGGCCGTTCCTGCATTGCTATAAAAGAATACCAAAGGCTGGCTAATTTATAAAGAAGTTTAATTGGCTCATGGTTCTGCAGGTTGTACCAGTATGACTTCAGCGTCTGCTTCTGGTGGGAGCCCCAGGAGCCTTATGGTCATGGCAGAAGGCAAAACGGGAGCAGGCGCGTCACAAAGTGAGAGCAGGAGCAAGAGAGTAAGTGGGAGAACCTGCACACTTTTAAACAACCAGATCTCTCACGAACTCACAGCAAGAACTCACTTATTACTAAAGGGATGGTGCTAAACCATGCATGAGGTGTCCGCCCCCAGGATCCAATCACCTCTCACCAGGCCCCACCTCCAACATTGGAAATTACAATTCTTATTTTATTTTTTGAGATGAAGTTTCGCTCTTGTTGCCCAGGCTGGAATGCAGTGGCGCTATCTCAGCTCACCGCAACTTCCACCTCTTAGGTTCAAGCAATTCTCCTGCCTCAGCCTCCTGAGTGGCTGGGACTATAGGCATGCGCCACCATGCCCGCCTAATTTTGTATTTTTAGTAGAGACGGGGTTTCTCCATGTTGGTCAGGCTGGTCTTGAACTCTCGACCTCAGGTGATCCATCTGCCTCAGCCTCCCAAAGTGCTGGGATTACAGGCATGAGCCACCATGCCCAGCCTGGAGATTACATTTCAACATGAGATTTGGAGGGGACAAATATCCAAACTATATCAATGTCCAGTAGCATCCTAGTAATTTAGAAAAGACCCGTTTGAATTAACCAGCTTACCAAAAGAATGCAATTGAACTCTGTGCTCACACACAGGTAGACAAGCCTGCAAGTAACCCATCTGAACATTTCAGCACCTGACAGCTGCATGATTTCCTTGAGGTCCTAACTTTTGTCACAGCTCTGTTTGGAATAATTATGTACGTGTTATGGCAAAATATCAAGTGAAGGAACCAGTAAAATGAGAGAAATCATAAGTCAGAGGATGTAAACACACACATACTATTGTTCAATGCACTTGCCTTTAGAGCTGCAGTCTGAACGTAAAGCCAAAGGAAAAATCCTCTTCTACAGTGAAAGTTTCATCAGAAGGTCCCAGGCAAGAGGCTTAAGTTGCCTTTGCAATGCTCTCATGGCAAAACTAAGGGTATACGTTGAACAATTGATGTCTTTCATTACGGAGTTTTAAAACAGTGCTAGTGCATTCTAAGCCATATGGTTTTATCCTCACAGGAGTTCCACAAAGTAGGTTTTCTTATTCTGCTCTCTAGTTCACGCTGAGTTGCTTTCACACTGAAGCGCAGGATGCTACTTCACTCGCCCAGGGTCACAGGGTTAGCAGGTGGAGGGACAAAGGTCCAACCTTTGTCCGTGCACCTTCAGTCATCTTTCCAAAATCTTTTCTAGCCTCTTCTCTTCTACCTTCCCCCTCTCACTTATCACAGGCCCACCAAACAGCTTCCTTAAGTGGAGATAGAAGGAGGCATACCACCTGCTCCCATATGGGACATTCTGATTTCATCTTCATCTACATAACATTTTTCCAACTCTGCAATGCAAAATGTATTCTAAAGCTATTTCTTGGAATAATTACGCTTATCTGACAGTCAATCCACTCCTCTTTTACAAGGGATCGGGCTACAAAAAGTGAGATATTTTCTTCAAAGCCTTTTGCTCTTTTCTGCCTGTGATGGTGCAGATTCTGAAGGGAATGGTACCATCAAGAATGCTGTCAGGGTGATCTAATCAGTTTCCCAAGGGAGACAGTAGACATCTGTGTTAGGGGCTGAATGTACCTGGGTCCCTCTTAACCCTGTTTCCTTGACATTTAGGGATCTACCAAGGGTGAACGGATGTCCTCGTCACTCTTCCGGGTTTTGGAGTGAAGGATGGTAGGCATCGCTCTTTGAATATCGCAGTCATGCTGCAAAGCTCCTAATGCAGATGCTGATTCCCCTCTCCATCTGCACGTCCCTTGTGGTTCACAATGTGTTCTTAGCTCTACAAATTAACACACTGAGAGGTCCTCAGTGCCCCTTGAAGAGTTTGACAACACTGGCTTGAAATTCCCAAAGCCCTCTCCAAGTGCTCTTCAAATTCTCCAGCAGCTTTTCTTCTCATGGCTACACTGGACTGTTTCCAAACACATTGTCCCACTAGGCTATTTTCGACTCAGATCAGGAATCAAAACTCCTGCTCAGTTTCCACAAGTAAGACTTATCTCTGACAGCACCCAAGGCAGCCAGGTACTGAGTTGAACAACTGAGGTTTGAGAGGAAGACAGGCTTACCTCTCAGCTATAGCTCTTCAGAGGAAGCCTGCTCAGTGCTACCCCATTACTTGTGATTCACCCCTTCTCCAGCCTCCATCACCCTGCATCTGCGAGCTCCCCTTTCCCCTTCTCTCCTTCTTTCCTCCACTCAGGTCTATTTTGCTTTTATTGATTGATTTTTTAAAAATAAACTTAATTTTTTTTTTTTTGAGACAGAGTCTTGCTCTGTCATCCAGGCTGAAGTGCAGTGGCACAATCTCAGATTACTGCAACCTCTGCCTCCCAGGTTCAAGTGATTCTCATGCCTCAGTCTTTTGAGCAGCTGGGATCACAGGTGTACACCACAATACCGGGCTAATTTTTTGTATTTTTAGTAGAGATGGAGTTTCACCATGTTGGCCAGTCTGGTCTCGAACTCCTGACCTCAGGTAATCTGCCCGCTTCAGCCTCCCAGAGTGCTGGGATTACAGGCATGAGCCACTACACCCAGCCAAAGATGAACTTTATTTTTTAAGGGCGGCTTACACTGCCCATCACAGAAAAATTAAGCAGAAAGTACAGAGATTTCCCACATACCTCATGTCCCCGCCTCCCCCACCCACACACAATCTCTCCCATTATCAACATCTCAACCAGAGTGGTCCATTTGTTACAGTGGATACACCTACACTGACACATCATTATCACCCAAAATTCATAGTGAACCCAATTTACATTAGGGTTCACTCTTGTTGCTGTACATTCAATGGGTTTGGACAAATGTATAATGACCTGTATCTACCATTACACAATCATGCAATCATTGCACTGCTCTAAAAATAGTAGTACTCTGCCTATTCGTTCCTTCCTCCCCGCAACTTTGACAACCCCTGCTCTTTTGACCCTCTCCACAGTTTTGCTTTTCCCAGGGTGTTAAATAGTTGGAATCACACAGCATATTGCCTTTTCAGATTGGCTTCTTTCAGTAAATGCTATGCAATGATGCTTCCTCCATCTCTTTTTGTGGCTTGATGGCTCATTTCTTTTTATTGCTAGATAATATTTTATTTGTCTGGATGGACTGCAGCTTATCCATTCGCTTACAACAGGCCTTCCTGGTTGCTTCTAAGTTTGGCAATTACAAATAAAGCTGCTGTAAACATCCTTGGTGTTCAGTTCCTTTTAATAGCAAAATATCAAATCATTCCCCCTTTCTTCTGCAGAGCCCCTTCCTTTCTCCTCTAGTGGTTTGGAGTCTGCTGACATAGGCATTCTCAGGGTCTTACCCATCTTGTGGGCTTTTCTGTGAATGTTTTCAAAGATGCTTTCCCCCATAGAGGATACTGCAGGCAGCCATTTCGATCATTCTTTTTCTCACTATGTGACACAGATGCACTAATTCTTATAATATCACCCTTGTGCCTGACTTATAAATGAGGAAATGAATCTCCAGAGAGCTTGAGAAAAAACACGCAGAGTGGTGGATGCTGCAGGTGGGGGCCTGGTACACATACTCGTGGAGCTCACTCTGCCCAGGTCCCCTTAGGTCCTGTCTGTGGCTGGAGCTCCCAAAACCCTGCTTCTGCCAGCTTTGCTACCATGACCCATTCCTGTAACTTTAGAGAGTCCACACTGGGTGCTAGAGCAGCCTTACCCCGTATGTCCTTCATGTCTTCCTTCCTCCCCCAGGGCAGCCAGTAGATGTTTTGTGGGTGGTACAAAAGCCCAGCTCCCTTGCCTTGATGCAGAACAAACTCTGAGATGTCATTTGCCGTGCAGAGCTCCCCATGAACTCAGGCTGAGCCTAGTGCTTCACCAGAAAGCTCACCTGTGCTTAGTCTCTTCCTCCTTTCTGACTTGTACCCCTCACTCTCAAACAGGTTTCTCTTGGGAGCACTTCTTCAATAAAGTGTTCTTATCCTAAAGCCTTGCCTCAGAGTGTGCTTCTGGGCGAACCCAACCTCAAGCAGAATGAGGTTCACCTTTCTCTTAGGCCCGTGAGGAAGGGGTATGGCCTGGGAGTGCTGCATCCTTGGGAAGAGCCCTTGGCATTCAGGCCCCTGAGGTTATGACACTGTCCGCAGGCCTGCCATGTGCACAAGGCTGCTGTCAGCATTTCTCTTGCTTCATTCTTCAGAAGGACAGGAACGCCAGATGACTGAAGACCACAAGGTATTCAAGAAGTCAAGACCATAACAGGACCAAAACAAACAAATAGGGGAAAAAAGGACATTGGAATAAATGAGTTAATGGAAGGCTCAGAAAGTAACCAAAATAAGTATAATTCCCAGGGATTCAAAAAGTTACTGTATCCACAAATGACAAAGAAATGCAATCAGAGGGTGAAAAGGTTTTAGAATTTAACAAATATGAGTGCCAAAATAAGAGCAATTTAGTATGAGGATTGCAAGGTAAAATCAAAGTCATCTAACAGAAAGTAAACCCAAATTATCAAGAGGTGGGACAAATAAGAGAAGCAATTAAGAGATGTGGGCAGGGAGCGGTGGCTCACATCTGTAATCCCAGCACTTTGGGAGGCCAAGGCAGGTGGATCACGAGGTCAGGAATTTGAGAGCAGCCTGGCCAACATAGTGAAGCCGCGTCTCTACTAAAAATACAAAAAATTAGCTGGGCACGGTGGCGGGTGCCTGTAATCCCAGCTACTCAGGAGGCTGAGTCAGGAGATTTGCTTGAACCCAGGAGGTGGAGGTTACAGTGAGCTGAGATCGAGCCACTGCACTCCAGCCCAGGGGACAGTGCGAGACTCCATCTCAAAAAAAGTGTGAAGATGGCCCAAGACCCCGCTATTAAAAGCCAAGTGTTGATGAGTGGATACAAAAGTGCAGCTAGATAAGAGAAATAAGTCCTACTGCCCCAAAACACTACAGGGTAGCTCTTACAAACAACATCTATTACATATTTTCAAATAGCTAGAAGAGCAGATTTTGAATGTTCCCAACACAAAGAAACAATAAATGTTTGAGGTGATGGATATGCTAATTACTCTGATTGGCTTATTACACATTGTATACATGTATTGAAATATCGACTGGGGGCGGTGGCTCATGTCTGTAATCCCAGCATTTTGGAAGGCCAAGGCGGGTGGATCACCTGAGGTCAGAAGTTCGAGACCAGCCTGGCCAACATGGTGAAATCCCTTCTCTAGTAAAACTACAAAAATTAGCCGGGCATGGTGATGCACTTCTGTAGTCCCAGCTACTTGGGGGGCTGAGGCAGAAGAATCACTTGAACCTGGGAGGCAGAGGTTGCAGCGAGCCGAGATCGTGCCACTGCACTCCAGCCTGGGCAACAGAGTCAGACTCCATCTCAAAAACCAAAAGAAAAGAAATATCACATGTACCCTGTAAATATGTACAAGTACTGTGTGTCCGTTTAAAATAATGACATAAAAAAAGTTCCAGGAAGAGACTGCCAAGGAAACAAATACTTTATCAAGAAAATGACACAAGAAAAACCCCCAAGCACATGAAAGACACAAATTGCTCAATGGAAAGCCATATAGATGAGAAAGACCCATGTCTAGAAACATCATATGAAATCCCAGGACACAAGGGATAAAGACATGATCATAAAAGCCTTGAGAAAGAGAAACAGGGAGGAAAAAATAGATCTATACTTACAGAGAAATGAGAATCCAACTGACGTTTGCTAACAGATGTTGGACAGAATCAGAATGGCATCAAAAACTGAGGGAAACAATGATGACAAACTGTCTAAGAAAGATAAGGTCTAAATATCACATGGTTTTCAGTAGATCATGAGGAGTAGGAAAAGGTCCTTTTTAGCATCCTGTGGCATAGAATGTTGACAATGGAAATGCCGGGATGTGCGCATAAAATCGTGCAAACGATTTCAGAAAGCAACTGCCATGCAGAAAGCCATACTAAGGTTCAAGATAAAGTCTCTGTCACAAGAAGACTCCAGGAGGATGGAGAGAAGGAGGCTGTTATTGCAAGTCACTTATTATACTGCAATTTCCTTACACAGGCACATGGTCAAGCTTTAAAAATCTCTTTGTAACGATACTGCAGGGAATTAAGAGTAATATGTATTTCATGCCTGACAGTGCTGCCGTGAAAGGCAGCTTTCTCTCTCTCCTCTAGATTCAACTATTTGGGACCAATGTTAGAGAAGGTCCGCTGTCCTCCCTGAGGCCTCTCTGATCCTGAAAGAGTGAGAGGTCAGAAGAGGAGAGTGCATTTAGGCTAGAAATTAGCAGCATAGTTCACCTCTGTATCCCTGTAAGGACATTTTTCCCCCACTGCCAGCCTTGAAAGTACAGGTTTTCACGTTTTTAAAAAAATTATTTATGCAACCAGACTTTGCTGAGTAGCTACTAGGCACCAGTAGTGTTAGTAGGCAGAAGAGGTTAAATACTGAACAAGAAAAAATTCCTGCCCTTCTGTAGATTAAAGAAGAAAAATACTATAATTATCCCAAGGATATGGAAAAAGTATTAAATAAAATTCAAAACTCTTTCATTTATTGTAAAAATTCGTTGCAAACTAAAAGTGGAAGAGAACTGTCTTACCATGATAAATTACATCCATCAGAAACCTATGAAAACATCATGCAGAACAGTTAGACTTAGAGGTCGGGAAGACAGAGACCGCCCCCACATCACCACTTTTAGTCAGCACTGCCCTTGGAGGTTCCAACTGTACAGTTAGAAAAGAAACAAGAGGTAAAAGAAAGAAAAAGAAAAATATTGTCCTTATTTTCAGTTAAAATGTTATCATAGATAATAAGAGAAACATTAGGCAATTTATCCAGATTAATATGAGAGTTTAGCAATACGGTTAAATGCAAAGTTTGATGTTATGCAGTAGGGAACCCAGAAACTGACCTAAACATACATTGAAATATGATACAGGGATAAAAGTAGCATTATAATTTATAGGTGAAGAATATATTTTATAATAAAGATGCTGTGATAATTGATTGTACATGTGGACTAAAATAAATTTAAATTTCCTGTCTGACACTACAAAATCCTAAATATATTAAAGACCAAATATGAAACATATAACTTTAAGCATTTGAAGAAAATACAGGGGAATATTCTGTCACTTATAAATAAAAAAAGGGTTTCTTAAACAAAATGGGAAAGACTGACATATTTGATTGCTTTAAAATTTTAAATATACTTATATTAAAAATCATCATAAAGCAAAAAGATAAGCCAAAGCTTGTCATGAAGTAGTCTCATACAACTGGCAAAAGATTAGTACTTAAGATATATAAATATAGATATAAATATGCCCATATATAAGATATACACATAAAAATTTAAATATATAAAGTATGTAATTATAGTATTTAAGAAATATATACAATTCATTTTAAATATATATGTATGTATGTATAGGTACATATCATGGGAAATGAACAAACCTAATAGAAAAAAAAGGGCAGAACAAATGTTTCACAATGAGAAAGCCCAAATGCCAATGAGGATGGGGAAAAATGAAAATTCTCATGCAGGTAGACCTGTAAATTTGCACAAATCCACATTGGTGAGTAATTTAGCAATACCTAGTAAAGTTGAAATATGAATATTCTTCAACCTAGCAGCTCCACTTCTATGTATATGACCTAAATAAACGTTTGCACGTATGTACAAGAATAAGCATAAAACTGTTTAAAGCAAAGCATTGGGGAAAATCTAAATGGCCATTCCCCCTTCACAGATTGCATAACTAAATTCTCAGATATGCATATAGTGGAATGCTATACAGCAATACAAATGCATAAAAAGGAACTGAAGCTATAAACATGGATAACTCCAAAAAGAGAATGTTGAGTGTAAGAAGCTAGTTGCAAAATGTCAAACATTGTGTATAACATTTATATAGAGTTCAAAATAAAGCAAAACAATCTATATTATTATTTTCATCATTATTATTATTTCGAGACAGAGTTTTGCTCTTGTTGCACAGGCTGAAGTGCAATGGTGCTATCTTGGCTCACTGTAACCTCCACCTCCCAGGGTCAAGCAATTCTCCTGCCTCAGCCGCCCAAGTAGCTGGGATTACAGGTACCCGCCACCACGCCCAGCTAAGTTTTGTATTTTTAGTAGAGATGGGGTTTTGCCATGTTGGCCAGGCTGGTCTCAAACTCCTGACCTCAGATCTGCTGCCTCGGCCTCTCAAAGTGCTGGGATTACGAGCGTGAGCCACTGTGCCCGGCCTAAATTATTTTTGATACTTATATGTAATAATAGTATAAAAACTGTGTGGAAATGCAAGTAGCAAAGTCAGTTACCTCTGGGAAGAAAGACAGGGGCATCTTCAAGGCCTTTGAGACTTCTGCCAACGTTATCATTGATTCTCCTCCAGCTTTCACTAAAATTCTTTTCGGGATCCTTTAATCCTTCATTGACAGTCTCCTCAAGGCTGCCTGGTCCCAAAGCCAATGCTACAATGTTTTAGCTTTTTTTTGGTCACGGTAGCACCCCAGTCCTGGTACCAAAATCAGTCCCAGTTACTGTTGCCATATAACAAGCCACCCCGAAACCTAGTGGCGTACAGCAATCCCTTTATTATGCCCATAGAGTCTGTGGGTCAGGAATTCAGTGCACTGTGTTCCACAATGTCTTGTGCCTCAGCTGGGAAGGGCTTGAAGGCCATAAATGAATCAATGGCTGGAGGCTGAAGTTCTCTGGAGGAGTCTTCACTCCTGTCTGGCAGTTGATGAGAGCTGTTGCCTGGGACCTCAGCTATTGACTGGAGCAAGGTCACACGTCCTCTCCACGTGGTCTGGACATCACAGCATGGCAGCTTCAGAGTAGCTGGACCTCTGACTGTGACAGAAGACTACAAAGACATGGGCCTCAAAAGAACCAGGTAGATTCTCAATAAAAATTTGCTTAGTTGATAACTCTCATTAAGATATTTCATCTGCTCTTTCTTTGAGCAAAGTGACACAATTTTATTGAGTTTATCTTTAAAGATTTGACTTCTCTGGATCAAGATCTCACTCTTCATGACTTTGAGAGAGGGACTGGCCGAGAAGCAACCTAACACAGTAATAATCCAAAAACGTGTAATGTCTTCAGGGAGAAACAGTGTTAAATAGTTAAAATGATATATGGTAAAAGATTGTGAATAGTTTATTTCAATTTTCTTTCAATAATAACAATAACTCAGGTATAAAATGCTGTGAAGTAAAAGTCCTCTAAGAATCTACTATAATGAAAAGTAAAAATGCGTGGTAATTAGAGTTTGCATAGAGTTTCAAAAACATTTGTTCTCTGAATGGATGGATATTTTTCTTAAACTTGTAAGAATATTATGTGCTTCATAAAGCTTTGTTTGTGCTTAGCATTTTAACCAGGCTCTCACTAGAACTATTTCATATCCAGACATAGCAACTGGTGCAGAACCACAGCAAGGCAATGTCCTACAAGGGAAATAAAGATGATCATGACAGTGTAGCACTTGTCTATTATTTCATATCCTACTTTCGGTATGATCAAGGAATGCTAGGTTCTTATTGGCAGTCTAAGCCTTTGACGGAAGATTTTTTAAAAGGAGGAATGGAAAATATGAAGAGAACTGTAAAATAGGATGAAATGAAAAGTTGGCAGGAAAGAGAGAATCTGAGGGAGGAACAGAATAGAATAGAGAAAAAGATGAGAGGAGAGTGAAGGGAAAGAGAGAGAGAGAGAGAAAAGCAGGTAATTGAAACATGATTATAAAGGGGTCAAATTGTTTCTGGCAATGTTTGAAGGGAGAAACATCTGTCTCCATGTGACAGAATGTACTTTTCAGAATGCCCTGTGTATTAAAATTAAAACATGACTGCATGTTATTGTGATGTCCCATCAGAAATATTCTTTGGAGATAACAGTTTATTGGACTAGAGAATCCCACTAATCCTCTCACATCCAAAAAAGCATCCGGCGGAAAATAGCCTCAAAAGACATTCAGAACAATCTGATATTTCCACATAAGCTCCATGAAAAGGGAGTCTTTCAATTAGTGACAGGAATTACATTTGTGTTACTGCAGATTGTATTCACAGTGTGGGAGTGATTACCATGTAGTATGTGTCCCTGAAAGCCAAACGATCTGCTCTTTTTAGTTTCTGGTATCAGAAAAAAATAGCAAAACTGTCCAACAGATAATCCCCAAATCATGACGAGTAATAAATCTGCCTGCTGAAAAATCTTTAAGAAAACTTCCTCTGGAGGGGAAGGAGGAACGTGGGAGGTAAAACCACATGTGCAGAGTCGCTGATATCAAAATCGTAATATTGCTTCCAGCTCAAATTTCATATTTTATCCTTGTTAAAATACAGAAGTGAGACAATGCCATGACGGCATCTTTACCGAACTTGAATTTTGAATGCAGCATGGCCTGTGAACCAGACTAAAAGATAACAGCTGGAAGCTGGTACATTCTGGGCAATTGTTATTTTTGAAAAATAGTGGAAGCAATAAGACATCAAAATGGTCTTTTAAATTCTGTCTTCAGCATGAAGCTTCTACCCTGGAGTGGGGGAATATAAAACTCCAACTGACTTTGTTGATTAATGGAAATTTATAATCATACACCATCACCCCTAGGAAGAATGGGCACGGCTTTGTGGATAGCAAAAGGGTAACTCGGTTAACCAAATGGAGAAGTTTCCTGCTACTTATGGCTGGGGAGGCAATGTGGGGAAAAACAGGAGGTGTTGGTTTATGGATATAAAATATGAGTACCCACCCTTCAAGGATTCTATCTCTGGTACTTCTTGACACAGATTTGGGGTTGGGTAGGGAAAATGGAACGGGGTGCTGTACCTTATTTGACCTCTCTGTATTATTATTATTATTATTATTATTATTATTATTATTATTATTTTGAGACAGTGTCTTGCTCTGTTACCCAGGCTGGAGTGCAGTGGCGTGATCCCGGCTCACTGCAACTTCTGCCTCCCGGATTCAAGCGATTCTCTTGCCTCAGCCTCCTGAGTAGCTGGGACTACAGGCATGCACCACCACACCTGGCTAATTTTTGTATTTTTAATAGAGACGGGATTCCACCATGTTGGCCAGGCTGGTCTTGAACTCCTGACTTCAGGTGAGCTGCCCACCTTGGCCTCCCAAAGTGCTGGGATTACAGGTGTAAGCCACCATGCCTGGCCTCTGGATCTTCTTATGAATCAAATGTTTACCATGAAGCCTCATAGTTAATTCTTATGCTTCCTCTTCAAACAGTTCTTAGGGCTGGGTGCAGTAGCTCACGCCTGTAATCCCAACACTTTGTGGGAGGCCAAGGTGCGTGGATCACCTGAGGTCAGGAGTTCAAGACCAGCCTGGCCAACATGATGAAACCCTGTCTCTATAAAAATATGGAAATTAGGTGGGGCACAGTGGCTCATGCCTGTAATAATCCTAGCATTTTGGGAGGCCGTGGCAGGCAGATTGCCCGAGCTCAGGAGTTCGAAACCAGCCTGGGCAACACAGTGAAACTCCATCTCTACTAAAAATATAAAAAAATTAGCCAGGTGTGGGAGCATGCACCTGTAGTCCCAGCTAGTCGGGAGGCTGAGGCAGAATTGCTTGAACCCAGGAGGAGTGAGGTTGCACTCCAGCCTGGGCGACAGAGTGAGACACCATCTCCAAGAAAAAAAATACAAAAATTAGCCAGGCATGGTGGCACGTGCCTGTAGTCTCAGCTACTTGGGAGGCTGAGGGAGAAGAATCACTTGAACCCGGGAGGCAGAGGTTGCAGTGAGCTGATATGGCGCCACTGCACTCCAGCCTGGGTGACAGAGCAAGACTCTGTCTCAAACAAACAAAAAAGCAAACAAACAAAAAAACAGTCCTTGGGCTGGGTATAGTAGCTCACACCTGTAACCCCCACACTTTGGGAGCTTGAGGTGAGAGGATCACTTGATACCAGGAGTTCAGGACTAGCCTGGGCAGTATACCAAGTGAGACGCTGTCTGTACAAAAATGTATAAAAAAATTAACTGGGCATGGTGGTATGCACTTGTATTACTGCAGCTACTTGGGAGGCTGAGGCGGGAGGATCACTTGAGCCCAGGAGTTCCAGGCTGCAGTGAGCTATGATTGTGCCAGTGCACTCCAGCCTGGGCAACAGAATGAGACCGTCTTGCTATATATATATATATGTATGTATGTATTTAGAGTAAGTCTACAATTATATCCATGTGAATCTGCAAGTCTCACACTTCAAAGAAAATAATACAAATCTATTTTCTGCCTTACAAACCCTGTCCTCTTCGCCACTACTCCTTGTCCCTCTTTCAGACACACCTCAAACCTGAAGCTTCCCTTAAAGTCCTCTCCTCTAACCTTCACAACATTCATCATTTTGTTGGGGGTTGCCTGAAGTAGCACCCGCCGTATCTTTTAAATGTTTTTGCTGCACAAAATTCACACCATTTCCTCATTCTGTGAGTAGAATTAACCTGCTTTACTCAGTTTTCGCCAGGAGGGTGTGGCATATCTATACTGCTGATTGACTTTTCTGGACACCCTCCCAGGTCCCCCTCATGTCTCCATGCTGTAGTTTGAAAAAAGTAGATTTAGGTAACCCTTTGTTCTAAAGATGGCTAAAAGACAACTAGACTAAGATTCATACAACAATGAAGTTTTCTGAGAAAATTCAGGTAGGATACATCCTTTAGTGAGTAAATGTTTATGAATGCTTCCAAGGACGGCAATAGGTACAGACTCTTACTAGCAAATACTCACTCTAAACCCAAGGCTTAGGCTCGAGAGTGAGGAGCACTGGTTACTGCAGGAAAGCTGGAGGAAGGAATTGCTTTTTAATTGTATAATGTTCACTCTACCAATAATGTCTATGGAGCCTCTTATTTACCACACAGAGAAAGTTCATGAACATTTTCTTAGTTAGAAAAAAAAACTTTCAAATTAAGATGAACCTGCCAATTTTGTGCCAATGCACAAAGTGAAGGGCAGTATTTAAATTAAATTTATAAAGATGGATTTGTGTATTCTACCTCCCCTGCACTTACACACACGCACACACACACACACACACACACACACACACACATCTATTACCTTCTATTATTCTCTCTTATGGGAAAGACAGGTAGGCTAAGACCCTAGTGGATGCTTGTTGATGTTAGAGATTCAGAGGTCAAGGTGGTGGTCATTCCTGGTGTCCTACAGCCAGCTGCCTGAGGAGAGAGGGCAAGGCATGTCTGCACCAGGCAGCCTTTGGACTTTGTCTGGAAAGCAGTGAGGGAATCCTGGTAGCTTCTCATTCTGTTGACCTCATAAGGCATCCCTCATGGGTCTGGAGTGCTGACCCTGAGTGGCTGTGGGGGCCCCACAGGGCTTGCTTCGGAGGAGATTTGGTAATGCAGAGAGTCTTCCATGCATGGCTGAGCAGTGTGGGGAGGTGGGGACGTGTTCTCTCCTTAGAAGCCACAGCCTGCTGATACAGTCTTTTCCAGCAGCCAAGTCCAGAAGAAGGAAAATGAAGATGGCTTCTGATTACAAACCACCACCATGGTCCTCTGCTTGAGCAGAGCATTGACTCAGACATGAGGCTCCTCCTAGGACAGGGCGCACACCAACGCTTGCCTGAAGCAGCCAGGCTGGAGACATGGGCTCAGAGAGGGACAGAGTCATTGCATGATCTTGGATCCTGCTGAGACTGAACTAGAGCTGAAGGTACTTGAGTTAGGAATTAGAACTTCCTGGCTAAAAAGGTCAACAGACATTAAAAGTGGCTGTGGTGTATCCTTCTCTAGAGATTTTGGGAAAAAGGGACATTTTCTCTGGGGAATAGCATGAATTATAATCCAGCCCCAAATATGGAAATGCTTTTAAGGTCTCTTCCACCATTTTATTTCTACCCTTGATGACTTACCCAGGAGTACATAAAAACAAATCTGAGGCTGCCCAGGGCTCTGCTGACAAGTCTGAGGACTAGGCACTTTGATTTGTCTAGGAAGTAATGAATTTCCACTGTTTTGAAATTAAGACGAGGCCAGGGACAGTGGCTTACACCTGTAATCCCAGCACTTTGGAGGCCATATTGGGAGATTTGCTTGAGCACAGGAGTTCGAGACCAGCTTGAGCAAAACAGGGAAACACCTAACTCTACAAAATAAAAGAAATTTAAAAATCAGCTGGGTGTGGTGGCATGTGCCTGTAGACCCAGCTACTTGGGAGGCTGTTCCAGGAGATGGCTCGAGCCCAGGAGGTTGAGGCTGCAGTGAGCCATGGTCAAGCCACTGTACTCCAGCCTGGGTGACAGAGTGAGACCCAGCCTCAAAAACACAATGAAATAAAGAGGATTGTCATGTGCTGTGAATTGTACTACAACAAACTGTACCTTTAAATAACAGAAGATCTGCAGGCTTGGAGTGTTTTGAAAGAGAAGAAAGGTAGAAGATGAGGTTGGAGAAGGGCTTGGGGCTAGATTATGAAGACTATGGAAGGGGCTTTGAACTTGAAGCAAGGAAAGCAGTCCAAAAATAAAAGTCCAGGTGGAAAATATTTTGACTTGGGCTAAGGTTCCTGCCAGAAGATGAAGAGAAGAGGCTGCATTTGAGGTCGTTTTTGAAGTTAGAGCATTCCTGAACTGCTGGTGGATTGGATATTGGATCTGGGAGGTGAGGGAGAAGAAGGAATCAAGCATGGCTTTGGATTCTGGATTAGGTAACAGTGTGGATGTGTGTACCAGAGACAAATGGAGAAATGGGTGTGCTGTGAGTGTGTGTGCAAACACGTATGTGTGTTGGGGTTAGATTGACAAATCTAATGACATGTCAAGTATGTGATGGGGTGCAGGAAATGCCACCCCAAAATGTGATGCCTTGGAAATTGAGAAAACAGCAGAAGCTGGAAGGCCCCTCTGACCTTCTGTCACTCCTTTCTCCCTTGAAGTGGGACATAGAAACGAACATTCTCCTCACCCCTTCTTCCCTAAAGCAGACCATCAAACCTAGGACGGTGACTCTGATCTTCTCTTTTCCTCCGAATACCCTCACGTACCAGGTATCCTGTTCTATCCCTAAAGGAAAGGAATGCCACACAGGGACCCCAGGAAGAAACTGAACAAACAGGCCTTCCTAAGTTCCCCCCTTTAGATCACATCTTTTTTTTTCTCCAATCATACTTCTGCACCGCTGTCCATAACAATACACATATCTTCCCATTCCTTTGGTTCTTCATTTCTGAGGGTACTCTTGCCACATAAAACATAATAAAATAAATGTATATGCTCTTCTCTTTTTAACCTGTCTTCTGTTATAGGAGTCTCAGCCATTACTCTCATATTGGGTGAGGAAAAGATACATTTTTTCTTCCCTACATATGCAATTGTATTTTCTGACCTGAATATAAAGGAAGAAATTAAGGCTGGAGGTGAAGATAAGAATAGACTCTGCTTATCCATAATAACTGAAATCTAAGGTAATGATGAAATAGTCCAAGCAGAGACTAAGGAGAGAGAAGAAAAGGAATAGGGAGCTGGGTCAGATCCAAAAGAAAATACATAAGGGATGGAAGCAGAATAGAAGACCCCATATGATACTAAGAAGTGGTCAGAGTGGAAGAAAAAGTCAGGAGAATGTGGGCTCACAGGTGAAGGTGAAGAGTGTTGAGAAGGAGAGGTGATCAGGAATGAGGGTACTGGGAGAGTCCAGGGAAGTAATAAAGGAACCCAGTGAGAACTGCTGCAGAGGAGTGCAGTGGGAAGCGCCCTGGGCTTCAGTGGAGTTGGGACAGTGTTAGCGTGAAGGGGCAGAGACGATGCTATCTGGAGGGGAATGTTTAAAAGCGTAACTGCAGGCCTGGACACACAGTCAAGGGGAGAAGAACACGTGTTGACTGAGTTCGAGGAGATTCCTTTTAGAAGCACAGCTGGAGCTGAGCCTTCAGTGTTTAGGATTTCACTTAGCTGAAGGGGAGGAGAGAGATTTTACACATGGGGAATGAGCCTGAACAAAAGACTGGACCTACACTTCCAGCACAGTAGGCACGAGCCACTTGTAACACAGGTTCTAGATGTATGCCTAACTCAAATGGAGATGCACCCTCAGTGCAAAATACACACCAAATGTCAAGGACTAACTATGAAAAAAAGATTGTATAATATCTCATTTACAATTTTATGTGATTACATCTTGAAAAGGTAATGTATTGGATATGCTGGGTTACATAAAACAGATCATTATAATTAATTTTATCATTTTCTTTTTTTACTTTTTACGTGAGAGTATTAGAAAATTTAAAATTACATTCACAGCTTGCCGCCTGTTTCTATCAGACAGTGCTGGCCAGAGATGGAATGAGATTGCGTGACACGAGGACCACCAGAGGAGAGTGTGTGCTCCGGCATAAAAGAAGATGAGTTTGGATCACTTTAGTGGAGTCTAAGTGGAGAGAATCTCCCAAGGCAAGCAGAGATATGCCAGAAGAAGGTTGTTGGAATTTCTTAAGTAGGAGAAGAGCTCTAATCTATGGGAAATTCAGGCATAGGGGAGTCTGTGTTTTTAAATAATGAGAAAACTAATAGAAGGAAGGGTCCCACGAGCCTTCCTTCTATTCAGTTTCTTTGTCTTCCAGCGCTTCAGTCAGCAGACAATCCAGAGCTTGATGTCAGAGGCTGGGGCTTGGAGTTGAACAGTGAACTCACTAGAAGAGAAAGAAGAGCTAAGTCTGTTGGTCAACTCCTGTGCACATAGCCTCGCAGGAGGTGCCTTATGTCATGGAGTGAGATGGTCAGGCACAAGGACTTGGGAGCCAAGCAGCCTGGGACGAAATTCCAGCTGCCCCTCTTACCTACTGTGTGACTTGAAGTAAGTCAGAAAGCCTCTCTCGGCTTGGTTTTTTCTTTTGTTTAAGGCCTTGAATACTGTACACAGGGCTGCAGTGAGTTCTAATGAGGTCATGTATGGGAAATACATAGCCGGGTATGTATGTACACAGGAGCACTGTGACTCTCAGTTAACATTCATTGTTATCATCGTTGTATCCATTTAACAGCTCTGTAAGGCGGGGAGGGGTGTTGAGATTACCATTTTAGAGGTGAGGGTGCTGGACAAGGGCTATAATCAGAACATCTTGATTTCAGGCTCTCCTCAGTAGCACCATGGACAGATCACAGGTCACTATGAAGTTTAACCTGTGCTCACAACACATTGGGCCAGCTTGGGGATGATAGCGGGCTGGTCCATCCCTTCCAGGGTAGATAGCTCACAAGAAAGAATTGCACTTCCAGACCTTGCTTCTTAGAACTTCCCCTCCCCACCTCTCCACTCCTCTGCCTCTTCTCTCTCCCTAAAAACCTGGAACCGTTTCTTAAAAACTGTTATCTTTTTGTTCTTTCATTTGTTTGTACTGCACATCTCATGAGTCAGCACAAAGCTTTTCAGTGCATCAGGAGACGTTTATGTTACCCCCTCTCTGTGGGAGATTAGGGACAAAGAAGGCAAGAGACTGGGCTTTTTGTGCATTTTTTAGACACTCCTAACCAGAACCTCTGCAGAGAGTGTGAGGTTCCTTATCTTTAACCGTGTATGGTAACATTTGAGAGAAAGCAATTTTTTTAGTGTAGAAGCATAAGTATGGCAGTGAGAGTGGAGACAGTGTGTAAGAAGAGAGAATGACCAAGGGCAATGATGTAAGTGTGAACAAACCTGTTAGCAGGTGAGTTCCTGCTTTCTGGGCAGTCCCTGAGGCTCTGAGAATGACCCACTAAAGAGAGCCAGGCCTCTGGGAGACCCGGTTTTCAAAGTCACAGTGTGCAAGGGGGGTTGAAGTTACCGAAAACACTCTCACCCAAATCTTTATCTCTCCCCACTTTCATTGCATCTGAAATCTCAGCATTACAGCTTTGTTTTTAGAGGTAAGGTTTTATTGTTACTTATGAAGATTTGTTAAAAAGCATCAAACTGTTCACAATAGCAGATAAAAGAGGGCCAGCTTAGTGATGTTGGTTACATAAAGTATGACACATCCCTCCCATGGCATACTACACGTCCCTTAAAGATGGTGATGATAGAGATCTCTGTTGATATGGAAAGATGTTCAGGATATATTGTGTAAAAAAAAAAGGTACAGAAGCAAGATTCCCCTTTTGCTTAGGGAAAGTCTTCAAATATACAGGCGTACATGAGATGTAATTCAATTTACTATTGAATTATATATTTTTTTCTTTTTGCTTATCTGTATCTTCCAATTTTTCTATTAAGAACAAAGATTTATTCTGCGCCTTAAAATATTTTAAATGCAAGCCATCTAGTTGTCATTACGTACAAGTTAGTAGGCATTAATTAATAAATAAATTATCCTTTTGAGTTCTTGTTTAATTGGCATAGAGTTTCAGTTTTCCAAGATGAAAGAACTTCAGGATATTCACTGTACAACAACCTGAAGGTACTTGACATTTCTGACTTGTACACTTAAATATGGTTAAAATGATAATTTTTTTTTTTTTTTTTTTTTTGAGATGAAGTTTCACTCTCTTTGCCCAGTCTGGAGTGCAATGGCGTGATCTTGGCTCACTGCAACCTCCAACTCCTGGGCTCAAGTGATTCTCCTGCCTCAGCCTCCTCAGTAGCTGGGATTACAGGTATGCAACACCATGCCTGGCTAATTTTGTATTTTTAGTAGAGACGGGGTTTCTCCTTGTTGGTCAGGCTGGTTTCGAACTCCTGAGCTCAGGTGATCCGCCCACCTCGGCCTCCCAAAGTGCTGGGATTACAGGCATGAGCTACCACGCCCGGCCAATAAATTTTATGTTATGTGTATTCTACCACAATTAAATATTTTTTAAACCTAAGAAAAATGGGGAATAAAGACAGCTGAGAGGAGTATAACAGGGCCAGCAGTGGATTAAAGGCCTCCCATTCTCCCAGCACATCTGCAGAAAATTCCTGGCCATAATTCTTTTTTTTTTTTTTTTTTAACTGTTTTATTGAATGGTCTAAACATCATGGACTTTATTTTTCTTAAACCATTGACTTTTTTATTTTCTTAATTATACTTTAAGTTCTGAGGTACATGTGCACAATGTGCAGGTTTGTTAATATGTATACACGTGCCATGTTGGTGTGTTGCACCTATTAACTTGTCATTTACATTAGGTGTATCTCCTAATGCTATCCCTCCCCCTTCTCCCACCCCACAGCAGGCCCCGGTGTGTGATGTTCCCCACCCTGTGTCCAGGTGTTCTCATTGTTCAATTCCCATTTATGAGTGAGAACATGTGGTGTTTTGTTTTCTGTCCTTGCGATAGTTTGCTCTGAATGATGGTTTCTAGCTTCATCCATGTCCCTACAAAGGACATGAACTCATCCTTTTTTTATGGCTGCACAGTATTCCATGATGTATATGTGCCACATTTTCTTGATCCAGTCTATCATTGACGGACATTTGGGTTGCTTACAAGTCTTTGCTATTGTGAATAGTGCCACAAGAAACATATGTGTGCATGTGTCTTTATAGCAGCATGATTTATAATCCTTTGGGTATATACCCAGTAATGGGATGGCTGGGTCAAATGGTATTTCTAGTTCTAGATCCTTGAGGAATTGCCACACTGTCTTCCACAATGGTTGAACTAGTTTACAGTCCTACCAACAGTGTAAAACTGTTCCTATTTCTCCACATCCTTTCCAGCACCTGTTGTTTCCTGACTTTTTAATGATCGCCACTCTAACTGGCATGAGATGGTATCTCATTGCGGTTTTGATTTGCATTTCTTTGATGGCCAGTGATGATGAGCATTTTTTCATGTGTCTGTTGGCTGTATGAATGTCTTCTTTTGAGAAATGTCTGTTCATATCCTTTGCCCACTTTTTGATGGGGTTGTTTGTTTTTTTTCTTGTAAATTTGTTTGAGTTCTTTGTAGGTTCTGGATATTAGCCCTTTGTCAGATGAGTAGATTGCAAAAATTTTCCCCCATTCTGTAGGTTCCCCAAGTTCACTCTGATGGTAGTTTCTTTTGCTGGGCAGAAGCTCTTTAGTTTAATTAGATCCCATTTGTCTATTTTGGCTTTTGTTGCTGTTGCTTTTGGTGTTTTAGACATGAAGTCCTTGCCCATACCTATGTCCTGAATGGTATTGCCTAGGTTTTCTTCTAGGGTTTTTATGGGTTTAGGTCTAACATTTACTTCTCTAATCCATCTTGAATTAATTTTTGTATAAGGAGTAAGGAAGGGATCCAGTTTCAGTTTTCTACTTATGGCTAGCCAGTTTTCCCAGCACATTTATTAAATAGGGAATCCTTTCCGCATTTCTTGTTTTTGTCAGGTTTGTCAAAGATCAGATGGTTGTAGATGTGTGGTATTATTTCTGAGGGCTCTGTTCTGTTCCATTGGTCTATATCTCTGTTTTGGTACCAGTATCATGCTGTTTTGGTTACTGTAGCTTTGTAGTATAGTTTGAAGTCAGGTAGCGTGATGCCTCCAACTTTGTTCTTTTGACTTAGGATTGTCTTGGCAATGTGGGCTCTTTTTTGGTTCCATATGAACTTTAAAGTAGTTTTTTCCAATTCTGTGAAGAAAGTAATTGGTAGCTTAATGGGGATGGCATCGAATCTATAAATTACCTTGGGCAGTAAGGCCATTTTCACAATATTGATTCTTCCTATCCATGAGCATGGAATGTTCTTCCATTTGTTTGTATCCTCTTTTATTTCATTGAGCAGTGGTTTATAGTTCTCCTTGAAGAGGTCCTTCACATCCCTTGTAAGTTGGAGTCCTAGGTATTTTATTCTCTTTAAAGCAATTGTGAATGATAGTTCATTCATGATTTGGCTCTCTGTTTGTCCGTTATTGGTGTATAAGAATGCTTGTGATTTTTGCACATTGATTTTGTATCCAGAGACTTTGCTGAAGTTGCTTATCAGCTTAAGGAGATTTTGGGCTGAGATGATGGGGTTTTCTAAATACACAATCATGTCATCTGCAAACAGGGACAATTTGACTTCTTCTTTTCCTAATTGGATACCCTTTATTTCTTTCTCTTGCCTGATTGCCCGGGCCAAAACTTCCAACACTATGTTGAATACGAGTGGTGAGATAGGGCATCCCTGTCTTGTGCCAGTTTTTAAGGGGAATGCTTCCAGTTTTTGCCCATTCAGTATGATATTGGCCCATTCAGTATGATATTGGCTGTGGGTTTGGCTGAAGCCCACTTGATCATAGTGGATAAGCTTTTTGATGTGCTGCTGGATTCGGTTTGCCAGTATTTTATTGAAGATTTTTGCATTGACGTTCATCAGGGATATTGGTCTAAAATTCTCTTTTTTTGTTGTGTCTCTACCAGACTTTGGTATCAGGATGATGCTGGCCTCATAAAATGAGTTAAGGAGGATTCCCTCTTTTTCTGTTGATTGAAATAGTTTCAGAAGGAATGGTACCAGCTCCTCCTTGTATCTCTGGTAGAATTTGGCTGTGAATCCATCTGGTCCTGGACTTTTTTTGCTTGGTAGGCTATTAATTATTGCCTCAATTTCAGAGCCTGCTATTGGTCTATTCAGGGATTCAACTTCTTCCTGGTTTAGTGTTGGGAGAGTATATGTGTCCAGGAATTTATCCATTTCTTCTAGGTTTTCTAGTTTATTTGCATAGAGGTGTTTATAGTATTATCTGATGGTAGTTTGTATTTCTGTGGGGTCGGTGGTGCTATCCCCTTTATCATTTTTTTATTGCGTCTATTTGATTCTTCTCTCTCTTCTTCTTTATTAGTCTTGCTAATGGTCTATCAATTTTGTTGATCTTTTCAGAAAACCAGCTCCTGGATTCATTGATTTTTTGAAGGGTTTTTTGTATCTCTATCTCCTTCAGTTCTGCTCTGATCTTAGTTATTTCTCGCCTTCTGCTAGCTTTTGCATGTGTTTGCTCTTGCTTCTCTAGTTCGGTTAATTGTGATGTTAGGGTATCAATTTTAGATCTTTCCTGCTTTCTCTTGTGGGCATTTAGTGTTATAAATTTCCCTCTGCACACTGCTTTAAATGTGTCCCAGAGATTCTGGTATGTTGTATCTTTGTTCTCATTGGTTTCAAAGAACATCTTTATTTCTGCCTTCATTTTGTTATGTACCCAGTAGTCATTCAGCAATAGGTTGTTCAGTTTCCATGTAGTTGAGCAGTTTTGAGTGAGTTTCTTAATCCTGGGTTCTAATTTGATTGCACTGTGGTCTGAGAGACTGTTATAATTTCTGTTCCTTTACATTTGTTGAGGAGTGCTTTACTTCCAATTATGTGGTCAGTTTTGGAATAAATGCAACGAGATGCTGAGAAGAATATATATTCTGTTGAATTGGGGTGGTGAGTTCTGCAGATGTCTATTAGGTTCACTTGGTGCAGAGCTGAGTTCAAGTTCTGGATATCCTTATTAACTTTCTGTCTCTTTGATCTGTCTAATGTTGACAGTGGGATGTTAAAGTCTACCATTATTATTGTGTGGGAGTCTAAATCTCTTTGTAGGTCTATAAGGACTTGCCTTATGAATCTGGGTGCTCCTGTATTGGGTGCATATATATTTAGGATAGTTAGCTCTTGTTGAATTGATCCCTTTACCATTATGTAATGGCTTTGTCTCTTTTGATCTTTGTTGGTTTAAAATCTGTTTTATCAGAGACTAGGATTGCAACCCCTGCTTTTTAATTTTTTTTTTTTTTTTGCTTTCCATTTACTTGGTAGATCTTCCTCCATCCCTCTATTTTGAGCCTATGTGTGTCTCTGTACATGAGATGGGTCTCCTGAATACAGCACATTGATGGGTCTTGACTCTTTATCCAATTTGCCAGTCTGTGCCTTTTAATAGGAGCATTTAGCCCATTTACATTTAAGATTAATATTGTTATGTGTGAACTTGATCCTGTCATTATGACGTTAGCTGGTTATTTTGCTCGTTAGTTGATGCAGTTTCTTGCTAGCATCGATGGTCTTTTGCAGTGGCTGGTACCAGTTGTTCCTCTCCATGTTTAGTGCTTCCTTCAGGAGCTCTTGTAAGGCAGGCCTAGTGGTGACAAAATCTCTCAGCATTTGATTGTCTGTAAAGGATTTTACTTCTCCTTCACTTATGAAGCTTAGTTTGGCTAGATACGAAATTCTGGGTTGAAAGTCCTTTTCTTTAAGAACGTTGAATATTGAATCTTGGCCATTATTCTGAGTTGAGCTAATCTTTATAGTTAGGCAATGAGCCACCTCTGTTGGACTTACAGTGGGTTCCTGCATTTTGGCAAAATTTACTTAGATCAACAACTAATACCAGCTTACAAACTTTCCTCCACAGTCTGCATTGCTCTCTAAATGGCAAAGCTGTTTAACTTACGCTAGAGAAAATTTGATTTGGTGTATTAATGTTGATCTGCTTCATTGATTATTCAGCCTCCTTTCTCTAGAGCCACTTTTCTTTCTGGAGCTTTGTAATATTACCCATCATCGTACACACTTTGTGAATAAGCAATATTCTCCTGAGCCATTATTAGAAACAATAGTATGAAATGAGTAAAGAATTCCAAAATTATACTAAAAAGCCAGAGCAACTGGTAGTTCAGAACCATGTGTATTTACATGGAAAGTAAATCACAGAGCAGTATGTGAGTATGGGGAGATGAATGTTCTTGTTTAAATCAGGTGTTACTGAATTGCTAACACTTCTGTGTTACTAACTTGCTAACACTTCTGTGATCACGTGGTCCCACAAATGGATTCCTTCCAGCACCACCTTACATTAAGGCTTTCACACCACATTTTTCTCTTAGTCTCTGGCTGGTTTTAACTCTTCTCTAAACCTATTGGTTAAGCCTTTAGAACTTTCTTTTGATATGCTTCCCTTTTCCCTACCCTCCCATTTTGAATCCTGAATACGAAGAAAACAAATAAACACAACAACTACAAAATAGCTCTGTAGATATGTGACTGGTCCCTGATCAGCTCACATTCAATAGTATACCTGAACTCTATCCAGCAATTATTCTCAAAGACTCCTAAGCCTTGATGAGCCATCCTTAAAACTCCACATGATTTTTGCTTATTAATGAAATTTTAAAATTCTTCCTTTCTGTTTATTTACCTGGCAATGTTTCTGAAAATTCAGAGCCCTGGCTGTTCAACATTATTTTTAGTGTTGAAATCAGATGCTCACTAAACTCCATATCAGCTTCTGTAACTTAAAAGTGTATAGGAAAAAAAAGTGTTCATCTAATAAGATACTTTGGGAGGCTGAGGCATGGGGATCACCTGAGGTCGGGAGTTCGAGACCAGCTTGGCCAACATGGTGAAACCCCGTCTCTACTAAAAATACAAAAAATCAACCAGGTGTGGTGGTGGGTACCTGTAATCCCAGCTACTCGGGAGGCTGAGGCAGTAGAATTGCTTGAACCCAGGAGGCGAATGTTGCAGTGAGCCAAGATTGTACCATTGTACTCCAGCCTGGGCAACAAGAGTGAAACTCAGTATCATGAAAAAAAAAAAAAAAAAGAAAAAAAGATACTTGAAATTAGACGGAAAAAAAAATCTTCCAAATCCTGCCAAACTTAACAAAGTTACTTTAGTTTGTATACATCTTGAGATATTTCTTTCTTTCTTTCCTTCTTTCTTTCTTTCATTTCTTTTTTCTTTTTGAGACAGAGTCTTGCTCTGTCACCCAGGCTGGAATGCAGTGGTGCAATCTCAGTTCACTGCAACCTCCACCTTCTGGGTTCAAGGGATTCTCCTGCTTCAGCCTCTCAAGTAACTGGATTATAGGTGTGTATCACCACACCTGGATAATTTTGTATTTTTTAGTAGAGACGGGGTTTCACCATATTGATCAGGCTGGTCTCGAACTCCTGACCTCAGGTGATCCACCCATCTTGGCCTCCCAAACAGCTGGGATTACAGGCTTGAGCTACCATGCCTGGCTGATATTTTTCATATGTAGATTTTTTATAACTATAATCAGAGTGTACAAATAATTTAATATGTCTCTTTTTATTTAATACTATATGAACACTTCTCATGTTGTTTCAAAGTTTGCAAAATATAATGTGTAATGCCAATGTACTATTTCATTAAGTGAGTTAACTGTAATTTACATAACCACGCCTATATTTCAGTTATTTGGGTGACTCCTAACTTGCATTTGCTACTATAATAACTTGGTGCATGTATATTTTTTCTACATTAGATGATTTGAGTAAGATGCATTCTTAGAAATAATTTTTTTTGGCTGGTACAGTGGCTTTTGCCTATAATCCCAGCACTTTGGGAGCCCTAGGCAGAAGGATAGCTTGAGATCAGCAGTTCAAGATCAGCCTGGGCAACATAGCAAAACATTTCCCCCCACCAGCCGACTTCTACAAAAAATTTTAAAATTATCCAGGCTTGGGGGTGGGTGCCTGTAGTCCTAATTAATTGGGAGGCTGAGGCAGGAGGATCACTTGAGCCCAGGAGTTCAAGGTTGCAGTGAGATGTGATCATGCCACTACACTCCAGCCTGGGCAACAAGGGATACCCTGTCTGTAAAACAATGAAAACTAAAAATAATAATATTGGGGGACAATAAGAGAGGCTTATTTTTGTAGCTTTTGATAGATCTTACAAAACTTTTCTAAAATGATTGTACCATAAGCCATGAGTAACTAATATGAGTTTATTGCCCCGTCATTTATAAATTTACAGCTGAAAAAATATGAAGTGCCATTTTTAGACCTTAGACAACAGGTGGCATAGTTCTGTGATTCCTAATAGAAGGGGGCAATTGAGGTGAGCCTCGACCTTACTTTTGGAGATACTTTCGGGATGGTAGTGAATAGGAACAAAGCTTGAACAGAGCATAGTGATTTCACTGAACTGAGAAGAAAGATATTGGAATTTGGAGTACTGAAGCAGCTAGAATTTGCAGAGGAGGGTAAAAGAGAGAAGAGACCTGTGGGAAGACTGAACTCTAGAAATCTGTACAGGAATATTCCTGAAGCTTTGGTTAAATACTAAGTATTCATATACACAGCAAGAAACTACTAGTTCTAGCAAGTAACAACCTTTTGAGATAGAACCACTAAAGAGAGAATATTTACTTGGAAGCTGTGAAATAAACATTTGCTAGATTTTGCACAAGCAGGGAGACATTCAAGACCTCCAGCCAGAGTGTAGAACCTCCTTGAATGCCCTGAGCATTCAATAGAGACTCCGGCAAGATCACATCATAGGAGTAAATTAATCTAGCTCCAGGGAAAAAGCTGTTTTAGACCCACCCTAACAAAGTTTTAAAAGCACTCCTTAATAGGATAAAATTTATCTCCAAGAGTGAATTAACAGTCTGCCAGAACGAAAGTTGACACTTATTAAGGATGACAAAAAAAAAAATCTAGACAACAAACAACAGAGCATTTATAATGCCCGGCATATTACAAAAACACTGCCAGATATGTACAGAAACAGATAATGGTGGAAAAATAACAAAAAGAAAAAAATGTGTTAATAAAAATTTATCCTGAAATGACAAGGTGTTTGAATTAATAGATAATATTATAATTATGACAAAGGATTATTACAAATACAATAAAGGATTTAAATGAAAATGTAAAAGTAATGAGAAAATAAATTGGACTCAGGAGAGAAATGGGACCCATAAAATAGAAATTTTAGAACTGAATAATACAACATTTAAAATAAAAATGTATATCATGGGCTTAATGGCAGATCAAACACAGCAGAAGGAAGGAACAGTGAATTTGAACTCAGGGTTAGGAAAACTATCCAAACTAAAGCAAAATTAAAACACTGACTTTTTTTTAATGCTGGTTAAACAATGAAAAGGGACTAATTAAACTGTAAGAAAATAGAAATAAGATTAAAATACATGTAATTGGAGTACTAAAAGAAGAAATAGACATGGGAGAGAAAAATATTTGAAGACATAATGATCAAATATTTCCTAATTTAGATGAAAGATTCAAGAATATCAACCAAACGCAAGCAAGATAAACACTGAAAACCACACCTAAGCACATCATACTCAAACTGCTAAAAACCAATTATGAAAATTAAATATTAAAAGCAACTAGAAGAAAAAAGATGCATTAAACTCACTTGAGACACAATAAGAATGGTTGCTAACTTACCAGAAATAGGGCAAGTCAAAAGATGATGCAATGAGATTTAAATTGCTGTAAGGAAAAAAACTTTCAATCTAGAAATCCAGCGAAAACATCCTTCAAAAATGAAGATCACCAAACCAAGATGCAGTAAAAGTACTTCTTCGTACTATTCCCACCAAGTTCTTGTAAAACCCAAACCAAGCGAAAAACTCACCCCCACTAATAATAAAAACTGAGTATCACATATAAAACAAATATGAGAAGACTTTGAAAGGTGGAGAGAAGAAAACAGATCAGCATGAGATCTCAGACCCTAAATAATGACATGGTAGTGAGTCCTTGGTTTCTTCCCCCACTTGTATATCCTACATCAGGTGCTGGAGAAGTAGGTAATGTGAAAACATAAAGCTAGAAAAGACAAAAGGAGCCTCAAGAAAAAACCTGCTGTTTCTAGCCAAAGGACAAGGAAAGGGGGAATACAGGAAAACAGAAAACCCTTAGACAAAAATTACAGCTTCCTACCCCTGCTGGAGTGCTCTCAGAATGGACTGGGTGAGGAGCCAGTAATTTCATTTCTACCAGCAGTAATCAAACACCTCCATACCTGATATCATTGGGGAACATTATGGGGATTCTGGACCTTCCGTCTGCAGTAATGAAGTGCCCCCTCACCAAACTTGCCCAGAGTAATGTCAGAGGAGGCCACGTGGAAAGCCGGAACGTTCATCGCCATCCAGATTGTTCCTGAACAACCAACCTTATGTAACTGACATTAAGAAACACTGCATCCAGCAACTGTAGAAAACAGTCTTTCCAAGCATATGTGAAACATACACGAAGATTGACCATATACTGAGCCATAAAAGTCAACCACACTCAAAAAGATTGAAATTAATATTACTCAATCAAAAAAATTGAATAAGAAATTAGCAACAAAAAGAACCCCAGAAAAACCCCCAAGTATTTGGAAATTAAGCAACACACTTCTAAACAACCAGTAGATCAAAGAAAAAATTAAAAGGTAATTAGAGAATATTTTGAACTTAATAATAATAGCACATATCAAAATCTATAGATTGCAGCTGGAGGGAAATTTATAGCTCTAAATGCTTATATTAGAAAAGAAGAAGGAATTTAAACCATGGGTTTAAAATCCATCTTTAGGGGCAAAAAGAAGAGCAAATTAAATCAATGTAAGCAGAAAAAAATGGAAATTAAAAAGAAAAGAAATCAGTGAAATAGAAAACACAAGACCAATAGGGAAAATTAACAAAACCTAAGTTATTTCTATGAAATTATTAATGAAAACCTAACACTGGAGGTCCCAGATTTAGAAAACAACTACTATTAGACCTAAGAAATGAGATAGACAGCAACACAATAATAGTGGGGGACTTAAATATTCCAGTGAAAGCTCCACTAGACTCCACTAGACAGGTCATCAAGACAGAAAGTCAACAAAGAAACAATAGATAGAAACTATACCCTAGAACAAACAGACATATATATTTACAGAACATTCATCCCAACAACTGCAGAATATACATTCTTCTCATCAGCACATGGAACATTCTCCAAGATAGACTATATGATAGGCCTCAAAACAAATCTCCATAAATTTAAGAAAATCAAAATAATATCAGTATCTTCTCAGACCACAGTGAAATAAAACTGGAAATAACTTCAAAAAATCCTCAAAACTATACAAATACATGGAAATTAAATAATCTGCTCTTGAATGATCTTTGGGTCAACAATGAAATCACAATGGGAATTTAAAAATTCTTTGAACTGAACAATAATAGTGACACAACCTATAAACCTCTGGGATACAGCAAAAGCAATACTAAGAGGAAAGTTCATAGCATTAAATGCCTACATCAAAATGTCTGAAATAGCACAAATAAACACCCTAATGTCACATCTCAAGGAACTAGAGAAACAAGAACTAAACCCAAACCCAGTAGAAGAAATAACAAAGATCAGAGCAGAACTAAATGAAATTGAAACCAAAAAAAAAAAAAAAAAACAAAGAAAAAATGAAACAAAAATCTGGTTCTTTGAAAAGATAAACAAAATTGATAGACCATTAGTGAGATTAGCCAACAAGAGAGAAGATCTGAACAAATTCGATTAGAAATGAAACTGGAGATACTACAACCAATGCATAGAAATACAAAAGAGCGGCTGGACATGGTGGCTCACACCTGTAATCCCAGCACTTAGGGAGGCCGAGGCGGGTGGATCACCTGAGGTCGAGAGTTCGAGACCAGCCTGACCAACATGGAGAAACCCCGTCTCTACTAAAAATACAAAAAGTAGTCGGGTGTGGTGGCGCATGCCTGTAATCCCAGCTACTTGGGAGGTTGAGGTAAGAGAACGGCTTGAACGAGGCGGAGGTTGCAGTCAGCCGAGATGGAGCCACTGCACTCCAGCCTGGGCAACAAAAGCAAACTCCATCTCAAAAAAAAAAAAAAAAAAAAAAAAAAAGAAGAAGAAAAAGAAATACGAAAGAGCATTTAAGGCTACTATGAACACCTTTATATGCACAAACTAAAAAATCTAGAGGAGATGGATAAATTGCTGGAAATATAACAACCCTCCCAGATTAAACTAGGAAGAAATAGAAACCCTGAACACATCGATAACAATCAGTGAGGTTGAATCAGTAATAAAAAAAATTCCCAACAAAAGAAGTCCAGGACCAGGTGGATTCACAGCTGAATTCTATCAGACATTCAAAGGAGAATTGGTACGAATCCTACTGAAACTATTTCAAAAGATAAAGACAGAATCCTCCCTAAATCATTCTATGAAGCTAGATCACCCTAATACCAAAAATAGGAAATAACATAACAAAAAAGAAAACTACAGACCAATATTCCTGATGAACATTAATGAAAAAAATCCTCAGCAAAATACTAGTTAACTGAATCCAATATTATATAAAAAGATAATACATCACGATCAAGTGGGTTTCATACCAGAGATGCAGGGATGGTTTAACATAGGCAAGTCAACAAATGTGATATATCACATAAACAGAATTAATAACAAAAACCAGAGGATCATCTCAATAGACACAGAAAAAGCATTTTATAAAATCCAGCATGACTTTATGATAAAAACCCTCAATGAAATAAGCGTATAAGGGACTTACCTCAAAGTAATAAAAGCCATATATGACAAACCCACACCCAACGTGGGGAAAAGTTGAATGCATTCCCCTGAGAACTGGAACGAGACAAGGATGCCCACTTTCACCACTTCTATTCAACATAGTACTGGAAGTCCTAGCCAGAGCAATCAGACTAGACAAGAGAAAGAAATAAAGGGCATCCAAATTAGAAAAGAGGAAGTCAAGCTGTTGCTTTTTTGTTGATTATATGAACATATACCCAGAAAACCCTAAAGATTTATCCAAAAAGCTCCTAGATCTGATAAACTAATTCAGTAAAGTCTCAGGATACAAAATTAAGGTACACA
Source organism: Macaca thibetana thibetana (assembly GCF_024542745.1). Lineage (NCBI taxonomy): Eukaryota > Metazoa > Chordata > Mammalia > Primates > Cercopithecidae > Macaca > Macaca thibetana. The sequence continues at coordinate 203,572,495 of NC_065578.1, read as the reverse complement.
AGTCAGTACCACTGCTATACACCAACAATGACCAAGTTGAAAATCAAATGAGGCACTCAATCCCTTTTACAACAGCTGCAAAAACAAAACAAAACAAAAAACACTTAGGAATATAACTTAACAAAAGAGGTGAAAGATCTCTACAAGAAAAACTACAAAACACTGCTGAAAGAAATCATAGAGGACACAAACAAATGGAAACACATTCCAGGCTCATGGGTAGAATCAATATTGTGAAAATGACCATACTGCCCAATGCAATCTACAGATTCAATGCAATTCCCATCAAAAAGCATCATTCTTCACAGAACTAGAAAAAACAATCTTAGAATTCGTCTAGAACCAAAAAAAATCCTGCATAGCCAAAGCAATACTAAGCAAAATGAACAGATCTGGAGTCATCATATGGCTAGACTTCAAAGTATACTATAAGGTTATAGTTACCAAAACAGCATGGTACTAGCATAAAAATAGGCAAGTAGACCAAAGGAACAGAATAGAGAAACCAAGAATAAAGCCAAATACTTACAACCAACTGATCTTTGACAATGCATACAAAAACATAAATTGGGGAAAGGGCACCCTACTCAATAAACGGTGTTGAGAAAACTAGCAAGCCACATGTAGAAGAATGAAACTGGATTCTCATCTCTCACCTTATACAAAAATCAACTCAAGATGGATCAAATACTTGAATCTAAGACCTGAAACCATAAAAATTCTAAAAAATAACATCAGAAAAACTCTTCTAGACATTGGCTTAGACTAAGAGTTCATGACCAAGAACCCAAATGCAAATGCAACCAAAACAAAAATAAATACATGAATGAGACTTAATTAAACTAAAAACGTTCTGCCTAGGAAACAAAATAATCAGCAGAGTAAACAGACAACCCACAGAGTGGGAGAAAATATTTGCAAACTATGCATCTGACAAGGGACTAATATCCAGAATCTACAAAGACCTCAAACAAATCAGCAAGAAAAAAACAAACAAATAAACAATTCCGGCCAGGTGCGGTTGGTGGCTCATGCCTGTTACCCCAGCACTTTGGGAGGCCAAGGCAGGCGGATCACTTGAAGTCAGGGGTTTGAGACCAGCCTGGCCAACCTAGTGAAACCCCGTCTCTACTAAAAATACAAAAATTATCTGGGTGTAGTGGTTCATGCCTGTAGTCCTAGCTACTCAGGAGGCCGAGATGGGAGAATCACTTGAACGTGGGAGGCAGAGGTGGCAGTGAGCCGAGATCACTGCCATATATACATACATTATATATATGTATATATTTTTTGAGACCCAGTCTCAAAAAATATATACATATATATATAATGTAATAAAAAGAATACCATGAAAAAGTGGGCAAAGGACATGAATAGACAATTCTATTTTTCTATGAAAAAATGCTCAACATCACTAATTATCAGGGAAATGCAAATTAAAACCTCAATGCAATACCACCTTACTCCTGCAAGAATGGCCAAAATTTAAAAATCAAAAAACAATAGATGTTGGTGTGGGTGTGGTGAAAAGGGAACACTTTTATACTTTCGGTGGGAATGTAAACTAGTACAACCACTATGGAAAGCAGTATGGAGATTTCTTAAACAACTAAAAGTAGAACTACAATTCGATCCAGCAGTCCCATTACTGGGTATCTACCCAAAGGAAAAGAAGTCATTATATGAAAAAGACAGATGTGCTCAGTTCCCAGTTGCAAAGACATGGAACCAACTTAAGTGCTCATCAACCAACGAGTGGATAAAGAAGATGTTTTATATATATATATATATATATATATATATATATATATATATATATATATGTGGTTATATATATATATAATGGAATGCTACTCAGTCATAAAAAGAAATGAAATAATGTCTTTTGCAGCAACTTGGATACAGTTGGAGGCGATTATTCTAAGTAAAGTAACTCAGGGATGGAAAACTAAATATTGTATTTCTCATACATACAATGTGTATGATATGTTCTCTCTTATAAGTGGGAGTTAAGATATGAGGCTGCAAAGACATAAGAATAGTATAATGGACTATGGGGACTCAAGGGGGAAGCCTGTGATGGGGCTGAGGGATAAAAGACTACATATTGGGCAGAGTGTACAGTGCTTGGGTGACAAATACACTAAAATCTCAGAAATCACCACTAAAAAACTTATCCATGTAACCGAAAGCCACCTGTACCCCAAAAACTGTTGAAATAAAAATGAACATTTTTAAAAAAGAAATGTTCTGTATCTTGATGGGGGGGTGGATACAGGGGAGTATGTGGTTTCTCAGAAATCACTGAGACTTGTATATGTCACTATATGTAAATTAAACCCCAATAAAATAATCAAGCTACAAAAAAGGACATTGAAACTCCCCCTCCACAAAAAACAAACATCAAAATAATGATTTATCACATTAGAATGTATTTTACAAATTAAGAAAATTTGCAAGCATTTAATAATGTAATACTCTTAGTTTATAAACAAATATTATAAATCAATAAAAGCAAATTATCTCCAAGAAAAAAATAAGTAGAAACTATAAAAATCAATTTACAAAAAATATGATATACTTTTGGTAACTGTCTCAAAGTCACACAATTACTTTGTTGAAGAACAAGAACTCAAATTTAGATTTCCTGATTCCTTTTCTGTTACACCAAGAGAACAGAGATTGTATCAACAAATGCTGAAAACATTTAAGGGCATGATATTCTCAGAATTATAATAATAATAATTCTCTCCAAAAGGATGACATGGTTATCAATAGAATGTTCTTCTCTTTTTAAGTTAATAAAATTCAAGTAATTCTAAAATAAGACAATTCTGGGAAAAAATTTTAAAAATTGACAGAAAACAGTAAGTTACAAATACATTACAATGCAGTTATAATTAAAGTGTACTGGTGCAAGAACAGACAAATAGCTTATTAGGGCAGAATACATACTTTCTTTGTATAGAACTTTTAAAGGGAAAGAGAATATTAGTTAATAAATTACACTGAGATAAGCAAGTAATTTGGGGAAAAAACAATTTAACGTCTCACTACACCATGCACTAGTATAAAGTTTTGATATAAATACTTAACAGTGAAGAAAATAGTATCAAATATAAATGAAATATTTGAGATTAACATTCTGGACACAGAAGCAATTGAAAATAATCTTTAAGGAAATGAGACAGATGGAGAAATGTTCCTTCGTTAGGTTATGATGAACTTGTACTGACTGCTAATAAATTCAAAGGTGAAAACAAGAGGCACATTTTGCCATGCAAAAGTTTATTTTTAAGTAAGATTCTAATTTTAATTGAAGCATAATATTTATACAGAAAGATGCACAAATCTTAGGTGTGCAGTCATTAATCCCTACTCAAAAGTAACCTATATTCCAACTTCTAATACCACATATTAGGTTTGACTATTTTCAAGCTTTATATACAGGCAATCATATGGTATATAATATTTTGTGCATTACTTAGTTCCATCAACGCTATGTAAAATTCTTTCATGTTATTATATGTAGCATTCATTTTCACGGCTGTATGGCATTCATTCTGCTGTTTGCCATTTTGATCTATTAAAGTAATGCTTACAAAAACATTGTTGTACATGTCGTTTGGCACACATATACACACATTTCTATTCGTATACACTTATGATAGAATTGTTGGTTTATAAGGAACATATATTGTGATGTGTCTAGGTAGATACACCAAACAGCATATGACAGTTCCCACTGTTCTATATTCTATACTTGGTACTCCCTCCACCTCTTTTAGCCATTCAGAAATGGAGGAATGGGAGGCATTATATTATCTTATTGTGATTTTATTTTCCATTTCTTCAATTAATTATGATGTTGAGCTATGTGGTACCATATTTTGTGAAATATTAAAGTTTTTGGCCCATTTTTAAATTGAGTTGCCTTTTTCTTAATGATTTGAGAAGTTTTAAAAAATATTTTGAATGTAAGTCCTTTGTCATTTACATGTAATATAGATATCCTTTGTTCAGTGGATTCTCATTTCACTTTCTTTCTTTCTTTTTTTTTTTTTTTTTCTTTTTTTCTTTTTAGACAGTCTTGCTCTATCAGGCTGGAGTGCAGTGGCATCATCTCAGCTCACTGCAACTTCCATCTCTTGGGTTCAAGGGATTGTCATGACTCAGCCTCCTGAGTAGCTGGGATTACAGGCCCACGCCACCACGTCTGTCTAATTTTTGTATTTTTAGTAGAGATGGGGTTTCACCATGTTGGTCAGGCTGGTCTCAAACTCCAGACGTCAGGTGATCCGCTCGCCCTGGCTTCCCAAAGTGCTGAGATTACAGGTCTGAGCCACTGAGCTCAGCCTTCATTTCACTTTCTTATGACTGTTATTTTATTAACAGATGTTCTAAATTTTAACAAGTCCAATCTGTCAGTCCTTTACACTTTGCATATTTAGATTTACATTCCACCTGGAATTTAATTTTTTTTGTACGTTGTGAGGTAGGATTCAAGTTGAGTTATTTCAAATACGGTTATTCATTTGGCACAGCCACATTTGTTGAAAAGAACTTTCTTCCTCCCTGCACTGCAGGAACATCTTTGTAATAAATACGTGATCATATATGTACAGCTTTGTTTCTGCTCTTTTTGCTTGCTTACTATCTTTGCCCAACACTATAGTATTTTAATTACTGTAGCATTATAATAAATTTTGATATCTGATAGTGTAAATTCTACCTCAATATTATCTTCTTAGCTTTTTAAATTGCTATATACATATGTGTCTGTGAGAAAGTGAGCCAGAAAGTGAGAATCACTTTTACCCCCAAATGCACACCTTTTAGGTTTTTTACTATGATTGCATTGAATCTATAGGTAAATTGTGGGAGAAATTACATCTTAAAATACTGAGCCTTCCACTTTATGAAAATTGTATATCCTTCTGCTTATTTATGTCTTCTTTGATTCCTCTCCATAAAGGTAGCTTTATTTTCAGTATAAAGTTCTTGCATGTCTTTAAATACATGTATTTTACAGATATTTGATTATTTTGTGCTATTCTGAATTCTACCATTTAAATTTTAATTTCTTTAAGTTGCTGGTGTATAGAAATACAAGTGATTTTTGGGTATTTGTGCATTCAGTAATATTGTAAAATTCACCTATTAATTATATGTTTTACCTGCATAGCTTTTTTATTTTCTATGTGCAGAATCATTGTTTTTTGTGCATAAAACAGTTTTATTTATTTCTTTCCTATGTTATGCCTTTACTTCATTCTTTTGTCTTATTCTATTGGCTAGGTCATCTTTCAAATAATGAAAAACTACAAAATTATTTAGATAGGTGGTATTAACTCACAGATTTTTGTACACTATCCATTATCCAAAACTTCCGCTTTTTAACTTTTTTATTTGGATTTTTTCCCTTTAGCTATTGCTTCACAATACTTAACATTACAGATTTTGAATATAGATAAATAAAAAATGTAACTGAACTCTGTCTACTTGGAATTGAAGATTTAGTCAAAGTAGTTGGTTGGAAACCGGCAAAATGAGTTTAGTGAATTAGCATTAGATGTCATTTCTTCATAATAGTCCCCATTTCTCTGCATTTCCATGAAAATTCTGTCAGAGGTTAAAAGTTCCAAAGGCCTAGCATTGTTCATTGTCTCTGTTTTTCTGAAACATAAATTAATCATCTGCTATGGAAAAAATCACTAAGGAAGGAACACTATTTTGGTGGAGGAAAAAAATGACAGGTGAAGAAGAGGAGGATAATTTGGAATTCAAGAATCAAAAAACTCTGGGTATAGTCAGAATAATAACTTCATAAAAATTTAACTTTGAACTGTCAATTATTTCAGAATTGGAAATAACTTTTTAGCCTGGTATATATAGCAGGTGCCAATAAATGTTTCATTCTCAGAGAGCTAAAACAATAATTTAAGTCACTATTTACACCACATACACTCTATCTGTAGTAGCTAACACAGTGACTTCTGTTTCTTTCCTTATCACTGGCATGTGATTGGCTTGCGATTGACTGGCTTAAGTCTAATAAACATCTCGCTGAGGCGGAAGGCTTCACACTTTGATGCTCTATCTTTGTATCTACTTAATTAGTCTTCTCACCACTAGAACCACCACTTTTATATACCCATTTTCTACTCACTTTACAAATGAGAAATGTCAAAATGCAAAAAAAAAAAAAAAAAAAAAAAAAAAAATTAAATAATTGCATAAGCCGAGACAATGAGCAAGGTGACAAAAGTGCCTAAATGGAGCCACTGGCTGGCAGACATCATGCCCACAGCACCACAGCACCACAGCACCACAGCACACAGGGCTCCCATTTTCTGCTGATGTCTCCGGGGACTGGCAGAGTCAGTATTTGAGGTCCACTTGTAATTACGTGCTGCCTTTTAGACATTACCCTCCTCATTTGAAGTATATACAAATAAGAGAGGCAGGGGAAGGAGCAGCCCAAGTTAAAAAAAAAAGAAGTAAGCAGTACGAAAGAACACAGAAGCCAGTAAAAAAGAGGGAGGGCTAGGGAAGTACCAGTGAACTGAGGAAGGAGGCCTTCAGCTGTGATTTAAAAGTGGGGAGGATTTTGGCTTTAGCAAGCTGGACCTAAATAGGTGTAGATATATAGAAGTGCATATAAATATAATTATGTACTTATGTTCACATACATGAGTGTATGCATACACACATACATGGGGGGAGGGGAGAGAAATAGTTGAGTTTTTCCACAGTTTCTTCATAACTCTGTGTTCCAAAATATTAAGTATTCCTGCATAACAAGAATTCAGGTGTGTTTTTTAAAATATGCCCCAACTTTTTTTCTGAATTTTATGTACAATGAAGAGGTACTAGATTTAAATAATAAGATTTAAGTAGAATTATAAAATCATTCATGAAAAATAAATATAATAAGATTTAAACAGAATTATAAAATCATTCATGAAAAATAAATGTAATAAGATTTAAATAGAATTATAAAATCGTTCATGAAAAGTAAATATAAGTAGGGAGTGTTACGTTTTCAAGTAGGAAGACCGTGTCAGGAGTGGAGAGATCTTCTCTCCCTACACAAATACCCCACAGGAGTCTCTGTTGAAGTTCGTGGGCTACAGAGAAGCCTGACTCTTAGGAAGTACCGATTGCTCCAGATCAATTATTTAACTTACTCAGTTTGAATCAAGTTGTATCTGGCTCTAAGCCTGTATTGCACATTGTTTTAATTTTTCTGTATATTATGTCTTGACATGTTGAAAAACTTTATGGAGGAGAGAGACAGCCTTCCCTGAGCCAGCTAATTGTCAGAGCCCAATCCAGCCCCAAACATGCCTCTGATATGCAAACTAACCAACACACAGCCGCACCTCCTCTATCCGGCCCTTGCTCCGCAGGAGGCAATATTCCTCTGCCCTAATCATCCCAGGGCCAGGTGCCAGGCAACTCCCTAGTGTGCCACCCCTATAGCTTAGGGCCCTCTGAAATCATGCAAAGCAGCCAATCCTAAAGTGTTCACCCACCTTGCCTTGTCTCTCCTGGAAAACTCCAGTAAAGGCTCTGGCCTAAACCTTCCCCTCATCTTGCCTTCTGCCTCCTGACCATCCTGGCGTCTTCCCCACGTGACTCTGCCTGGCACTAGAAACTGTGAGGATCATGAACTTTGTTTTCCTGAGCCTCTCCAGTGTCTCCTCTTGTGACCACAGATGGCTGACCATCTCATAAGAGAATACAAAATGCCAAACACAGTGGCTCATGCCTATAATCCCAACTCTTTGGGAGGTTGAGCAGTGAAGATCACCTGAGGCCACGAGTTTGAGATAAGCCTGGGCAACATAGCAAGATCCTGTCTCTAAAAAAATAAATAAATTAGGCAGGCATGGTGGCATGCATGTAGTCCCAGCTACTGGGGTAGCTGAGGCAGGAAGATTACTTGAGCTCATGAGTTTGAGGCTCCCATGAGCAATGATTGTACCACTGCACTCCAGCCTGGGTAACAGTGAGAATGTGTCTCTAAAAAAATGAATAAATTGAATAAATAAATACTTTTCAAATAAAAATTACAAAACAAAACCCTCCTTTGTCAAGTTTGGTAAAAGATTCAATCTCGACTACTTTTGGGGGACCCCTCCCTGCTTCCTGCCCCCTTGGGATTTCATGAAAGCCTCCTGGCTAACACAGCCAAGGAAACTGGAGAAGGGCTTCTGGTATTCAGGCCCCAGAGGCTGTGCTGCCAGTGCTCAGGCTCTTGGGCATGTGAAGTTGCGACAGGGACACCTGCTAGTGTCCCCTCCCTCCCCACTCCCCACTGCCAGACTCTGCCATGGGGACATCACTGATTCCTGGCACCCCACACAACCATCCCACCTTGAAGCCCTGCCATCTCCAGGTTCAGAGATCTTCCACTTTCTCCAAGAGAAACTGGAAATCATAGTTTCTGGGAAAATCTCCTCAATATCTTAAAGTTGGCCACCAGTTAAACACCTTATGTGCACTGTAGCTGTCTACATGGCCAGGGGTTGAGTTGGCCTGAACTCAGCCCCCAGTGGCCTGGCAATGCTTCCCATGAGGGTGAAATGGCAATTCCACATTCTCTCTTTTCTGCTGATAAGCCGACCCAGCAAAAGCAATAGCACTACTGCTAATTTTTCAGTAACTCGTCCTGTTGTGAAAGAAGTATGGGTGCTAACTGCGTGTGTTTGAGGTGCCAGGGAACACCAAAGTCATTATTTCCAAAATGGGCATAATAAAGCCCTTGCCTTCCAGACTTTACAAGGTTGTTGGGAGATCAAACGAGTTGGGATGCCACAATGCTCTAGATGAATGCATATATGGTAAAGAAGTTGGGTAGTACCAGGTGGAAGAAGAGAACAGACAGGGAGTACAGGGAGAGCTGCTGCGACTACGGTTGCTCAGAGCCACTCTTGCTTCCTTTACATTTATGATACCTGTTTGCAACAGTGAGCACTGCCGTTCTATGTAGCCAAACGGGAAAAGGACAGTCCTTTTCCATGTCATGTAGCTTCAGAATTGCCACCTGTACATAAACGGGTTGCATTACCCAGGAAGAACCAAACAGTTTTACATACCAGCATCATACTTTATAAATGATGATACACTCATGTCTAATATCCTCTTTTCACTATGGAAGGTCAGTCAGCCACATTGTGTTTGTCCATTTTGCGTTGCTGTAAAAGAATGCCTGACGCTGGGTAATTTAAGAAAAGAGGTTTATTTCACTCATAGTTCTGCAGGCTGTACTAGCATGGCACTCACATCTGCTCAGCTTCTCGTGAGGCCTCAGGAAGCTTACAATCATGGTGGAAGGTGAACGGGGAGCTGTCATGTCACCTGGGGAGAGAGGGAGCAACAGGAGAGAGGAGGAGGTGCCAGGCTCTTTTTAAACAACCAGCTCTTACATGAACTAACAGAGTGAGAGCTCACTCATTACCATGAGGACAGCAACGACATATTCATGAGGGATCTGCCCCATGACTCAAATGCCTCCCACTGGGCCCACCTGAAGTCCTGGAGGTCACGTTTCAACATGACATTTGGAGAGTCACATTCAAACCATGTTACCGAGTGTGTCCATTCTAGAGTAGAATGCACAGGAGCAAAGACATGTGGCTGATCGCAGAGGAGAGGACCTTGTATCTGTGGCTTAGCCCTCTGATGCTCAGACAGATAAATGGAACAGAACTGGAGAAATTAATAAAAGAAATTCAGGATATCACATGCGCAGAGGCTTTGCTGGCCATAGCACCACTTTGTGTTTCCTGTTCTTCTTCGTGGTTCTGCTGACATTATTTATTCATAACAGGGAATTCGATTGTGTTCTTCAGGGGCAGTGAAACAGATGTGAAATGCAGCAAATGCGAGGCTGTGTGTGTCTAAATGTACCTGAAATGGGTATAGGGACATATAAAAGCTTCACAAATCACAGGACTACCTTGTACGTTTTATAAAACTTTAACATGTGCCAAGCGCTTTTTTATGTGTTCTTTCATAAATTATGCATGTTGATGAACATCATAATTCTGTGGGATTGGGCAAGGAGGGAAAGCCCAGGATGTCTAGGGTTTCAGATTGCAAGCACAGCTGAAAGTCTGCTCTTTCTGGAAAACGCCATCAGACTCAACGAGGACTCTTCTTCGTGCTGCTTCTGCCAATCCACTCTAGATCTGTCCCTTCCCCTGAGAAGTGCTGATGAGGATGAAAGGGCCTGCTGGAGGGTCTAAGAAGGATGACCAGCACAGGCTGGAGGGAGCCACTGACATTGCAAGAGGCACAGAGCGTGCTGCTTTGGACAACTGTCCAGAATGGTACAACCAGACGGGGCCAAGGGGCCTCTTGCACCGACTGACGTGAATGGCATCTGTCGGAAAGTTGCCGATTGTGCATAAACATGCTTCATGCAAACAAGGCCGGCTAGAACCACTTTACGCCCTCGTCTTCCCCTCACCTTGCTTCCACAAACACACCCAGACACACACCGACTCATACACATGCAAACACATTCAGGCCCAGTGTCCTCCCAAAGCCTCACCTGGCGTGGACAGCTGGCTAGCTCTCAGGAGGGAGAGTCAGAATAGAACAGAGCAGATGCTAGCCATAGGAAAATGCTGAAGGAGAAACACAGGGCATGCTGAGCCACGGCGGGAAGAAGGAAAGGTGCTTTAGAAACTGCAGTAGGAATCGTGAAGTAGTACGTGAATCTGGATTGTATACCAGCTTTCAGCCAGAGATCTCAGAGAGCTTTACTAGCATCATTAGAGAGGTTATCATTTCCATTTCGGATGTGGGAATGCATCAAGGGAAAAGGGTTGGATCCATTTGACCAAGGGGCGAGGAGCAATCCTGATGGTGAAGGAGCCCAAGGTTGTTTCTCCATTAGACTGGTTCAGATGGTTGAGAATCCAGGACGCACAGCGACCTCAAACATCCCTACCCTGGGCACTCTCAGTGACCCCAGGTTGCAGGACTTTCCTTTCCATTAATAATGGATCACATGCCACAGAAGGGAGGTCTCTAGTCAAGGGTTTTGTCCCTGGTCCCATCCTGCTAAATGTTTTAAACAATTTTTTTGTGAAAACAAAACCAACCTGATTATCAAATTTGCAGCTGCCAAAAGTTAGGGGAGATGACTCATTTCTTAGATAACAGAATGGCTTTGCAAACCCCTCTACCAAGCTGGAATGATCGACCTGAACTAACTTGATAAAATTTAAAAGGAATCAATGGAAAGCCCTAAACTCAGGTTTAGAAAGTCAGCTGCGCTGATACGTGACATAGAAAACCAATCATAGCCATCTTTTTGAAAAAGACTTGACATGTTTAGTTGACTCTGCAGTTTAGAGAAAAACTTCTAAGAAAGCTAATGCAACCGAAGACACATTCATAGACATACAGGGTCATTAGAGGTCATTGCACGATGGAGCAGAAGTCCTTCAAGGTTAAATATCAGACTAGATAGAAAGGATATAACATGGGTTCTATCTTGTGCACCAACTCTAATCAATGAGAAGTTGCTGCCTGGAGAACCGCTTTTGAGAAGGATTCTGAATTCTTATTTGGGCTCAGCAGAAAGGAGGGCTGTGAGAATTGAGTGATTCTGTCGTGGTCTAGAGAGGGAGTCCCAGGGCTACAGATGTAGGAATAGAGAGCTCCATGGGCCTGCCTGCTTAGCCCCATGGAGCTCTGTATTCCAGTGCATCCTGTGGCAAGCACCTGCAACCTCTGCCTAGGCACGTTCTCTTGATCTGCACATGGGGGAGGCTGGGTGTGCTGCGAAGTAAATCCCTATGATAGATGAGAGTGGGAAGATAAATATCCCTGACATCCTCGCCCCTCAGAGGGGAAAATTCTCAGGTGTGCTCTGCAGCCTCTCCTAGAGTCCACCAGCAAGTTAAGTCTCAGTTGCCCATGGCAGTCACCATTGGATGCCTTTCTTGTCTGTCTCACCTCCCCAGTCCTCCACAGATGCTTCCAGGAATCACCTCCCAAATAAAGCACTTTCACCCAAATCTTTGTGTCAGGATCAGCTTCTGGGGACACTCACCCAACACAGCTTCTTGTTTGTCATTCTTGATAAAACAAAAAAAACAACAATCAACCCAACAGAAGCTGGGCAACATGATCAAGTATAGTGTGAAGCACTAGATCACTGAGAACCTGAGGAAAGAGATCAGGATTATGAAGGGCCTGGTGTCCCTCAGCCCATAAGGAAGAACTCACAGAAAAGGGTGATGATTCTGGGAAGCAGAGAGGGCAGAGGGCAGAAGGCAGTGCTTCCGTTACACAGAGGCAGTTGAGCATTGAGGTGATCAACACTGAGTTTGGTTTGGCAACCCTGGGTATACAGCTCAGAGTTGCCACCTACTAGAAGTATAATCTTAGATATGTTTTTTACCTTTTTTAAACTTCTCTAAACCTTTGTGTCCTTATCTGTAATATAGACATTGTAATCATGTCTACCTCTTAGTGTGACTTGGTGAATTAAATGTGATAATGCCTGACTCATAGTAAGCACAAAATAAACACTAGCTATGTAAGAAAAGCAAGACTTCTTTTTAAGCTCTTGAAGGCATTGTTAGAGCCAGTGTTTCAATATTAAAGGCAATCAGATTCACATTTAAATTAATCAGATCATTATTTTTAAATCACACTGATAATGTGTGTTGTCTGGCAATGAAACTGGCTTCCTTGTGAATGGCCAGGAGGAGGCGAGAGTCGGCTGTGGGTGGGTTTGGGATAGATGCCCCCCCTCCCTTGCCCTACTGCTTTCTCCAGCCTCTTCCCCCAGCTTTCTTCCTTACCTCCCCCATTTCCCATCCAAGGCCCTAGACTGTTTACAATCTCCAGGGACTCCTTTGTTTGCTTTTCTTATAAGCATATTCCCGGCAAATGCGGATCTCAAGAGGCTAATTTGGTGCCATCTGGAAAGAGCACTTTCGTCTTCCCCAGCACTTCACTTCCAAGATGCATTTGTACCAAGCCCCAAGGCAAGTGGCTGGGCAGCACAGCTTCAGAGGAACATATGGTGGAGGGAAGCCACCCACGGGGATCCTGGAGAGGAGCTGAAAGCGGACTTCCTTTCTCCACTGATTGGGATTGTGAACAAAAGGTTCACGAAGACTCCTGCAGCAGGATTGAATAAAACCAGTGTCAGGTGGTCATCCTACAGCAGGACCCAGTCCATCAGGACTGGGAAGCTCACATTGGCTAGATTGTAAAGTAGACAAGAAACTACCTTCCTTCCTAATCCTCATCCATGTCCCCTCCTCCATGAAGTCTACCTTCACTGTCTCTCCACACTCCACATTGCTATAGGGCCATTTTATTATTACCCTCTTTAGAGAGAGGACACACACAACAAACTGTTACTTTATGAGAATATCTAAAATATAAAAAACAATTAGCACTAGATCATACATCAAATACTCCCACCAACATCAAAATTAATAAGGGATGGTTGGCATACCATGATGTCAATTCCTCTACACATTTAAGTTATTACTTATTAAAAATCACTATATTTGAAAGTAATTTGCAGCTTAGAATTTATTACTTCACAAGAATTCCTGAGTAGGCCCCAGGGCCAATGATATTAGATAAAACACAGTCAAACATAAGGGCATTACTTCCATTCTTCCATTGCTAAAATAATTTTTTTTCCATTTAACAAGCATTGATTGATTGTCTACATGCTGGACGTTGTTTTATATGCTGGGGATTCAACCTCAAAAAAGACAAAGTCGGCCGAGCATGGTGGCTCATGCCTGTAATCCCAGCACTTTGGGAGGCTGAGGCGAGTGGATCACGAGGTCAAGAGATCAAGACCATCCTGGCCAATATGGTGAAACCCCGTCTCTATTAAAAAATACAAAAATTAGCTGGGTGTGGTGATGCATGCCTGTAGTCCCAGCTACTTGGGAGGCTGAGGCAGGAGAATCGCTTGAACCCAGGAGGCAGAGGTTACAGTGAGCCGAGATTGTGCCACTGCACTCCAGCCTGGGCGAGAGAGCGAAACTCCATCTCAAAAAAAAAGACAAAGTCTTTGCCCTATGGGGAAATTATTCCAAACATTAAAAAATAATAAATAAAATTCACTGTGGAATGCAATTCCCTAATGATATATGTGCAATGATCTGGGTGGAAACTATCACAGTCAGAGTACCAACTGGGCCTGCAGAACTCCAAACACACCAGCCCCAAGTGGCTGCCTTGTCCATTATGTACATTGTTAACTCATAACTAAGGAGAAGCAACAATGTAGGGAGAATGTGTGAATCCGTGTAGATAAAAGAGTAGAGATCACGTAGAGAAAAGAGTAGAGACCACAGAGGTAGCGCACCAAGTCATAATACCCTGGAACTCAAGGATGTGTCTTAATTATTTTTATGTTTCCTGCCCCTGGCATATCCTAGGAGCTCAACAAGTATTTATTAAACTGAAAAACCTAACATATAGCACTGGCATTACAGCCAATTTTGTTTTATCCTTGGCTTTTACTGTTGAATATTGTTTAATTCGCTGGTTTGCTCAAATTCCCTTGATGGTGCTTGTGCACGAACAATGCTTCCCTGCAGTGAGGCATCCTCTTTTCCCTAGCTTTGTTCTTCCTCATTTTCTCCTTTTAAAACTTATTTTTAATTGCAAGATAAGCCAGGGCTATTGCAGAAAAATCAGCAAAACTCAGCACAAAGAAGAAGAAGAAAAAAACTCTCTTGTTTTTCCTGCCACCTGGCAATAATCAGTATACACATTTTGGTAAGTCCACTTCTATATCTTTTGTGATGTATAATTGGAGGAAAAAAATATATATATATACATCCCCTTACCAAGTGCCATTGTCAATTTACAGGGATGAATGGGGGACTATATCCCACTGGGAGTTAATCTGGCCCTGGGCCATTTCTGTTTGGCCAGATCTACCTACTGCCCAAAGTTGACCACTGAAAGTCGATGGCTGTGTTGTTGAAAAAGGCACGATGTTAAAGGCTGTTTCCTGTGGATCAGGGGAGCCTGGGCTGAGCCTGAAAGCAGGAGGCTGAACAAGGCAGAACTGCTATTCTCCCTCATGAGCATTATCTCCATTACAGGCAAGATAACTTCTGGAAATTATGTTGCATTGAAGAAATTTTTTTTTTAATTACTGTGGATTTAAACTGTGAACTCTGTGATGCAAGCTGGCATGTTTTATCTAGTAGATGTCCACTGGAGGGTCACAGAAAGAATCAAGTTGCATATGTACCCCTCAGCGCAGGTGAGAGAGCTCATGGGGTTGGAGCGGGGAGGTGGTCGGTGCTGAACTTGAAGTGACAAAGCCCAACTGCTTTGGTGAAGATCCCACCATGCCTATTTACCTCCAATGATGGTATCTTCACTGCATTGTTCAGAATTGGAGACTAGAGTGGATTACTGAGCTAGGCAGTAGAAGAAAGTAGGGTCCTAATCCTGTGAGGTGGCAGGATTTTTCCAAAAGAAAAATATAATTTTTATTACTTAAGATAGAAGAAAGTGGGTCTCTCTCCAAGAAAAAAAAAAAAAAAAAAAAAAGAGGGCAGATTTCAATACAGGAGGCAAGACTGTGAAAGCACCCCCATACAAATTTTAACTTCTTGTTTTTCTTCTCTCTTGGACTCCAAGAATAGTCATATTTAGCACCCAGGATAACTTATAGCTACAATCATTCCCTTTCATTTTTTTTAACCCTACAGTCACTCAGGTACAGAGTCACAGGACTTAACGAAGGGGCAGTAGATGAAAATGTGTCCTCCCACATCACCCCTTTGCCGAGGCCAGGGCAGGGTGGCAATGTGTGCAGAGTTGGTCTTCACTCCCAGAGTTCCAGTGATCTCAGATCTTTCTATCCAAGAATACAGTATAATTTTCCATCTGTTTAATTTGGTCCTCATGTCTTCTAGGAGTGTTTCCAAGTTTTCCTTATATAGTTATTAGACATTTCTTGTTAAAATCGTATCTAAGTATTTTATATATCTTTTTGTTATTGTAGATGAGGTCTTTGTTTTCATTATATCTTTTAATTGGTTATTATTTCTGTGTATAAAGACTATTAGATTTCTATATGTTAAATTGTTGGCTAATACTTCAAATACAATATGAAATAGTAGTGACTTTATTGCTCCTGACCTTAGCAGGAATGTCTCCAGTGTCTCCCCATCAAATAAGATGCTAGTCTGGGGGCTATCATGGACAGATATTGAGATACTTTTTTATTTTTTTTTATTTAAGACATATCTGACTTCTACTTTTTTCAGGGTTTTGAATCATAAATGGTGTCAATTTCATCAAATATTTTTTCAGCATCTACAGCTACATCATATAGTTTTTTTTTCCTCTCAGACCTAATAATATATTGAATTACATTAATGAATTTACTGATATTTAACCAGCCTTGCATTTCTGGAGTAAGTTCCACTTGGTCATAATATATTATTCTGTATTATTGGAACTAGTCCATGGTCATAATTCTTCTGGAAGCAAACAGTAAGAAGTGTTTTGCTATATGACTTTATCCATCACACTAAAATAAATGAAAAGAAAAAGGAATTAAATGATATGCAGTATATTTTTCTTCTTTTATATGCTGGTCCTTTATAATTTTCTAAAGCTTAGCTCTATGGCTCTTGGATAATTTCAGCTAGCCCCTTGAACAACCTTATATATAAATGACTGGGGTTTGTAGATTTGAGCACATTTAATTAATCTGAACAATCTTTAACTATATTCTTCCCTGACTCAGTATGTGTGGTTTGCAAAATGTTGCTTTTGACATTAATTAGGTGGCTGACATCCAAGGGGGCTTTGAAAACTCCTGTATTTTCAGTCCCAAAAGTCTCTTTCCTTTTCAGTTAAGAGAAGTCTTTCTTTTTAATCTTGTTCTGTGTCTAATGCACGAAGTGATATATTTCTATTTTTTCATCTTTTGGCAAATATCTTTACTTTTCAATTTCGCTGTTATCGTACTTGTTCCTTAGCTAGTTTGTTTCCTTCCTTTCCTACTATTTTTTGATACAATACTGCAACCGATTATTTTCTGTTTCCAAATATTTACTTACCACCTTTCTTTCTTTTTTCTTTTTTCTATTTTTTTTTTTTTTTTTTTGGAGACAGAGTCTCATTCTGTCACTCAGGCTGGAATGCAGTGGTGTGATCTCGGTTCATTCCAATCTCAGCCTCCCAGGCTCAATTGATTCTTGTGCCTTTAGCCTCCTAAGTAGCTGAGACTGCAGCTGTGTGCCACCACACCTGGCTAATTTTTTTTGTGGGTTTTTTTTGTTTTTGTTTTTGTTTTTTAGCAGAGACAGGATTTCACCATGTTGGCCTGGCTGGTCTCAACCTGACCTCAAGTGAACCACCCGCCTCGGCCTCCCAAAGTGCTGGGATTAAAGGCATGAGCCACCGTGCCTGGCCACTTCTCACTTTTCTATACTGCCCACTGCTATAGGACTTGAGTACCTCCAATGAGAACTGTCCATCCTACTCCACTGATGTTGGTCTTGAGACGTACTTTGACCAAGGGAATGTGAGCAGAGATGCTATATGTCTTGTCTAAGCAGAAACGTTGAGCTGTTGCAAGTTTCATAATTCGTACAGCCCCAAAGTGATTCTAACAGCTTGGGAAGACTTTTGTTTTTCTCTAACGATACCACTGTAATGCAAAACATTTTTGGAGCTCCTCTTTTGGAGTTCACTTCAGAACCATTTTTGAAAACCTTTAATAGCTTCATAGCTATTTTTGAAGGCATATGTATTCATTGAAAACAACCTAAAGTCAACCACAGCCAAGTACATTTTAACGGGTACGAGTATGAGCTTGGATTGGGGAAGCTCTGTATTCAAAGCGTGGCTGTACTATTTAATTTCTGTGGCAATTTATCACCTAAAAATGGGAGCAATAACAGTGATGGATATGTTTTGCAACCAGCTTTCGTTTCTAGTCTCTTCTAATATTTTTCCCACATCACAGGATAGAACATTTCCCAGGTTACCTTGTCTCCAGGCTTCTCTGAAATGGAATGAGGTGCTCTGATTTGAAATTTGGACAGGGAGACTGAACCCATATTAGCTTGCTGGTGGTGGATGGTAGTGCAGAGATGTGTGGAGCCCAGACATTATGAGGCTGCACCGTGACCTCAAGGGACTCTCCTTAAACCCACTCTCATTTGTGCTGTAGGTTGATTATGACCATTGGTGAAGCCTTCTTGTAACTTCCTAATATGAGCAGTAGCAGCAATTTCCTGATTCCCCAGGCCACATGGTAAACCTGAAAGTTAGTGGTGGCCTTTCTTAAGGTTTTATTCTCTAGCCCTTCTCAATTGGAAATTCCTTATATTAAATTACGATCTGTTTAGAATGCTTAGCAAGGTTTCCATTTTGCTGACTGATTACTTTTGCCATAGGATTGCTGTCATAAGACTGTCCCAGAATTAAATAAAGTAATACATTTAAAATGCTTAAGACAGTGTCTGAAAATATTCCATAGCTATTATTACTATTAGGAAGCTGATCAAAATGAACAATACACCCTCAAGTCAAAAAAGGAGGTGACCATCTAGATGGGAGATTGGTACTCACAAATGGTATGAAAATTGAATCTGAAGACAATTTCAGAAGAGGAATTAGGCTCCCTAAAATAAGGCTGCCATCACCTGAAAACTCTAAAAAGAAAGGCAGTTATTCAAGCAGACGTTTTGATATATTGGTTCTTAAATAATATACTAATTTTTATTCATTTTTTGGAGTATTTTGCTCAGGTTTCCCATGTACATGAGGGAATGTGAGGGTTGTGAACCAGAGGAAGAGAAGCACCTCCTACCTCCTCCTCCTTCTCTGTCTCCTCCTTTTCC
Source organism: Macaca thibetana thibetana (assembly GCF_024542745.1). Lineage (NCBI taxonomy): Eukaryota > Metazoa > Chordata > Mammalia > Primates > Cercopithecidae > Macaca > Macaca thibetana. Next base: position 203,553,605 of record NC_065578.1, on the reverse strand, counting down.
TCCTCCTCCTCCAGAAACCCCAGACCCAAGGAAGAACTGAATTGAACAACACTTTCTTGTATTTCCATGAGTTTTCCTTAGGTCCAACAACACCACACAAGAATCCAACATCACTGGCATTTTAGGAAGGGACTTACCTTATTCACATTCCAGGTGGGTCTTCAGACTTCCTAGACAACAAGGTTAGATATATGAGAAATCAGATTGCAGCAAAAGTACTGGGTATCTAGGTTGAAGATTGGAAGTGCTTAAAGGGAGAGAAAATAATGTAGAAAGAAGGAGGATCCTAAATATAAACGTTCAGGAAGTTGCAGCCTTGTCAAAGATGGACTCTGTTGCCAAGTACCAATTAAACAATTCACAAATTAACAGTGTGATGCTCATCAGCTCACATTGCTTCAAGGACTGCCTATGAGAATTCCATCATGTTAAACACAAGCTACTTCTGTTGATGTCTTCTTTCTGTGTCTATCTAAATAGTGAATAATACTCAATAGAAGGAGAAAAAGATTAGCTTGAGCGTTAGCTAAAAGTTGCTCTATTTTAATCACAAGACACCAAGAAAAGGGAAGTAAGATGTTTCTATTTTCTGTTAACATTACTTGGTTTGATATCTGGACTGAGGGAATCCAACATAGCCTCCTTCTGCATAGTCATCCATAAGTTTAAGTCTTCTCACCTATAGAAGGGGGATAGTAGTAACTACCTTGCAGGGCTGTTGTTGGGATTAAGATAATTTGTGCAAATCATCTGAAAGGTTACTGACCCTTGATCAAAACTCCTCCCAAAGGTGGTTAATTCTTGCTGCCTCCCATGACTTCCTCTCCTGTCCTGTGTCCACACAGTCAGGCTTCAGTCCCACATGCGCTGGAGCTGCTGGCAAGAACCCATTGCAGCATCTCTTCCCATCTTCAGGTTCAGTGACGTCATGCTGTTAGCTTGAAACCAGCTCCTTGGGAATATTTATTTCATGGAAATTGGCAAATGCTATAAATCAGGATTTTGTTTTTGTGTTTTGGAGAGCCAGATTACCAGCACACTCACCCCTGCTTTGTCCCACTTTCCCACTGATTCTGCTCCTACCAAAGTCATTGATGATCTATGTCTGGCTAAGGTCAGTAGTCAGCACATTATCTCCTCTTATTCAAGCTCCCTGGTGGACCACTGCTCTTTCTTTGAACGTTTTCTTCTCTAGAACTCTACACACACACTTTGTTTTCCTCTTACCTCTTCAGTTGTGCCTTTTCAAGGTCATTTGTTGGATTTACTTCCCCTACAGACTTATAAATGTTAGAGTGGCCATTGCTGTGTTTGTTGGCTTTCTCTCTCTGTTAAATACTCTTCTATCCTTACTTGGTCTTACATAGTTATGTGACTGTAAATATAATCTATAAAACTCCCCAGATCTATTTTTTTTTTTTGAGACAGGTTCTTGCTCTGTCACCCAGCCTGGAGTACAGTGGCACAATCATAACTCACTGTGGTCTCGAAATTCTGGGCTCAAGTGATCCTCCCACTTCAGCCTCCCAAGTAGCTGGGACTACAGGCATGCATCACCATGCCCAGGTATTTCTTTTCTTTTCTTTTTTGTTTTCTTTTTAGAGACAGCATCTCCCTATGTTGCTCAGTCTGGTCTCAAACTTCTGGCTGCAAACAATTCTTTCATTTTGACCTCCAAAAGTGCTGGGGTTATAGGCATGAGCCACCACGCCCAGCTGCAATTCAATTTAAACTCATACTGCCTACTCAGCATCTCTGCTTGCATGTCTAATCAAAGTCTCACACTCAACATGGCCAAACTACAGATACTCCCCCTCACTCCCACCTGCCCCCCGCAACCTCTGCACAAGTAGCTTCTCTTTGCTAGAACCTTCTCTGTCTCAGCCAATAGTATTGCCATTTGCCCACTTCCTCAGGCCAAACATCTAGGGCTCATACTTGATTGTCTTCCCACATACTCTTAACAAATGAGCGTAATTTATATGAGTAAAGACCAAGATTCAAGGCTAACAGTTCAGGTATGAACAAAGGTCCACGTGAAAACAGATGGAAAGTTAGGAATGCAGAGTCATCCAGAGCAATTGAAAGGAGGTATTTGGCCTGGCATGGTGGCTCACGCCTGTAATCCCAGCACTTTGGAAGTCTGAGGCAGGCAGATAAGGAGGTCAGGAGATCGAGGCCATCCTGGCTAACACAGTGAAACCCCATCTCTACTAAAAATATTAAAAAAAAAAGCTGGGCATGGTGGCATGTGCCTGTAGTCCCAGCTACTCAGGAGGCTGAGGCAGGAGAATCGCTTGAACCGGGGAGGCAGAGGTTGCAGTGAGCCAAGATGGTGCCACTGCACTCCAGCCTAGGCGACAGAGCGAGACTCTGTCTCAAAAAAACAAAACAAAACACAGAAAGCAGGTATTCAAGATGAATCTGAAAGAATAGTTTGATGACAGATAATTGTTCTGTAATAAAACAATTATTCTTTAGGCAACAGAAAAATCACTGGAGGTTTTTGAGCCTGATCTGACCATTGGTTTAGAAAGATAAGTTTGACCATGAATTTAGATGATCAGAAAGAATCTGAACTACGGAGTAGACAGAATGAGAGAAAAACTTCAACTGCTAAAAGCACTAGGATTTGACTGACTGAATATGAGAAGAGGAAGAAGAAACAAAAGGTAATTGAGAGGGTTCCAGTTAGTGTCTCCTGGAAAATGGAAATGCCAAGAACCAAGGTAAGGAACAGATGAATGGTAGGCAGACTGTGAGAAGAAAAAACAAAAATCAGGTTGGTTTTAGACACAATGTGTTTGAGATGTCTATGAGGCAGTGAGATGGAGCAGGGACCCTTCTTAGGGGCTGCTGGGCACGCCCCACCAAGCTTGGAAATAAAGGAAAATCTTGAGTTCCTTCATGGGAAATTCTAGGCACCTTATCCTTGAGAAGTAAGTGAACAACCTGAGAAACAAGAAGGTAGTAGTAACTTTAAACAATCACCAGAAAGTTAATCACAAAATATTTGGTTCCCTATAGAAATTAAAGGCCGGGCGTGGTGGCTCACGCCTGTAATCCCAGCACTTTGGGAGGCCGAGGTGGGCGGATCACAAGGTCAGGAGATCGAGACCATGGTGAAACCCCGTCTCTACTAAAAATAGAAAAAATTAGCCGGGCGCAGGGGCGGGCGCCTGTAGTCCCAGCTACTCAGGAGGCTGAGGCAGGAGAATGGCGTGAACCCGGGAGGCGGAGCTTGCAGTGAGCCGAGATTGCGCCACTGCACTCCAGCCTGGGCGACAGAGCGAGACTCCGTCTCAAAAAAAAAAAAAAAAAAAAAAAAAAAAAAGAAACTAAAGACAGCATCTTAACATATGTCCCTGAGTTGTTGTTCAGAAACCCGGACTCCCACCACATGAAAGATGTGGCCTGCTGGCACAGAGACTTCAGATGAGGGAAACTGGGTTCTTCCTGAGGGGTCCGGATGAGGTCACACCCAGGAGCCAGACCTAATGCATCTTCCTACTGACCCAAATTTTTAAACAAGTTTTTCTTCCTTAACCGATTGCAATTCATAAAGTTGTTAAACCCACCTATAGACTGTGAACCCCCCACTCTGAGGTATCCTTGCTTTTTAGGTCAAACCAATGTATACCCTCCATATATTGACTTACAACTTTGCCCACAATCTCTGCTTTCGTGTCCTTAAAAATCCTTATTCATAACTGGGTGCAGTGGCTCATGTCTGTAATCCCAGCACTTTGGAAGACCGAGGCGGGTGGATCATGAGGTCAGGAGTTCGAGACCATCCTGCCCAATATGGTGAAACCCCATCTCTACTAAAAATACAAAAATTAGTCAGGCGTGGTGGTGGGCACCTGTAATCCCAGCTACTTGGGAGGCTGAGGCAGGAGAATCACTTGAACCTGGGAGGTGGAGGCTGCAGTGAGCCAAGATTGTGCCACTGCACTCTAGCCTGGGCAACAAGAGCAAAACTGTGTCTCAAAACAAACAAACAAACAAACAAACAAAAATCCCTTATTCATAAGCCATCTGGGAGTTGGGGTCTTAAGCATGAGCTGTCTGATAGTCCTCACCTGATGCTCCACAATAAATGCCTCATGTTGTCTCCCTGCAAATCCCAGTGTCAGTGTTTGACTTTGCTGCCCCAGGTGGGCAAACTCGAGTTCAGTTCAGTAACAGTGGTGATGGAAATGTCCAGCAGAATCAAAGCTCAGAAAAGAAGGCATAACTGGAGAATGATTAGAGGGTACTGAACCATACACAACTTTGAATTTTGCATTCAATCCAGTACCTAACATGTGGTGAGTGTCCAATGAATATTGCCAATGAATATTATATCTTTGGGAATAATCACTATGGACATGTTGTAAAACTTGTTAGAACAGATTAAATTGCCCAGTGAGAGAAGAGATCTAGGACAGAGACTTGGAGTATCCATCTTTTAAGCACAAGAAAGAGTAATCATGCAGAAAGATGGATGTAGGATAAGACTATTGGGAATGGAGTGTCATGGAACCCAAGAGAAAAAGGAGGTTCAATAAGCAAGAGGTTAGTTTCCACACTGCACATTTCTACTGAAATGTAGAATGGAATGAGGGCAGATAAAATGCTGTTGGATTTGGCAGCTCATGTGTGAAAAGAATGTTAATGAAGTGGTGGGAACAGAAACCGTACCATGGAGGCTATGGAGTGAGTATGTGATACAGGAGCCCAGCGGTGCAGTCATGCCTGAGTACTGGGTCCTTGTGAAATATCACACATGTCTCCATAGTCAAGTTTCATAGTTTTCTAGTAGTGATATAGATAATAATGAATCTTTCAGCCCTTCTGTCCATGCGTATAACCCTCTTGTCTTGGGCATGTGGAAAATGCCCATCATGACAGATCTGTCCAGCTTTCTGTCATGTTTCAAAACCAAACCATACATTTTTACCCCAATAACTTTGTGTGGCTGACGTGGGGGCATCACATGCCTGCCCCAGGCAATGTCTGGGGAAGAAAGCTTTCATTCTGACTGCCTTTGTGAATGTTTTTCCTAATTTGGAAAGTCTTTCAGTAATTCAAGAAAATCCTTTCCTTCCTCTACAGGAGAGAGGGATCTCATTATGATTGAGAAAAAATATCAAGGAAGAGTGAGTCATATTTTCTTGATAGCATAACAAAGTGAAAAATAGGGTGTAGGCAGGTTGAGAGCGATTATAGCAATCTTCTTAGTGGCTAAGAAGATTTCCCATGACCATCATAAATGAATAATGGTTCTACAAGGAAGAGATTTAACAAGAGAGGGAAAGGGGGAGTAGGGAGAGGGTGGGGCTGGGGAGAGCACCTAAATGATTTAATGTTGGTCCCCACCCTCACCCACTGAATCAGTTTTTAATTCCCCTTGTGGCTACTTGAATTAATCTCCCCTAGTGATACTTGCTTGAGATCAATCCTTCCCCTGCCAGGGCCATTTTTCACATGTGTCTCTTAGCTTGGGGGTTTCTGGACCACAGAGTCAGTAAATTTGACCCCAAGCCTGTCTGAGAGAAGGCTATCAATTCTTAGGGCAGACTTTTTTTTCCTCCCAAACCTAAAATTTGGGCTGAGATTTTACTAAGGTTGAAACCTTATGGAAGGAAGGGGTGCCCTGCCTGCCTTTGGAACTTTGTACAGGATACCCGGCATAGGGCCGACTCTGAGAACAAGGACCAGGCCTGAGACCCCAATACTGCCTTGCCCCAGAGCCTCCTGCCTGCTAGTGGGACAGAAACATAAGGAGTGCCCTGGAACACAAAAGAAACAAGTTCACCATGACTTTGCAGACTAGCTGAGAATCTCCCTCGCAGTTTCCTCATTATCAGGAAGGACTCAGATCTTCCTAGGCACAAAATATTCAGATGCCTTTACTCTGGTGAAATCCCAAGGCAAGCATCTCCCTGGTAATTGCCAGCTCCTCAGTTCAGGAAGAGATGCCTTTCTATGCTTGTCCTTAAAAGTCAAAACCGTGCCTAGTGAGACAACCCTTTAACGCATGCCTTCTGCATTTCCCAACTTCCCTCATGGGAAACTAATAAATCAGAGATGGTTTTCTGTGCATTGTGTGGTACACGCCGTTACATAAAGAACTTGTTATTTTTTTCTTTTTTTCTCACGGGTTGCAACATGTCATTTGCCTCCCTCTGGCCTCATTGTTATTTTCTCTTTCCCTCCTCCCATATTTTGTAAGAGTGCATTAATTTATTATCATTTTCATTTTTTAAAACATCTTCCTCCTACCTCAACAAGCATTTTTGCCCAAAGCGAGTATTATCAACTTCCCTCCAGTTCTTCTTGTGTTCCTCTGTCAAGTGTTCTTATTCATTCCATTTGTGAAAAAAAGGAACTCTCTGGGCCAGCACAAAGCATCTGCTGCTTCCATCCAGGCAAAGAAAGACGGTGGCATGGGGTTTTCATGTACCGAAGGCTCGGACAAATGCAGACCTAAGTGTGCTTTCCTGGTGCTCCTGGCTTTGTTGTTGTTACAGATGTTGTTGTCCTGCTAGGAGCAGAAGCCCCTCACAGAATGCAGAAATCAATGCCTGCGTCTCAGCCTTGCTCTTAAGGGTTAGTAAATGAAGAGGGTGTTTTAGAAGCACTATGAACTCACCCTGAAGTTCTCAAGTAATCAGGAACTGCCACTCTCCCCTTCTCTTCTACAAAGGAAATGCAAATACATGAGTTAAGAAGAAGACATCTAAATAATAAAAGCCCCAAGTGAAAACTATTGGTAAAAATTAGGAAAAAGTCATTAAAGTTAGGTAGAGGCAAAAGAGAATGGCAAATCAAGGGGGTTCATATTGAAATGCACCTTTGGGGAATTCACGAGGGACTGGAATCTGCTTTGCCACATTGCTTAGGGGCAGAGGATGTGAAACAGGCAGGGGCCAGGCAGCGGAAGGAGGACTGTGGCTAAGGCCATCCCAAGCAAGCTCTGGCTGGTGTGCAATTCTCCAAATTGGGGAGGCTGTTCTAGACAAACCCTTGGATGTTTTCGAGTATTTACCCTCAGCTGTGCTGAGCTGAGCAGATTAAATAGAAATTAAATAGAAGCACTTTGCATCTCAAGCATTCACGTTCTCCCAAGTGTCTGAGACCATCCTGAAGATTGAGGAAGGCAGGTCTACAGAACCAGAAATTGAAAATGCTTCTTTTTATATTAAGAAATCTACCTGAATTACCAGGTACCTCTTGAGAGCCACTGTACTCTAGGTTGAGTACAGTGTTCTCGCTTGACTGGGTTACGTCCTGCTTTAGATTGGTTCCATTCACTCCATATAGCAGAAATTAAAAAAAAAAAATTTTGGAGGATGTATGTATATGTTGCTTTTTTTAAAAAAATATTTTCACATGTATTGACTCTTTTGAGTTTTTCCACAACCGTGAAAGGCAGGCTTCATTTTGCAGGATCAACAAGGTAAATGATCAGCTTAAAATCATACAAGTGCTAAGTAGAAGACAACTTCAGTCCAGACCTCTAATCTTTAAATCCTGGATTTTTCCAGGACTCTACACTTTTTATCTGTAGACAAAATAGGAGGAGCACAGACCAACAAGAGTAGTATCGATGGAGATCAATAACATATAGCTGTAGGATCGACATTGCTCATTGTAAATGTTAAGAATTATCCAACAGTGACTCACCTGATGTGGTTATTGTGGATATATTCATGATGAGCAGGAACACCACAAAATCAATTAAACCAGTCAGTATCTGGTTGAGAATTCTCCCTGCAGAGGAATGGGCCCTTGCTGGGCTAGTCATTGTCTTCAATTCTGTTCCTAATGCTAATTTCATCTCAACTATACCACTCTTTCTCATCTTTTAGTAGTTTCACTCCTGGGAATCTCTTCACAGGACATAATTTAAAGGAAAGGATAAGCTACGCACATGAAGTTATAGTAGCATTACCTGTAACAACAAAATATCAGAAGGATTTAATGTCCAATTATGTGGGAATAGCTAAGTTTGGTAGATCAATTTGATAGAATACTATGTGGCCATAAAACAATGATTATAACGATTATACAGCAAAATAGAAAATACCATAATATTAAACACAAAAGAAGAATAAAAATGTGCTGGCTATAGTTTGTTGAAAATACAGTTTTGTATGAACAAGGGCTGGAAAAATGAGAGTAGTGGGCTATGCATGAATCTTTAAAAATGATTATTTTACATTTTCTTATCACAAATAAAAATCAAATAAGAAATAACAAAAAAAACTGTTGCTCAACATTAATTAAGCTGCTGTGTGTGTGTCTGTGTGTGTGTCGTTTAATGATTTATTGCATGGATTTAAAACCAAGAGTCCCTGGAGTTGACATTCAAAATTCTCATTGCTTGCTGGATAATTTTCACTAAGCCTTTTAACCTCTGTAGCTTGAATTCATTCCTCTATAGGAAGGGCAATTTTTAGAGTAGGAGTCCAATGTTTCTTGAGTGAATGAATAAATAGACAATGGGAAAAGGTCTCATCTCTGTAGTAAATGTTCTGTTTCCAATGGATTCAAGAAGCTGTTTTGTCCTATTGTAAAGATGAGGGAGGTCAACTGGGCTGTTCTTCATGCTAGTGTTTGTGATTGTGTCTTCCACAGTGGAAGAGTGTATGTGATATGTGCATTTAAAAGCACACCTAAAATTGGATAAAACAATGAGTGCATAAATAGTTCCTGGGGGACAACGAAGGGCAGAATGTGACTCCGTTTCTCAAGTCTCCATTCTGCCTACATAATCAATCACCTCTCAGGTCTCTTTGATCTAGGGCTCAAAGGAAGGAGACTTGATGTTATTCCCTAACCCAGAAGGGAGAGAACATGGGTTTCAGAGAGTGCTGAATTTTTAGTACTAAACCCCCAGATGTAGTTGTTCAAGAAAATGGTGAGAACAAAATCGATCTCTTGTCTTTAAAGTGATAAAAGTTTCAAAGATAGTCATTCATTTCTGTATTAGTCCATTTTCATACTGCCATAAAGAACTTCCCGAGACTGGGTAATTTATAAAGGAAAGAGGTTTAATTGACTCAAAGTTCAGCATGGCTGGGGAGGCCTCAGGAAACTTACAATGGTGGAAGGCAAAGGGGAAGCAAAGCACCTTCTTCACAAGGTGGCAAGAAGGAGAAGTGCTGTGTGAAGGGGGAAGAGCCCCTTATAAAACCATCAAATCTTATCAGAACTCACTATCATGAGAACAGCATTGGGGAAAATGCCCCCATGATTCAATTACCTCCACCTGGTCTTTCACTTGACACATGGAGATTATGGAGATTATGAGGATTATAATTCAAGGTAAGATTTGGGTGGGGACACAAAGCCTAGCCATATCAATTTCCTTCTCATCTTAAAATCATCTGATCACATTATGCCATAGGTCATACTTGCCTTTTTATCACCAATATCAGGTGCATACCCTAGCACAGTGCTGGGCACACAGTAGGTAAATAAAGAGCAGATGAATCCTGCATGAGCAGCAAGGAGACCTGGGCAACCATTTAACAGCCTGTGTGCCCTGCCCTACTTGAGGGCCTATTTTCAGGCTCATTAATTATGGTTTTTTTCTTAAAGAAATGATTTTATTTTGAATAGGTAAATATATGCACACAGTACCAAATGTTTAAGAGAATAGTATAGAGCAGAAAAGTAAACCTTCTTCTCATTTTTTTTCCACTAAGTCGCCTGGATACCTTTCCAGTGATAGCTCTGCAGACACAAGCACATATGTACATAAATATTTTTCTTAGCAACTGTAAAGCATTCCATACTGTGAATATACAGTAATTTATTTAACCAGTCACCAATTGATGCAAATGAAAATGTCAGTTGTTTCTCATTTTTGTCCTTACAAACAATGCTACAAATGCACACCTGCAATTCTGCACACATGTAACACTGCAGTTTAAGTTTCTAGACACAGAATGGCTAAAAGGATGAATGGGAGAATGCATATGGGGGCTAACTAGACATCTATTGTCCCATTTGGGATCAGGAAATATTTATAAATTGACTGATGGAAATTTTTAAATTTATGATGCCTTCCTATCCAAAAGCTTAACGTGTCTTTCCATGTATTCAATTCTTGTCTCATGTCCTCATCTTAAAATTTCCTTCATCTAAGGCTTAGGCATTTCTTATATAAATGTATTCTTAGCCATTTTCTCTTGCTTCATGTTGCTACTGAAAATGGGATCTTTTCTTATACTTGATCTTCCAGTAGTCTGCACATATGAAGCCTGTTGATTTTGGTTGTGTTGATTTTGATTGTGTTAATTGTGTGAAAGTTTTTCTACTGATTCTCTTAGGTTTTCAAGCTTACAATAACATCATCTGTGAATATTAAAGCTTTATTTTTTCTTTTCCAAACTGTAATCCTTCTATATTTTTCTTGCCTAACTAAATCAGCCAATATCTCCAGTAAAATATTTTCAGTGGTATTAAGGGTGTCTTTGTCATGTTCCCAACTATTAGTGGTAATGTTATTTTCAATTTCCTTAATCTAGGAGTCTGGGAATAGAATATTTCATGACTTTCTGATTTACTGATATGTGGAAGTAAACACATATGCAATTCTAAAGCATGGCTTTATTATGTGTGATGTAAGTAATTGTACAATTAATCATCCTGTAACAGAAAGATGAGATGAATAAACCTGATACATTTTTCTATCATCCATACTTCAAAGGACAAAAAATCATCAAGGTGCGCCATGGCTTGGATATCAGCTTTTATTTTGTATAACAAAAAGTAACCTTAATGAAGCAATAAATTATATGACAAAATTCAAAGATCAGATAAGGTGAGGATATTAAAAATAAAAGTATTGAATTTCGTATACAAGAAGGCCTTGACCAGTAAATGCATGGTTGCTTTTCTCCACAACACAGAATTCATAATACTGGAACACATCTGAAAAACACCAATTGGTTAAGGATCTTCAAGAACATCTGCCCAGTGTCAGGCTGTGAGTGGTTGTTGCTGGGATGACTGGGGAATGGTTAGGTTAGCATGATGGTGGTGAGAACAGGTTTGTTGAAGCCTGTCTGAGCCTAGACTTCACAGTGAGGCTCCCCTGGCAGTGTGGGAAGCCTCGTTTGCCCCAGGCTCAGTTTCTTTGACTCCCTAGCCAAGATTTCCACAGTGGCCATGTGTTGTTCACCAGGTGAACAAGTTAAGTTCCATGGCTCAAAATCTCAAAAGGACATGAAAGGAACTTTAGGAAGAGCACTAGTTAAGAGCATGCTGCCTGTCTGTGACTGTTAGGTTCACTATTACTCCCCATTTTACCAGCTCTGTGCCTTAGAAAAAGGGAATTAGCCCTCTTAAGGCTCAGCTGCACCATCTACAAACACCATCCTTACAAGGTTGATATGGGGATTATAGGATATGACTATAAAGGGCTTAGCATGGTACCAACCCTTACATGTTTCTGGGGTGGGGGAAACCAGTCTTACTGCAGGGAAAGATAAGTTTCCAATATTACACACTAATTTGGAGAAGGATCAATTCAGTTTTGAAATTTCAGAAAATTGGCCGGGTACAGTGGCTCACACCTATAATCTCAGCACTTTAGGAGGCCAAGGTGGGTGGATCGCCTGAGGTCAGGAGTTTGAGATCCTCCTGGCCAACATGGTGAAGCCCTGTCTCTACTAAAAATACAAAAATCAGCCGGGCCTGGTGGCGAGCGCCTGTAATCCCAGCTACTTGGGAGGCTGAGGCGGGAGAATAGCTTGAATCCAGGAGGTGGAGGTTGCAGTGAGCCGAGATTGCAGGGCCACTGCACTCCAACCTGGGTGACAAAGCAAGACTCCATCTCAAAAAAAAAAAAGAAAGAAAGAAATTTCAGAAAGTTGGATGGAACTGGGACTGTTGTGATAGACAGCATGTCCTAACTCAGGCCAGTGAAAGAAAAATGGGTGACCATTTGAAAGCCAGCATTCCAGCAAGGCAAACAGTATAATATCACACATTCTCCCACACCACATCCCAGTCACATCAGATTCTAACTCATCATTTTCAATATGTGCTTTTGCTTACGGTCTTGGCTATCTCCAACATAAATTTTTATTGTTGTTGTTTTGATGCTTTTAAATCTAAGCCTTAACTTCTCTTGGATATTTTTATGTTCCCCTGACAAAAACTGCTCTATAGTATGATTGAGGATACAAATCGTGTGTCTCCCAGGGTCAAGACACAGTGGCTTGAGACAGTGGGGTTGTCCTGAGGAGGTTGTGTAGCCAGAAGAAGCACTCTGGCCCTTAGCAGGCTTTCTGAATGACACTCTAAGACCAAGCCAAGACAACAGATGAGTTACAGCACATGGTTAAAACATTACTCACCTGCCCAAATACTTCAAAATTTGCAGCAGGGAAATGAACACACTATCTACTAGAGGTACCAAAGAACCCTTATTTGGGGTTCAAATAATTCAAGGCAGTTATTAACTCGCAGAATTTTCAAATACATCATGACCTCACAGAATTATTTCATGATGGTGTCTGTGTAATACAAAACACTTGGGCTAGTGACGGTTAAGATGTCTTATGTCTGGGAGGCTTTTTAAAAAGATATATGTCGAAGTAGGAATTTGTTATTGGCAATGTGGCCAATCCTGACTCTTCCCAAGTTTTGCTTCACTGGAATTAATTCAAGGACTCCAAGTGCCATGCGACCAGTTCATAATTTTCTTTAGACACAATTATAAATAATTGAGGAATTTGGTTCATCATTGAAAAATGAAGTCCAGGAACAAGCTAATTATACTTATTATTAAAATATGTAGAGTGTATTTTGCTCAAGATGAAGCCATAGGGAACACAATCAGCACATTCACATATTGTGTTTTTGGTTTGTTTCCTGGACCCCAGCCAATTGCTGGCTTCAGCAGGGCCATCTCCTTGACTGAGGACAGAAGTGCGGCACAGCATGGAAGGCTGAGCAAAGCACCAGATGCCTTCTGGAAATGCCAGTGTGACTTCAGGAAATAACAAAAATGGCCTCATATCCATGGATCCTAGTGAAGGCAGGAACATCACTGTACCTAATCACATATATGAGAACAGAAGCACAGACAGAACAACCACTGGATTAAATTTACCGATCTGTGGCAGGTAGTTATTAAGCTCAACACTCTGCAAAACTGTGAGTGTGGTTTCTACAGTGATGTAAATCAGAGTTTGGACTTGGACTTCCTCAGAGAATGCAGTGCTGTACAATACTAGATCTGTGGGATATGAATAGGAGTTATATGAGAAAAATTCACGATCCATTAAGCTTGGAAAGTTTGAGGTTAGATAAAATCAAATGAGTTTACTTACTATAAGTTCTCTCTCAGACTAATATGCTGATACGCGTTGTGGTTCTCCAAGCAGATATTATGGTATGGTGTATTTATCAAAGGCACTTGACCAGAGAGGGGACTCCTTTGTTTAGAGAGCATCTCTTGGGGCCACCTTCCTCAGTGCATTTTGGGAAGTGCTGCCTAATTGAAATCAGCCTGTTTTGCAGCTGTCTCAATAGGAGTCCCAGCTGGGCCAAAGAAGCAGCCCAGCAGGAGCCTGAAATGCCCTTGCATTATTGAGTACTGCACTGATTTACTAAGTACTACATTGCCTATACTTATAGTACTGAGTACTAACTGCCCTGTGTCACTGAGTTCTGTGCTGTCCTACTGAGTACTACACTGTGTTACTGAGCACTCCACTGCCTTACTGAGCACTGCACTGTGTTACTGAGTATTGCACTGCCTTACTGAGTACTGTACTGCCTTGCTGAGTACTGTACTATATTACTGAGTACTGCACTGTTACTGAGTACTGCACTGCGTTACTGAGTATTGCACTGCCTTACTGAGTACTGTACTGTATTACTGAGTACTTCACTGTGTTACTGAGTACTGCACTGTATTACTGAGTATTGCACTGCCTTACTGAGTACTGCACTGTATTCCTGAGTACTGCACTGCCTTACTGAGTACTGCACTCCCTGAGTACTGCACTGCCTGAGTACTGTATTGTATTACTGAGTACTTCACTGCCTTACTGAGTATTGTACTGTATTACTGAGTACTGCACTGTGTTACTGAGTACTGTACTGTGTTACTGAGTACTGCACTGCCTTACTGAGTACTGCACTGCCTGAGTACTGTATTGTGTTACTGAGTACTGCACTGCCTTACTGAGTACTGCACTGCTTTCCTAAATGCTGCACTGCCTGGCATTGAGTGAAACAGGTTCCACAGGAAAACAGAACAGGCTCAAAACATTTTATACAGGTTTCCCCTGATCCATCCACAGCCTCACTGTGGGTAAATTTCATAAATTTCCTGATGAAACACAGACTCTCAGGGATCCTTTCTTCAGGTGCAATCATTGCCACAAAAGGAAAATTGAAAGGTGGCATACCACTGAGAGGCTGCTGTCTTACCAAAATATCCTTTGAAAGTTGCATATTAATTTTTCTAAGATAATATTAGATCACAGGAGAAGTAAGGTGAAAAGCTGTTAATTCCAGACTCTGAGGTTAATTAGCTCTCTTAGATTGTGCACCTGTAGGAATGTGTAACAGGTATGATGACAGAGTGTTATGCTTGGTTTCCTTTTTATAGAATCTTGAATCAGGAAATATTTTAGTCGCAGCAGAAGACAAATGCTACAGGGAAAAGAGACATTTTTCCAGAATTCACCCCAACTTCTCTCTAATGGGGGCTGAGATGAAAATATTCTCAAACCCTGTGCAAGCCATTCCCATGAATGACATGGAAGAGAAATTTTTGAGTGACATTTGGAAGGAAATTCAGCAAATCCGTCTCTCTCTCCATATTCCAATTTGCAGACTCCTCAGTTTCAGACTCATGAGAATGAACATGAGCCACCTTTCCACTGAAAGACCTCAAGGCTCTGTATCTCCATAATTAACTCAGGCACATTAGTTATGCAGGGGGAGGGGATAGCAGCCCCCCAGGTCCAAACTGTTGACATGGTGGCCCACCTCCCTCCCCCATCCCGTCTCTCCTCAGGCTTGTGCTTCCCGGACACCAGCTGTCATGCAGGAAGCTGCGGCTTCTCTTTCCCCCGCCTCCTTTGCCGGCTGGAGCTGCAGGATCATAGCCTGCAGAGTTTCCTTCACCATCTGGAGCTCCCTCTTGAGAGACTGTGGGCACGTTGTTAAGGAGCACATTCGAAGGTGATGGTGGCCCTCTGCAGCCTCCAAGGGATCGAAGAGCACGTGAGCCTACTGGAAGCAGATGGGCACTGCCACCTAATTGCAGTTTCAAGTTCTTTCAAATTGTATGAATTAAATATTAATATAAATTTTATACTTTTTCTTTTAAGAATGACTGCAATTTCTACAATGCCTGAGGTATTGACTATCTCAAGTCAGGTCTTAAAAAGGAAATGGAAGAGTCAGCTCTTAGCAGAGACAGATGGCCAACTTAGATGCTCAATGATATGCAGTTGGCGTGACCATAACTCCGGCTAAACCCCAAGTTGGGGCGGGGCAACTGTCAGATGCAAATACTCTTGACAGTGGAAAGGGTAGAATGCTTGAAATCAAAATCTCCTAGAGAAATACAGGATTTGGGGTCACCATAAGTCGGGAGAGGCATTCTGGACCAGACTCAGTTATTAACACGGTCTCTGTTCACCATTAACCAGTCTTGTCACCCTATGCAAACCGTTTAAAGCCTTAGTTTTCTCTTGAGATGATGACTTTGAAACCCCTCCAGGTCTAACCTGCTGTTACCTGTTAGTATATTCCCAGGGACTAGGAAGGGCACTCAAGACTAGATAGAGTCCATCAAAGGGCAGAGAGTTTGCCTTTTCCGGTTTGGTTGGTTGGTTCTTTTTTTTTCTTAAGCTGTTGGGCTCTTCGTTTTCTAACCTATAAAGTTATTTCTCATATGGAGGAAACAATCAAAGAGAACTTAGCAAACAGTAATAGATAAGGCTGTAGTTCTCTTAAGAAACGGGTTCTCGTCTGGGTGTTCAAGCAGGGGAATGTTTAACCAACAGTGGTTTTTCTGTCCATACATCATCCAGTTCATCCTTTCCCTTTTTACTTGTAGTCAGAACAACTCTAAGGCAAATGCAGGGTGAGAGTTGGGTTTAACAAGCAAACTGATCCATTTTCATCCAACAGGGACCAAGGGGGAAAGTAGAAATATGCTGACACCACCTAAATATGCTGAAGTCATCACATGAAGCCAGACCACTCCAATAGTACTAGATCAGACACGGAGGGAATGGAGAGCTTTGGGAGAGGGAGTCTGACTGTTTATAGACCACCTACACTACCATGTGGTTCTCCCAAAGTGCAACGTCAATGCAACGACAAGAGAAAAAGACACCCTTACAAACCACTGTGGAAAGTGTTCCCTTTCTTTTTCTTTTTTTTTTTTCTTTTTTCTTTTTTGAGACAGAGTTTTGCACTTGTAGCCCAGGCTGGAGTGCAATGGTGTGATCTCGGCTCACTGCAACCTCTGTCTCCGGGGTTCAAGTGATTCTCCTGCCTCAGCCTCCCAAGTAGCTGCGATTATAGATGTGTGCCACCATGCTAATTTTTGTATTTTTAGTAGAAATGGGGTTTCATCAGGTTGACCACGCTGGTCTCGAATCCCTGACTTCAGGCAATCTGCCTGCCTCGGCTTCCCAAAGTGCTGGGATTACAGGCGTGAGCCACCACGCCCGGCCTCCTTTCTTTTTTCAACAAGGAACTTCAGAGGATCCTGGGAATTATGCAAATGAATCTCTTCTAAGCAAATGTGCTGAACCACCCTGAAAAGTTCTGGCAGTTTTTCACCTTCTTGAAGCTTCACCAGACTCTATCATTTGTGTAATTTACATGGATTTACTACTAGGGTTCTCTCCTTGCACTTGAACTTGAAGAAAATGGGAGGTGGGTAGGAGAGGGCCCAAGGGAGGAAAGAATCCAATATTTGCCTTTCTTTTTCTTTCTTTTTTTTTTTTTTTTTAAAGAGGCTTTGGTTGCTTCCATTTCTTGCATAGCTCTGCTAATCTTTAGTGAAAACATATACGACTTCATACAAGCAAAAGCGTAAGTGGTCCCAGACTGAATACCAAACTGGAATTTAATCACAAAGTTATGCTGCATCTATGAAGAGCAGGCACGGAGCTTAAGCAGTTTATGAATCCTGACAAACTCCTGAGATTTAATTACCTTTGACATGTAGCCTGGGACTACATGCCACTATTTGTAATGTGCTAAATGATGACAAAGGTTTTTAGAGAGAGAACGTGAATCAAAATATGACGTTTCTTTAAAAACTCATAAAACTTCTGGCACTGGCAGAACACACGGAAAAGGTTAAAAGTAAGGAGTGAGAAGTTTCAAAAGCAAAAGACAAAGTTAGTCTATGACCAAATTAACACATCAGCCCCTCATACAACAACCACTAACACAGATAGGTGTCAGAAAACCAGCATTTGAGGAGGTAACGCCCTAGCTATGGTGAGCTCGGCAAATCATTGAATGCTTAATTATTCTACTTGTAAAATACTGAATCTGGTACCTTCCTCACAGGGTTAGGGTTCAAAGAAATATTTTTTCCTTGTGAGAGTATAGTGTCTTTTGTGAGTCGTCATGAGATTTAAAGTTTATTTCTTAATATAACAGATGTAACAAATACCTTAGGCTCTGTCAAAGCAGGGCTGGACATCAGAAATCCTAGAAACCTCATTTAATGAGCCTGTGGGGATAATAATCATTAAAATAATAATTAAAATCATATTTTATTTGCAAAGTACTTCTCTCTAACCAACCTGCCTCTATGATCCCTTACAAAGTGTGAGTTACAAAGCATTTTGGATGTACTGAAATGGAAGAGTGCCCAGGGAAAAATGCACAATGGGGTGGGGGAAAGCACATTCTAGAATAATTTGTATGGAATGATCCTAATTTTGTAAACAAAGACTATTGAGATAAGCCATTTATAGGTCTAGAAAAGGGCTTCAGGAGGACAAAGTAGTGATCTCCAGGTAGAGGCACTGGGAGGGAAACAGCTTTTTTATTTTCCATACTTCTGTGATATTCACAATGGAAATGCATTGCTTTCATATTTAAATCAATATGTTTATAAAATAAACCACTGGAAACATTTCCCTGTGAAGCAGTTGGGAAAAATGAAAGTGCAGAGAGAGATCCTCATTCTTTCTTTCATTCATTCAAACATTCAAATGTTTCCTGAGTTTCTACTGTGTGTTAACAAATATTATGGACACAGCAGTACAGGAGTGAATCAGTTACTGCTATCATGGATGGCATAAATACCTACGAGAGCAGCAGAAAGTAAACAGGCGCCATGTTGATAGTATGTCCAGCTGTGCTGTGTTCACAGTGAGATGGGAGGAGCTGTGGGAGGACCTGGAGCAGAGGGGTGACATTGTCAGTTTGGCTGCTGTACTGAAAATGGATTAAAGTGGGTAAGGGCAGAAGCAGAGAGTGACCAGTTAGGAGACCACTGCAATCGTTCAAGCAAGAAACAATCATGGCTTGACCAGGGTAGTGGCAGTGGAGGTAGGAGAGGTGGCTAGATTCTGGATGTGTTTTGCAGATACAGTCAAGAGCATATGGTGACAGACTGGATGTGGGACATGGAAAATGGAAAAGCCATCAAGAAGGACTCCCTGATTTTTTATCTGAGCAAATAATTAGAAAAACACAAAACACATCTGTATTTTATTAAGAAGGAGAGGACTAGGAATGAGCGTTTGGTGTTTTGGTAGAGGAGGGAAGGAATTGGATTTTAGACAGGATAAGTTGGACAAGCTTATCAGCCAAGAGAAGATGCTAAGTAGAAAATAGATAAAAGTCTGGCATTCATATTTAACCATATATTTTAAAAAAATATTTTGCAACATTTTCTCACTGACTTACAGAAAAATAAGCTATCTCATTTGATACATCTAAGCAAGATCTTAAGGCTAAGTAGTAGCTATAATCAGATTTTCTGATCACTAATCCAATAAGCTCACAGTTCTTGAAGCCCATTGAGACACTTGACCTTGACCTTAATTTTTGTCAAATAACTGAAAAACAATTGGAATTTTAGGCAAATTGAAATTTTAGGCAAACTCCAAAACTATTGAAATTTTAGGCAAATCCCAAAACTAGAATAGAGGTGCTAACTGCACCTAACTGCAAGAATAGGCCTCAAAAAAGCAGAATAATTCTTATGAGGCCTGTGCCTTAGGGACCTGAATTGCTAAGTATCTTCCCCCCATAACAGATATGTCACCAAGTACCTGTGGTATCTAAGGAAATTAGCAGATTCTTTATAACAACGTCACAGGGATGAACATCCTAACATCTTTAAAACACCTTTGGAACTCAAGCCCATTCTTTACCTCCCTGGAATAGACTATCCACATGGCAGGTAAGTATGTAACTTGTTAAAAATGTCTGCGTTTGCAATTAGCAAAGGAGTAAGACAGCAGGACACCTGCATTCAGAAATAGATGATAAGGCAATATTGTGATTTGGGGCACCATTTGCAAAAGATTCTGGAATTCTTTAGCTGGAGTCTTCTGTTTTTATAAGAAAACAATTGAGTGTCTTACTGTCAATGAAATGTCCAAGTGAGCATTTCAATGGCTTAGTCAAATTTCGGTCTTTGGTTCATCTGACCTAGTTTGATTCAAAAAGAAAAAATAGTACAAGTTGAGCATCCCAAATCCCCAAATCCAAAATTTGAAATGCTCCAAAATCCAAAACCTTCTGGGCATTGACGTGATGTTCAAAGGAAATGCTCACTGGAACATTTCAGATTTTGGATTTTTGGATTTGGTGTGCTCAACTAGTAAGTATAATGCAAATATTCCACCATCTGAAAAAATCAGAACTTCAAAACACTTCTAGTCCCAAGCATTTCAGATAAGGGACCCTCTTATCCTTTGAAAGTGCTGCTCCTATGCTACATTATTTCTTCTTACCGCCATTCCTTCCTGGGTAGCCACTACAGCCCATAGTGCTGGAGAATTCGTCTTTTAAGAGAAAAGAGGAAAACCTTGACTATACCCAAGACTTGATTCAAAGAATTTGATACTTGTACACGGAAACTCTGTGTTGCCTACCTTGTGCCAAGCCCACCTCGTGCTTAGCCAGAAGCAGGACAGCCCTGTGTCTATACCCTTGCCCTCCCCCACTCACTGTGGGGCTCCAACTCTTCCTTGTCCCGCTTCAAAGCCAAGTGAGAGCCTAAGGAAAGAACTGTGACTACTGTATCTGCATCAGCCCATCACTCACAAAGCTTTAGATACTGCCATCTTAGGCTCTGAGTTTTCTTTCTTTTCTTTCTTTTCCTTTCTTTCTTTCCTTTCCTTCTTTTCTTCCTTTTTTCTCCCTTCCCTTCTTTCCCTTTTCCCTTCCCTTCCCTTCTCCTTTCCCTTGTCTCTTCTCCCTTCCCATCCTTCTCCTTCCCCTCTCCCTTCCCCCCCCTTTTCTTTCCTCTTTTCCTTTTCCTTTCCTTTCCCCTCTTTCCCTCCCTCCCTCCCTTCTCTCTCTCTTTCTTTCTTCTTTCCTTTTCTTCCTTTCTTTTCTTTCTTCTTTCTTTTTCTTTCTTTCTTTCTCCTTCCTTCCTTCCCTCCTTCCCTCCCTCCCTCCCTCTCTCCCTCCCTCTCTCCCTCCCTCTCTCCCTCCCTCCCTTCATTCCTTCCTTCCTTCCTTCTTTCCTGTTCTCTCTCTCTCTCTCTCTCTCCCTCTTCTCTCCTTCTTTCCTTCCTTCCTTCCCACCCTCCTTCTTTGGCAGTGTCTTACTTTGTTGCTCAGGGTGGAGTGTAGTGGTGTGCAATCTCAGCTCACTGCGACCTCCACCTCCTGGGTTCAAGTAATTTTCATGCCTCTGGAGTAGCTGGGACTACAGGTGCACATCATTACGTCCAGTTAATTTTTGTATTTTTAATAGAGATAGGGTTTTGCCATGTTGCCTAGGCTGGTCTCGAACTCCTGGTCTCAAGCAATCCACCCATCTCAGCCTCCCAAAGTGCTGGGATTAAGGTGTAAACCACCACACCCGGCCAGGCTCTGGATTTTTTTTATCTATAAACTACGTGAGTGGAGCTCCATGATCCACATGATCCCTCTTCCAGCCCCTCAGCTCTAGAAGTGGAAAACATCTCCAAGGAGGCAGGACAATTTCCCATAATTCCTGTTACCTTTGTCTGTTCAAGCTAAAAATTTGAAAGTTGAACTAAAACAGGGTCCTACAGAGCTGTGGTGTTTGCGCACAAGCCTGGATGTATTTAGAGCATGCCATCGAGCACCACCAAAACTAATCAATTGGGCACCATGCACTCCAAATAAGCAGAGAAATAGAATTCCACAAGGGCTTCCCAGACATGAATGTAAATACAACCGCAAATAGAACCAGAGTGTCTCTACCTCGTCTATGACTGAGGGGCAGGCAGAGCTGCCCTGAGGGCTTTGAAATATGCCAAAAAGGTACATATCACAAGTGTACTTCTTTTCCTTTGAAAGTGTGTCGTAGAAATTGAAGGAGGAAGAAAATGAGAAAATTCCTGCTTAAAAATCCACCTTAATTTGGAAGGTTTTTGGTTGCAACATTTTGAGCATGGAGGAGACATCACACACAATCAAAATGTTTTTCAAAACATAACTGCTAATTAGGACCCCAGATGACTGTGAAAATGCACTAGAAATTCACGCTAAGGCTCCTGGAAGTCCCAGCTTGACTGGCTGTGAAGTCACACCTCCTGTCCCCTTCTCAGGCACTAGGCGTAGCCACCTCTCCACCGCCAGCTCTCCCAATTAATGGTGCAGACTGTTTTCAGACACTCGCTGCCCCAGTAGCTGATGGGTTTGTGTTGTTATTTGGTCATGCTACATGTAATTTGGTGAGCCTGTCAGGACGATGAAGAGGCAGGGGCTGTTTCCTCTCCCTCCTTGGATTTGTCAACCAGTGTCTTCTTGATAAAAGTAGGAGACGCCCAGTAGGCTGCCCATAACACGGATATTAAATCAGGAGGCCACAAGGACTTATTTGGAAACTCAGTCCCACTGCCCACCCCTAGCCTCTGTTGATGCCACACTAATAGTCCTTATGCACACATACGGTTTATGCAAAAACTAAGTGTTTTCCACACAAAGAATAAACATCCATGGTAGCATCTGTGGCTTGAGTCTTTCAGACATGGACGTCCAATGTGGGCTTACATTAATCACATTCCAATGTGGACTTAGATTAATTGGGTACCCTCTACCTCACATGCACAGCAGGCTCTGGCAGCATGCTTAATGGAATCAAACAAAATACTGCACTCACTGTGCAATCCTTCTGTATCGTTGACAACAAGCTGTTTCTTTCAGCCACACTCAGCATTGTATCTTTGATCAAACATGGAAATATAAACCAGTCAGAGTTTGGCTGTAGGATTCTGGCAGCCTCTCTGAATCTCTAGAGAAGCTCTAATTTGAAACAACGGCTTTTGTTTGTGTAGGGGAGCCTCCGTAGAGCCTTGTAAACATGTCTTTCTATCTTAGGGTGTAATGTTCCACTCAAATTTAAGTGCCTCTTTGTATGAATTCAAAGACACCTTCTGTGTATTTATTCTCAATCAGTGACAGAACAAAAGACTGGAATTTGAAGAAAAGTCTGGATTGAAATCCATATCGTGGTGTAGATTTTATTGGAGGGAGGGAGAGAGCTGACTTCAGTACCTAAACCAGTGCTTCTCTGCTTATCACAGCAGAGATCAGCGAAATTCTCAAAAAACATAACATCAGTAAAATACTTTTATTATAGCTTAAAATTTTAAAGTAATTGTGTGTTCCATGGAACAGACCTGTCCATTTACGTATAGGCAATAGCTGCTTTCTGATGGGCCAGATAGGACCATGGGGCTTGTGGCTGGAAAGTTCTGCTACTCGTCAGAAATGACCTTGTGCCAGCCAAGTCGTTCTTATTTTTCGACTGTCAAGTCTTGTTTTTTTCGACTGTCAAGTAGGGATAATAATCCCTATCTATTTATAGACATTTTATTAGAATTAAATGACTTTTCATCTAAGCTATTGTGGAGCTACTGATTGATTCCTTTAAGTGTTTATTACAAAATAGTTGAATCAATGTACCTTGAAACTTTTTGTGCATAAATGGGATATTCTTGGAGCTTGTGACTAATTTACTGTGAGACAAATGGACTTGGATAACACTTTTCTACCTAAAATCATGTACTTACCCATGGCTACATTAAACGTACATTGTGAATATGGCCTTATTGAACCCCCATAAAAACCTTAGAGGTGTATGTTATCCTGACGTTACAGATGGGAACCCTAATGCTTAAAGAGGCATTATCACTTATCCATGATCCCACTGCTACTAAATCTGGCTTGGATCAGCTGTGGAAAAACTAAAAGGATCTTGTTTAAACACTGCTTAACCCCTTTTATTCTCAGGGGTCTTTGCTAGAGCTGCCTCCCAGCTCTAGTAAAAATACGATCCAATTCTCCAGAATCAAACTAACCTTTTAGAAAATTTCACAAGAGACCAGCACAGAACCCTGATTGCAGCCCTCAGAACTGCTACCTGAAGACAGAGGTACCTCCTACTCAGGAACTGCCCATTTGCCGGGCTGGGGAACGGGAACTCCTTCATATCCATGGACTCTCTGCAGTGGGTTGCTCCTCTGTGCCCCATCATCTGCCCATTTGCTGGGAGCCATACCACCTTAGACGTGCTCAAAGATTTGTGACCCCATGAACATGGAATAAATAAAAACGCCATCCTTATTCTATGTTTCTATGTTTCTTTGGGAAACTTTCTGATAATAGCTTAAATACAAGATTCTTAAGAGGCAGGAAATTATGAAGAACAGAATATCTGCTTTTCAAAATTTACCTAAAGCAATGTGAAAATCGTTGCTGATTAAGTTGAATAAATTTTCTGCTCAGCTTAATAAACAAGGTCAAAAATATAAAGTTATAGCAAGGAAGGAAGCATAGCATTGGATCTATCATTAAATCGCAGATCTGAGTATTTGTGACTAAGATTAGTCCTTGGCCATTCAAAGCTACTTACACACACACACACACACACACACACACACACACAGCCCATAAAGTATGGTAAAAACTGGAATTCTAAAAAGTAAGACAGCAATGACAAGCAAAGACCAAAATAGCTAAATTTCCCACAAACGCATCTAATAAAAGACATTCTACTGAATAGAAAGATGAATAGGGAAGTGTTTTTGGCTACAGAAGTGTCAACTTGTGATTAAATAACTGAAAGGATATAGGGCTGCATATCCCTTCACCCACTGTGTACCCATTCGTTTGCTCTCAGCAGAACTAACCAGTGACAAACTGTGTCCACAGATCAACATAGAATGGAGTGCTTCATACGGATGCATACCCAAGCCAGTATGTTCTCAAGACATCTTGCTCATTAGCAGCTAGTTTTGAGGAAGGTGTTTATA
This sequence comes from Macaca thibetana thibetana, assembly GCF_024542745.1. NCBI lineage: Eukaryota > Metazoa > Chordata > Mammalia > Primates > Cercopithecidae > Macaca > Macaca thibetana. The sequence goes on along the minus strand of NC_065578.1, from coordinate 203,529,132 downwards.
GGTTAACAGCAAGGATGTTAAGTCTGGTGCAAGAAATTCTATCACTGGCAACCAGAAAGGACTAAATTCAGTTCAACCATGTGTACATGGTTAGAAGTTGAAAGGAAATAATCCAAAGTCCTGTTTGTTTTGTTACTCTACTGCCCATTACCAGGTAGAGTTGCTAGATAAAGAAACTCAGAGGTGGATTTAGGACACTTGGTATTGAAAAAGCTCATAGGAAAATGAGCCAGTCAACTGTTTTCTTCCACCAGGGCCACACAGAGCCAGCTTTACACCCACTGGAAACTGCATTTTGCTTTGGCTTCCTTGTGTGCATGTCTGAACTTAATTGCTAGTGGTTGGGTTTAGCAATTAAAAATATTGAATTGCAGCTGGATGTGGTGGCTCAAGCCTGTAATCCCAGCACTTTGAGGGCCAAGGCAGGTGGATGACTTGAGGTCAGGAGTTCTAGATCAGCCTGGCAAACATGGTGAAACCCCGTCTCTACTAAAAATACAAAAAAAATAGCTGGGCATGCTGGCGGGCACCTGTAATCCCAGCTACTCAGGAGGCTGAGGCAGGAGAATTGCTTGAACCCAGGAGGTGGAGGTTGCAGTGAGCTGAGATCACACCATTGCACTCCAGCCTGGGCATCAAAAGTGAGACTCCATCCCAAAAAAAAAAAAGAAAAGAAAAAAAATACTGAATTGCTTACCGAAAACTAGAGAGAAAATGTTTCATACCTGATAATCTCAGAGATCTGAGGTGCTTTGCACTATACATAACAGCAGCATCTATTTGTTGCCATCTTCTGAGGCATAACTACCTTTTAAAGACTTTCTTCTATAAAATAACTTTGTCTTGCTTAATCTGCAAGATGAAAAGGATATGAATGAGATCTTCATCGTGACTGTGGATTGCTGTGTGAAGTTGATCTTCCAAGTACAATAGCTTCTTGCCTATGTCTTCACACTTTTCTCCAAGTTCTGCAGAAAGGATGTAAGATTCCTGGCGAGAGGGGTGGGGGAAACAAGATCACTGGTTAGAGCCGTGAACACAGACCGTACACAAAGGGAAGCTTCCCGGAAAGAGCTCTCCCAGTTTCTGCACCTCAGTCAGAATTGTGCTAGGGCCTGTGTCTCCCCTGGGGATCAAACTTGAGAAGCTGTGAACGGATTTCAAGTTATGACCAAAGAATGAGCTTTGTCTACATAGTTCCACAGCCTACCTCCCTTGTCTGGTCATTTCAAAGTGCTACTTCCAGTATGTCAAGTCCCAAAGTGGATTTATCAAACAGAAACTCTGAATCTTCCAGCTGTATCAATGGGCAAATTCAAAATTTAATAGGGATTCTAAAAAAAGTGGGGAGGGGGTCATAGCAGCAACTGGGCTAACCTGTAAGGACAAAGGGAATATTCCTTTAAGGACACAGGAATTGACTAGGGCACTGAACATTTGTTTACACACTGACCACAGTCCCTGAATGCTAGAATATAAGTGCCATGAGGTGTATATTGCACATACAGCTGCAGCTACCACCACCATATATGGGAGCTTAAGCCCCATAAGAGCAGGATGATGATGTCTTGCTTGTTGCTGGTCCTAGAGTCCCTGGCATAGTATCTGGCACATGACAGGCAGGTAGCATTGATTGATTTAATGAATGAACAGTTGAGTCTTAGAGCTCCTTCCTTCTCTCACGTTTTCCCTTCAAACTTATTTCTATGAGCCAGAAAAGGGCCTTCTTTATGTTACTTTCCTGCACAAAACCACCACAGAGCAGAGTCTAAACTCTGCCTTCATATGACCCGGCACAAAGCCCATGGTTCAGCTGTATCCCCTCTACTCTCCTAAAGGCAAGCTAAGCTTTGCCAGCCAGACTAACCTGGTTGCCTTCTCTCATGCTGTTCTTTTTGCCCATGCATTCTTCCCCATTCTTCTCTGAAACCCAACCTTTCCTTCAAAGGCCCCAAATAATAATTTCACCTTGTAGGGCAATCATTCTGATAAGTGCTGTGTCCACTCAAGTGAGGTAAGTTCCCTGTGGGTAAGGGCCATGGGTTCATCATTCATCCCAGGGCCCCAAGTTGAAAGCTGGGCATGTAGAAGGCCACAGACTTGTAAAGGAAAACAATAAACAAGGTTAAGAAAACGAGAACAGAAGATAGAGATTCTTAGAATAAAGCAGGGGGAGAAGCAAGAAATGAGCTCAGAATTAAAACTTAAATGTAAAGGTAATATTTCCTCAACTAAGAGTGAAAAGCTTAGAAGATACACTAAAAAATTTTTGCAGGTCAGACGCAGTGGCTCGTAGCTGTAATCCCCGTACTTTGGGAGGCTGAGGTGGGTGAATCATAAAGTCAGGAGTTCGAGACCAGCCTGGCCAACATGGTGAAACCCCATCTCTACTAAAAATACAAAAATTAGCTGGGCACGGTGGTGGGTGCCTGTAATCCCAGCTACTCAAGGGGCTGAAGCAGAAGAATCGCTTGACCCCAGGAGGCGGAGATTGCAGTGAGCCGAGATCACAACACTGCACTCCAGCCTGCGCAACAGAGCAAGATTCCGTCTCAAAAAAAAAAAAAAAAAAGCCTAAGGTAAACGATTAAGATATGTATTCAGCTTAAACTACAAGGTTACTACAAAAGCTACAGTGAATACCACACAATAATATCAAAATGCCCAGGTGTGTGATAATAGTCCCGTTAAAAGGTCTTTGGAGATGATGCGTTATATAATATTATAATCAGGATACACAAATAACAACTAAATTCAGGTATATAATTTGACTTTTGCTATATTAGCTTTAAAATTTACATGCCAATGGCCAACTACATTAGAATAAAATAGTGCTAATGGGAACTGCAAATAACTATTGTAAATACTGGAGAAGTCTAGTATATTGAAGAATGAGCTACAAGCTACAGAACGAGCTATACACATTTACTGCAAGTAAGTGTATATAGAAAAGAAATCTAGTGGCAATAACATACAATTGTGGGGACATATGGACACAATTAAAGGAACTTTAATGTGAAGCACCCAGGAAGGCTTACTTGAAATTGACCATAACAGTGGTGAGAACACAGCAAATATATAAAAATCACAGATACATATATATATGTATATATTTTTTTCTGATCCCAAAATAAAATTATCAGTCAAAGATGTGAAATTGAGGGTGGAAGATTACATGGAAGTGTAGGAACTGGATAATGAGTAACACCGTCATCACACATGAAATAAATGAGACACTAAGAAAAAGAACATCTGGGAAAAAATGATTGACAGTCATGAAACCACAAATCATACAGGAAGGAGAAAAATACACTGTTAGCAGGAAAATACATATGACTGAAAACACACTTAAAGAGAGAAAAAGCATAGACTCAGAACAGAAAACCAAGGAATTTAAAACACCCTTAAATGAAATCAAATGACTCAATCTTCATCTTACGGCTACAACAAATATGAAATCAAAGCTAAATTAAACAAATTTAAAATACAGTTTTACATTTCTCCCCCAAACATATAATTCCTGCTTGTTTGCCTTTTTAAATTATGTGCAGATTGATAGTAATGGCATAAATTTTGGAAAGCAATTTCAGACCACATAACAAGCATTTTAAATTGTTCATATCTTAGGACCCAATAATTTCCCTTCCTGGAATCTATCAAAAAGAAATAATTTGTTCATTTAAATTGAAATAACTTTTATTAAGCCCTTGTAATAAGCATGGAAGAATGCCTATCACATATATGTCAAATAGAAATAAAAGATTTTTCATGCAAAAATGATGGCATTAAAAGTATGGGAAAGAGGAAATAACTGTCCAACAATAAAGGGAATAGTTAAAATAAGTTCTGGTATATTAGATTTGAATTTAGCCACTAAAGTCATTTTTAATAAAAGAGCATTTAATGATGATGAAATAACTCAAATAGGCAAAGCATTAAAATATTTATAATTATTTTGTGGGGCAGTATTACAGGAAATTTTTATTTTCTTCTTTATACTTGCCTGAACCTTTAACATTTCTAAAATTTGGAAAAAAGTTACCAAAAACCCTAATTCGAACCATAACGAAAAAGGAAGACATTTACCTGAATTTTTTTTTTAGTTTTTTAGAGATTAAAAAACAAAGAATATAGCATAAGGGAACAATTCACAGAGCTCAAGTCACCTTGTTAGCTAACAGAAGATCTGACTGGCATTCTTTTGTGGGGCTGGTTTTCCAAGGCAGTTACAGGATCTCTCTCAGGCTTGTGCAGCAGCCACTACTTGTTGGTCTGACAGCTTGTGATTCTGAACTGAGAGGATATTGAATGTGAACCAGGTGGATATGACTTAAGAGATGTATTACTTTACTATAAGGCTCTCACTTGAAATCTTGGGAATAGAATTAGTTTAGACCTAAACTGACAATTGACAGCTGATGAGAGAGTAGATTAATATGTTTCTATCAATCTGATGAAAAATTCTGTTCTGTCCAAAGAAATCTGTCTGTCCAGAGAGAGCAGTGTGGGATCAGAACTATGGGTATCGGCTGGGTGTGGTGGCTCATGCTTGTAATCCCAGCACTTTGGGAGGCCGAGGCAGGCGGATCACAAGGTCAAGAGAGACCATCCTGGCCAACACGGTGAAACCCTGTCTCTGCTAATAATACAAAAATTAGCTGGGTGTGGTGGCTCACACCTGTAGTCCTGGCTACTCAGAAGGCTGAGGTAGGAAAATTGCTTCAACCCAGGAGGCGGAGGTTGCAGTGAGCCAAGATCGCACCACTGCACTCTGGCCTAGCAACAGAGGAGACTCCACCTCAAAAAAAAAAAAAAAGAAAAAAGAAAGAAAGAAAAAAAGAACCATGGGTATCAGCTGTGCAAAGTTACCCAGGTCCTGCCTACTAGCCCATAAATCAGGGACTAGGCAAAACTTCCTTGGCCATTTCCATACCATGCCCAGGTATGGCAGTGTAGCTGTGGTCATAGCAACACACTTTTCTGGAACATTGCCTCTCCACCATCAAGAAACAGAGTTTATTACTTCTCCTATTAAACCTGGATGGCCCTTGAAATTCCTTCAATGTATAGAACATAGTGAAGGTGACACTGCCTGACTTGCAAAGTCAGGTCATAAAAGGTGACATGTCTTTTTAGATCACCCACCCTGGAACCCAGCCTCCATGTTGTGAGGAAGCCCAAGCTATGGACGGGCTGTTTATAGACATCTGGATGAGAGCCTCAGCTAAAGCCCTAGTCAACAGCCAGACTTGGGAAGGACCGAACCTTCAGATGGTCCCAGCCCCTGTCTTCAAGTCATTCAGCTAACACCCAGACATTGTGGAGCAGAGACACCCTCCTCACTGTGCCCCACCCCAACTTCTGATCTACAGATCCACAAATATCCTAAATAGTTCCTTTAAATCACTAAGTTTGTGGTGATTTTGATGCAGCCATAGTAGCTAAAACAGTGGGCTTACATGGGTTGTCCCTACACAGAACCTCACATGAGTAGATAAAACTATTGCAAAATGCTAGCAAGAAGTGCATCTTCACTGGTACCTAGTTAGGGAGCTAACTGACGAGACTTTTGGAGCTCACTAAAGTGCTAATACCTCTCAGGGAGGGGAGCTCCTACCCACGCAGGGCACTATGGCCATGAGGCTGGGAAGTGCAACAAAGACATTACGAGTGGCCACTGCCACTGGTCAGTGATCCCAGATCCCTGGCTCCTAGTTTAATATGTAAGTTATTGAACAGTACAGGCACATTTTCTGAGGGGTGTGTGTGTGTGTGTGTGTGTGTGTGTGTGTGTGTGTGTGTATGCACCAAGTATAGTCAAAATTTCCTAGAAAATTCCTCAGGAAGATATACCACAGTAAGTCCAACATATCTGATTACAACCCACAGGGCCTCACTTTCTTCCAGCTTTAGGAGAAGTGGCTCTTTCTTCAGTGGACACTTAGCAGAGCAAGGTGCTCACATCATGAGAGGCAGAAAGGTAAGAAACATACAGATTCCTGTCTCCTGGGCCCTCACACTGGCCTTGGGACACACCCACTGCCTAGACTGAAGGACAACATTGCTGTCTATTTAAATAATCATGTCCTCCTGGTACATGATGTTTATATGTTACGGTCACACAAGACGGCATAGTCTCTGCAGGAAGCATCGAGCGTATTACACCACTTCTAGTTTTTCCCCTGCTTTGAAAGTACCTGCTGGAGTATGTTCTCTCAAACCAATGGGCTTTAGGCCTTATTCTGCAGAGATCCCCTGGTAGGAGGAAAAGGGTTTTTATTGTCAACCCTACCCCAATTTCTAATTTTATCTGTTTTATTTGTTAAGCCTTCGTAGAAAGCTAAATAAATAAATAAATAACGGGAGCTGTTGAAGAGAGTTTGTTTGCTTGTTTTAAAAGAAAAGAAACTTTTTTTCAAAGAAGGTATCCTTAGTGAAAGCTTTGGAAGCACTGCCATTTCTGTTTAAGCCAAAATAGTGAGTTGTAAGCCAGGTGTATTAATCAGGAGGCTCTGCCTTGGGTTATAACTGCAAGAGAAATGGAACTTCCTTATCTTAACACCATCTTGTTTCCCAGGACAGCAAATGCATTTACAAAGCTCTGCCTCCTTCATGGCTACTAAGCATGTCGGAAACCTTCCCTGAGAATCTTAATACCTAGAAGCAGAGAGTGCTGCTGGATTTGGTAGGGGTCCTAGGAACCATCCTCAAGATTCAATTCCTTCTTTTACACACAAGAGGCTCAAAGAGTCCTTTAATTTTTATTTATTTTTATTTTTTTTGAGACAGAGTTTCGCTCTTGTTGCCCAGGCTGGAGTGCAATGGTGCAGTCTCGGCTCACTGCAACCTCCGCCTCCTGGGTTCAAGGGATTCTCCTGCCTCAGCCTCCCAAGTAGCTGGGATTACAGGCATGTGACTCCATGCCAGGCTAATTTTTGTATTTTTAGTAGAGGTGGGATTTCTCCATGTTGGTCAGGCTGGTCTCGAACTCCCAACCTCAGGTGATCTGCCTGCCTTGGTCTCCCCAAGTGCTGGGATTACAGGCGTGAGCCACTGCACCCAGCCAAAGAGGCATGTAACTTGGACAAAATGGTGATGGAAAGAAATCAGAGAAGCAAACAGCGAGCGCCTGAAGACATGGTGTTCTCTTCCCTTCTACCCTCAGAACTCTGCAAAGTCTCAATTCCTGGAGCATTCAGTCTTATTAAAGGGATATGCTCCCTCCAGGACACAGAGGCATACTGAGTGGAGGTGACAGCGATGACGGCCATGACAACCTGGGATGCAATGATGGGATGCAAGGACCCCCCATTCACAAGTCCATAAAATACCAGGCTGGAAGCAGAGAAAAGCAAGTGGGCACATGGGAAAGGCGGCGAGAATGTCTCCTTTCCTAATAAGAACATGAGTATCTGGTCCCATCTCTCCCATCAACTCTGTAGATTCCAAATAAACATAGTCTGAACCATGTCCACAACTTCACACACCGAGTGTCTCTCTGTGTGCAATTTGTAACTTTTGCTCCCATTTGTGTTTTAAATTAAATGTGACCAAAAAAGTGAAAGCCTGCATGACTGATACTTGATAATTAAAAATGCCACCCACTACAAAGCCACCGGGATTCCTAGCCGAAATGGAGTTTTGTAGGATTTGCAATTCTGAATGGATCATTTAAAATACAGGTTGCTTGGCAGTTCACAATGTCTTTGAAGACGCTCCAGTAATTTGTCTTGTCAGGCGGTCCTTTCAGCAATTCAAATTATTATATTTTTTCCTTTCTGAACATCCATCCCATCATTTAGCCCTGGGAATAATTGTTTTCCCTGCGGGTCAGAATGAAAAGCAGCTACAACAGGTAAATGGTCTGACTGCTACACCTAACACCCCCTCTCTTCAAAACCCTGCAGATTCCACTTCTTCCAGGAACACTTCAATCCTGATTCTCCAACCCTGCCTGCCTCTGGGTAAGAGCAGTTCCTCCCTGCGTGTGCAACCGCCTGTCTTCCTCACCAGATGATGACAGAATGATGTCCCGCCCCCGCCTCTATCGTCCTACCTTGCTCATAAAAGGTGCCCAGTAATGCTTGTTGCAGCAATGAATGGAGACTCCTGTATCTTATGAGAACTTGGAAGAAGCTGTGCTGGTTTTCAGACTACACTTCCAAGAGATCATTTCACCCAAGTCTAAAGAGCCAGGAAGGCAAACCAACAAGAAGAAGCTTTCTGGATGCTGAACGCATGCCTTTGCCTCCGTGCAACCAAGAACAGCCTGGGTTAATTTTCTTGCCACAGGGACAGCCATGGGGTCCTGGGGTCCTCCACAGTACTGCTGTACACACATGGCTTTTATTGGCCTCCATGAAAGCCCTACCGTCTTCCCTGCTGTCCCTCCACACGGGAATGATTCAGTAGCACCGACTCAGTCAGGCAATATTTCAAATATAATTTGCTTAACTCACCTCATGATCAAAACCCATAGGCGGGAATGTTTGGGCAGAAATTTTCAGCTGTGTTGAATTAGAGCTGATGTCAAATTTCTGTCCTGCTCATCCAACTCAGGGAGTGTGATTTAAAAACAGAAAATGGGATTTCCTTTGTTAGGCAGGATTTTCCCATTAAAGTGACTTTCAAAAAACATTTTTCTATAAAAGTGTATACCCAGAAAAGCATTCAGTTGCTAGCCTGAGCAGATGTCTAAACCACATGCCCCAGTGAGAAGAACAGCCACAAATTCCATGACCAGGGTCTCCAAGGACATTTTTACTTAGTTATAGTTCCCATAACAAGGCTTAAGTCTTTCCCTGTGACATTTGGAAGATACCAACATTTAAAATTTTAGAACTGGAGCTTATATTCAAAGTGTAGGGAATATATTACTAAATAATAATGGTTGTTTTGATACGAGAAAGTATCTGGAAACAATAGCTCATCAGGCTGCATCTAGAGTGATGAGGAAATCATATTTATTATTTCTATTCTGAATAGAAAATACCTTTGGAAGAGGTAACTGTTTACATTAAATTGCTAGGTAGGCGGGTATTACTGTGGCTGCCAACTCTACTTAGGAAAAGCTTCCACACCTAATAGAGCATACATTTGCAGAAATCTTATCATCAGTGGAGATTTGCCACAAATTTGAGCAGACGGACTACACCTTGGGTTGAGTCACTGGATCAAGATGATTTAAATAGTCTATTTCTTAAGATGCTGTCAAGAGTTATTCTAAAGGGAGGGGCTATGTGAAGTCTGAAAGAGTGTCAAGAAATAGAATAAGAAAAATCTCAAAACTGAAGTAAGAAGTACTGCTAGGATTCCAAGATTAATCTGAGAAAGCAGGCAGTTACCCTTCAGGTCTCTCTTTCAGACATTGTGCTGGGGGCTGTGCTGAGAAGTCATCAGTTACTTCTACCCTTGCTAGGGATCAGTGGTGCAGGGGAGGGGTTAGTACCTGTAACTCTAGCATGAACCTCCACCTTGGATATGGTACTCTTTGCTGTGACTCAACTGCTTACCCAGATCCTTATTTCCCTTGGCTGTGTAATAAGACATCAGCAATACCTATCCACAAAAGTATATTTGCCAATCCATAAAAATATTTAATTCCTGCAGTGCAAGTCACAGGCTACACAGTAAGACAAACACACGCACAAAAAGGACAGGTGTTCCTTTATGGCCTTCAAGCCAACTGTTTACATATTTTACATATTTTGGAGCTATAGCAGTATTTAAGTTTTTTAAAAATTTTAAAAACGCAAAATTGAACACAGCACACACACATGCTTACAAGCCAAAAATGCTACTTGAGCCTCATAATGGTTGTTACAGCGTGAAGTCTCACTCGTTCTCCTCTGGCTTGAGGTAAACCCGATGTGATTACCACCATCCGTGAGCTTAGCTGATGCATCAAACCATTTCCTTAGTGTAGTATTAAAATCACTATCTTAAATATGTTCCTTTGGGCTGTTTTCCAAAATATATGCTTAGCAAATACATTCCAGGAATGCAATATGGTTTTCTCTTTCTTTTTAAAATACTATCTAGATAAAGAATATTTACTTCAAACAAATGCCTGCCCACAACACAAAGAATATATTTCACATGTATTTGACATAGATTTTATGGTGTTTGCCTTTTCATATAAATGCCGAGTTCTACAGTCGTGTAAATGCCAATAAGCAGAGAGGCAAAATTGAGACACTAAGCGTATATCTTTATTACTCTGATACGAGTATTCATCCAAATATTCAAATTATACGGTTACTCTGAGTAACTGCGTATTTCTTTTAAAAGCATCCAGATGTCATCAGTGGTAAAGAAAGCATCTGAAATATTTAGACCTCTTTAGGTCAAAGCAAACAATGAATTGTCTTCAAGTATCTGCATGCTTGTTTTGAAGGTGGCTCGGAGGAACAGGCTCTAAATAAAAGTAATTAACAGAACGAAACAAATTGTTAGAAGAAGAAATTGCTTGCTAATTGGCATATGTTAATTGGCCTGTGGTTTCTAGTTTAGTTGAAGGGAAACCTTTGAAAAGCTCCAGTTTATATTACACGATCATGCAAGAGGATGTGAACTGCTTTTCTTTAAGCACACTGGGCTTGATCGTCAAATCTGAATAAAACCAAACTTCATTAGAACCCTCTAAGAAAATAATCCATTTGAATCCAAAATGAGATTCATGGCACAGGCTGGTACCTAGATACACACCATTTAACAGAAGGATTCAGATTCTGGGGATAGGGACATCCAACCCTAAGGCCCTTTTGCATAAGAAAACAAAAATGAAAAGTAATTTGAGGGATTCCTTTTAAGGGAATGTGTTCTTTGAGCTAAGAAATATTGGACTGTAAAAGGAAACTGTGAAGACAGAATCAAATCCCAAACTCCATCCAAGTTCACTTTATAGTAAAACAAATTTGAACTTAGTGTTTTTTTGTAAACTGTTTTAAGTATGATACTCCCATAGTTACTGTTTTTAAATGTCAGCATTTAATCCTGGTTCTGGATGTTACCCCTTCCAAGGGAGAGCTTGCTTCCCACCCTAAAGAAGGTGGTGCCCGAGGTGCTCAGAGGTGCCTGAGAGGCACCTTCTCAGGCACCTCTGTAGTTTGCTGGAAATAGATAGGGATGCTCTGGTTGGTGGTATCTACTCTTTCTCTCAAAAGGCACTCAGACAAAAAGAGCAAAGGACCACTCTTCTTTTCTCTCACTGTTACCCAAGCTTGTTGGCCTGAGGTTCCTAATCATATCAGCAAAATAAGATCTGCTCTGCCATAATCAACGGTTCCAGGAAATACCTGGGGGCCGGGTGGAGGAGGGGGTGTGGAACAACCAGTGGCTGGCAAAGCAGAAACACCAGCATAGACAGAGCGGAAAACGTTAAATTATGCACTGAAAAAGGCAGTGCAGCAAGTCTTGGGCAGAGGTAAGAAAATTTCACACAGGCGTTTCCTGGAACCCCAGTCCTCATCTCCTGCCTGCTGCTAGCTAGGAAGGGCAGGAATAGCTCACGACCAGCTTGTAGGGGTCCAGAAGCTCCTGACTTTAACTGCCCTGGCTGCCAAGTGGTGGGGAAATCAAATGCACTGTAGCTATGATGAGGGGACAGGAAACTATTTCATTTTCCACATCACAAAACTTCTCAGCTACTCCCAGGACACCACTGAGGATTCATTGGATAACACTTCCTCTGTTACAAATGCCAAAAATGAGTCCTTGCCATTCAGGCAGAGGCCATCCCGCTATCGATCCCTCAGTCTGCATCAGTGAATGACAAGGAATTTCCAAGGTGAACGGCGTCACCAAGAGCCCTGAGGTTGTTTTCCTCAGAAGTGCTGAACTATTTTTAATTAGTGGAAAAAGGGCCACCGTGAGGCCCCGGAGCATGGAGCAAGGTTCCACCATGTTCCGAAAGAAGGAGAAGCCAGCAGATCAGAGGAGTCCCCTTCCTTCCCTTGGGCGGGTGAAGGAGGCTGAGAAGCTGATGACAGTAATTAACTGAGAAAACCAGCAGGAGCCAGCTCACTGAACAGAAGAAACACCTCTCTTATCCACCTGCCAGCTTGTCCCTGGGCTCTGCTTTCTCTCTCAAATTCAGTGGCCAAGGCCAGGCCAGGGGCAGGGCCCTGGTAAGCTTGCGCACTTCTGTTTCTATTGGTCAAGTTGCATTTGTTTCTTAACTTCTGTAGGCCAGTTGTATTTAAAAATCCGAATTATGCGATCTAAATAAATACTATGGAGAGCAATGATATATTAGTGTGAAAAAAAGTGCTTGTCTCCATGAAAAGCAAGTTGGAAACCTTGGAAAGACTCAATAACATTTAAGAGAGAGGAAGAGGCTGAGAATTGTTTTCCAAGTGCTCTTAAAATTTACAGTCCAGGCCGGGCGCGGTGGCTCAAGCCTGTAATCCCAGGACTTTGGGAGGCCGAGACGGGCGGATCACGAGGTCAGGAGATCGAGACCATCCTGGCTAACACGGTGAAACCCCGTCTCTACTAAAAAAAAAAAATACAAAAAAACTAGCCGGGCGAGGTGGCGGGCGCCTGTAGTCCCAGCTGCTCTGGAGGCTGAGGCAGGAGAATGGCATGAACCCGGGAGGCGGAGCTTGCAGTGAGTTGAGATCCAGCCACTGCACTCCAGCCTGGGTGACAGAGCGAGACTCCGTCTCAAAAAAAAAAAAAAAAATTTACAGTCCACTTTAAAGACACCAAAAGTGGAAACTGTTAATGATGCATGATAGGTGAGGTTTACACAAGAAGGGTCATGTGAAAAGCCAATCAGCAGGCTCTACAAACAGAAATCCTTGGTCCTATATCGAATGAACAGCAAATAAGAGGGCACGTTTTCAGCTAGAAACAAAAAGGCTGAAAATACACACGTATCATCCTTTATGATTCTCTGCCTTTTCTGACTTTTTAATTAACCAACCAATTACCAACCCTGGTTGCATCCTGGTTGCTTCTACTGCTCTACTCTTGGGAAAGATGGCTGAGTTTGCAAAACTTCAAAATGTAGTGGAGACAGAACTTTTCTTCATGCCCTAGCTTTTTGCTTTCTGCCCAAAGACATTAAACAAAAAGAGCAAAACCAGCTGATGGGTAAGTGAACATTTTTCCCTTGTCAGTTCTTTTCAAAAGTGGGAGAGGTATCAAGAGATCACGTAGTTGGGGATATGCTCCCTGGAGAGTCAAAGTGAGTTTCCAGCTGTCCCAGGGCCAGTAAGTGTCAGAGAAAAGAAAGACTCAGATCTGGACCCATTATGGCTGAAGAGGAAGCACTTTTGCCCAATAGAGACATTTCTAGATACAGAAATCAGTTTAAGACAAGGAGGACAAACATCTTCATTGTGGATCACCTTTTCCAGCCTTTTTTTCATGTGAAATTGAGTAAAAAGGAATGGAGATACTTATGTTGTGGCTCCCAGTATGATACCCCAAAGTGTGACACTGTGCTATGCTGAGTACTTTGAACCAAAGGAGACTGGAAGGCTCAGAAGCAAGGTCTCTCTGACCTTCTCCTGCCCTCCTCTCTCACACTCCTTTTTCTCCCTGGATGCAAGCCACAGAAACCGGAATTCCTCTTCCTCAAAGCCAGTCTTAGAAACTAGGACTCCTCTCCCCCAAAGCAACCATAAAACCTAGAAAGGTCACTCTCTTCCTTCTCCCTTGAAGACCCTCCATCCAGAGAAGTCCTGCCCCATAGCCAAGAGGAATAAATACTACACAGAGTGTCCAAGAAGAATCTGAACAGACAGGACTTGCTGGTCCGCTCACCCCCCAGGCTACAGCCATTAGATTACACCCATTTTGTCCAATCACATTCCTTCATAGCTAACTATTCTTCATTACACCTGAGCATAAAAATAGTTTTCCCCGGGTCTTTGAGTCTTCATTTCTGAAGCCTCCTGTGTCATGTAAAACTGATTAAATTAATGTGTTATGTTTTTCTCTTGTTAACTTGTGTTTGTTATAGGAGTGTTAGCCCTTATGATGACTGAGGAAAGGTATCACACCTTTCCACCCCTAAACTTACAATGCTTTTTGAAGACCTCAATCTGAACAGATGAGGCTACACGGTTGTGTTGTGTCTTACTGCTAATTCCGTTCGTTGCAGCCGTGTTCACACACTGGCTACTCACATACTGCACGCGATGACTCAACATTGCCACGTCCTCTTTTGGCCTCTTTAGTGAGAGCTACTGGCTCAGAAAGGAAGCAGCTGGGATGAGAAGTCTGGGGGAGCGATACTGTCCAGGGAGCCCATTATGTAGGAAGAGGAGTGGAAACAGAAAGCACCCCGCAGGCTAGGTTGCAGACAGGAAAGAAAAAAATTACGCAGGTATTATGGCCAGAACAGCCAGTACAAAAGAGCCACTTCACAGCGGAGGAAGCCTGGCTCACGATTTCCCTGGCTCCTGTCTGGCCCCCATACAATTTCTGTAACATCTATGAACCAGGGCCAATAGCAGCTGATAGTTTCCAGAGTCCTCAGACAGGCTTGGAGGAGAGCTGTCATGAAACTGGAAAAGAAAAGGGCTCTTACAATTCGAGGAAGTTCATGCTGAGTTTGGCACAGAGCCCTGTTGCTGACTTCCTCTGTAACAAAATCCAAAGCAAATTGCTTTGCCTTAATGGGCCGAGCTGTAAAATGGGGGAATGGTGCTCAGCAGCCTGGCAAGGACCGTAGGCACAGAGAAGGTGTTAATTAACGACAAAGTCCTTGTGATAACAAATTATCACGAGAATGCACATCACCACGTTGGCCAGATAAGCACGGAAAAGGCTTTGAAAACTCCTCTCCCCGTGGACCTCTGTAAGAAGTCAGTAATTTTTCATGGAAGATTTGGGTCAAAAGGAAATTGACTGCCTTCAGGGCATCAAGCTTCAGTAGAGAAACCAGTATAGGATGCTCAGACCCAGCAGGGAGTTCCAAAGCAAAACCAACCCAGACCTGCAAGCAAATAGACATTTTAGCCACAGGATAAATGCAAAGTACCCAGACTTCAATGGCTCCCTGGAAAACACAGGCAGGAAAACAAAAGCACCTTCCTCATGAGACCCTTGTTATCATTTCCCTGTACCTTCCATAGTCTAAAATCCCGGACCCAAATACAAACGAGATCTTTCCTTCGTGAAACCTTTCTCTGCCTGGGTCTCTTCCACTGACTCATTGCTCATGTCTACTTTTTGACAAAAAGTGAGTATATTACACATGTAAAGGAAAATTTTAAAATCTCAGGCACCCCCAAACTCCTCAGGCAAAAGGGAAAGTTAAGCCTGGAGACTGAGTCATGCAACACCCTCTTCCAAACAAATAGCTGTTGCTAGCATTAGGCGTACAACAAGCATTTTAGAGATGCTTGTGACTGCCAGAAAGAGTGATAGGAACAAAAGTTAACACAAATTAGCCTCTACTATGTAGGCATCTCTCACTTGGAGATGCATCCTTTTATTTAAATCTTCATCACAGCTTCATGAGATAGTTTTCATTATCCTCTCATGTCGTGGTGGTGTTTTTCTTAACAGATGTGGAGATGCAGCCTGTAAGAGGCCTAACTGAGGATTACAGCAAACTCAGACTCAAGCCCTGTGCTCTTTCTGGCAGGCCAAACTGCCTTTTGACAGTCCTGAGACAAAAGCACTGACTCAAACATCTATAGCCCAGTTTTAAAATAGGTAGACATTTAAAAAAATGTTTTTAAATCACTGTTGTAAAGTCATACACAGTAAAATTCACTCTTTCTGATGTAAAGTTATGGATTTAGACATATGCATACTCACATAACTACCACCACAATCAAGAGAGAGAATACATCTATCATCCCGCCCCCAACTTCCATACCCCAGATTCCTTCCTGTTGCTCTTGGAATGAGTCCCTTCCCCTTTCCCAGCAACAGCTGATCTCTTTTGTGACCCCATAATTTTGCCCTTCTCAGAAAACATCATCTTAAAATCCATGGCACTCATGAATTCAAAGAACGGCTGCCCTCTCTGTGAACAAAAACCCACCACTGCGATACGGGCACAGGGAAATGATAGCGAAAGCCAGCAAAAGCTATAAGGTCCCCTCTAAAGCACCCACTCTCCCCTAAGACGGCAACAAATAAATATAGGACATCCTCAGCATTTCAGTTGGTGGAGAGGATCTGGGAGGCTTTCTGGGGGACCCCTGGAGCACCCAAACAGCAGCCACCACAGGACCTAGGATAAGGTTCCACTCTTTATTCATCCTTGACCCCAAGCTTCCTATTTTTCAACAAATATAGCTCCGTGTTCTTATAGCCAGATAGTGAAATTGACAGGTGCTTATAATCTTATGCAGGAAAACGAATCCTCCTATGCCTGGGAAAGTCTGTCCTCAGAGAGCCTAGAGGGCTCAGGGCTCAGTGGGAAGGGCAGAGAAGCGGGGAGAGAGGGAGGAAGAGAGTGATGGGGTTCAGAATGCACTACCCCAAAATATGGCACCTTGGCATTTGAGGAACAGCAGAAGCAGGAGTGTCTCTGACCTTCTACAGCCATTCTCTCCTGAAGCAGGCCATAGATAATTCTCTGACCTTCCTCTAACCATCGCTGACCACCCTCATCCTTAAAGTGTACAACCTATACCCAAAGGAAAGGAGTGTCCTTATCTCTGAAGACACAGGGATGCAGTGAAGAATCTGAGCAAACAGGCCTTGCTAAGCTCCCCGCAGTTTATTGCCATTAGATCCTATTCCTTTTGTCCAATTATACTTCTCCACATCTGTCTGCTATTCTTCAAACTTAAGCATAAAAATACACTGGTTTCTGTTGCTTTGGGTCTTCATTTCTGCAGCCTCCTGTGTCATGTAAATTTTATACAAAGCAAATTTGCACATTTTTCTCTTGTTACTCTGTCTGCATAGGGGCCTCAGCTGAGAACCTTTAGATGCATAAAGGAAAGATAATGATTTTTCTCCCCTACAGGAGTAAGGGATCTCTGCTGAATCAGTCCTGGCCTCCAGCAGAATCAATGACCCATGGACTCCATCACATACCTGGCATGGCTTCTGACTGCCCCACACTGAGCTCCTCCCGGAAGCTCACTTTGAAAAGCCAGCCACACCTTCAAAGACTCATTTCCGGAGCCTGCAGTTTCTTCCACCCGGGAATAAACCCTTGCTTAGGTGGCACTTCCCTCCATCCCAGAATATTCTTTCAAACCATCCACCTGAAGCACGTGGTAACTTTTCAACACCTCTACCCAGAGCACTGGAAACCAGGCTTTGCTGGAGGATTCCACCTGCAGCAACTGGGTTAACAAAAGAGGTCAGATGTCTATAAATTATAGTAGAGCCTGTGATTGGGCCAGCAAGGATGCAGAGTGACAATGGTTGCTTTCTTATAAGACCATGGAATCCAAATATAGGATCAAGGATCAATTTTCCAAGCAGTCCAGAGGCAGTGACTAAGAACACAAATGTCTGCTCTTTGAAGGTCATGGTCCTGCAGAAGGGATGTGAGGCTGCCAGGGCTGGCCTGGGGAGGTAACAATTTCCTCACCCACCGGTGGTGAGTCCTGGCAAAGACCCAGGGAGGAAGCACAGCTAACATCTAACATCAACCATGAGACTTGAAGGCCATGTGTCACGTTCCTCCAGCCTCTCTATGCTATTTCCTTTTCACACTCAGAACACCTGGGAACCTGGGCCAACAAAGAGCTCTGAAGACTCAGGTCATGGCACTGAAATCAGGAAAAACTTCCCAGGGCCTTTTTATGGAAAAGACTCTTGTTACGGCGGGAGGAGGAAAGTGAGAAGAGGAAGGGGAAGGGAGAGAGGAAAGAGGGGAGAGAAAAGTAAAGTTAAATAAAACCATATTTTAATTTCTAATACATATATCTCAGGCCAAACTTTAGTTGTGTTTATGAAAGAAGAACATTATAAATATTCATTATGATCTGGTTTTGGTAAAAACAATTAATGGGATAAATACATATATTTGAATGTTTCATTCAAATAAATAATAATATATTGTAATATATAGATTCTAAATATATAATTAAATATCATATGATATATGGTATATAATGTATAGTATATATGTCAAATATCATGTATGGCATATATAATCTATAGTGTATATGATAACTATGTTATATATGACATATATAATGTATGCTATATATGGTAATTCTATATTAGACTGCATATTCTAATTCTAGCCACTAAATTAGAATGAAAATGGAACTAAATATGCCAAAAGTTGGGTTTTTTTGCTCTTCTATATTTCAAACTTTGACAAAAATTCTACATTATTTTGTAATCATATTGAAGCTACTGAAACTTTTAAAAGTTTATATGCTCAATGGGAAGCCCTCCCAATATATATTGTTCCCATTTGGAGCCTGGTCCCAAAGCACCCCTTAGAATAGGGGTCCCCTCTAGAGACCATGTGGAAAGGACAGACCTCTTTCTGTTCGCCTCCAGCACAGTACAGAGAGGGGATGAGGTGAGCCTTCCATTCTTCCAATGTCTGCAAAGGGGTCTTCCTTTTATCCTCGGAGTGGAGCCTGGGGGTAATGGGAGGAGCAGCTATACAAACAGCTCCCTCTAAGGCATCCATCTGCCTCTCATCTTCTACAGACAGGCTTCCCCTGGCTTCCTGGAGTTGTAGGCTCTGCATAAGCAATCGACAAGCTTCCAAGTCAGCTTCCCACACTTTCCCAAGCAGTGGACACTTGCAGCTGAGACAGAGAGGAAACAAAGGCATAAAAATAAACTCAGTGATGTTTCATCATACCAGGTCAATAGCTTGTCTACCAGGCTAAAAGTCAGCCAGTCATCTTATACTTGATGACTTAATTTCACAGTGATAAATTACTTCAACTAGAAGACGTATCAGAGGGACCACATTTGTACACCATCAAGTCACCATGAAACGTATTGGTCCTTAGCTGCTTGGTCTGCAAAGGCATCCAAAATCCTATGTATTTTTCCAGACTCAGCAGCCCAATACAACACAGTTTCTGCTCATATCTGTGTTTCCAGCCCTACTGTCTTGCTTTGAATCCTCAGACCTGTCCAACTCTTCCAGGCTAGATCATCTCTCTCCGTCCATTCCCCACCAACACACATACACCCAGGCCTTCATCTGACTAAATCATATTATCTTCAGAACTCGGCTTAAATAACCTTTTTGGGAGAAACATTCCCTGCCTTCCAACTGGAAAATACGATGGATCTCTTAGCATTTTTTACTTTTATTTCAGAATATTTATCACAATTCTAATTATTTATGTGATTATTGTTTTGTTTTACCTGAGGGCAGGGCTTGTAACTATGTTGTTCTCCACTCTATTGCTAGACTCTTTGTGTTAGTCTGTTTTCATTCTGCTAAAAAGAACTGCCCAAGACTGGTTAATTTATAAAGGAAAGAGGTTTAATTGACTCGCAGTTC
The DNA here is from genome assembly GCF_024542745.1 of Macaca thibetana thibetana. Taxonomy (NCBI): domain Eukaryota; kingdom Metazoa; phylum Chordata; class Mammalia; order Primates; family Cercopithecidae; genus Macaca; species Macaca thibetana. Next base: position 203,509,715 of record NC_065578.1, on the reverse strand, counting down.
AGCGTGGCTGGGGAGGTCTCAGGAAACTGACAATCATGGCAGAAGGTGAAGGGGAAGCCAGGCACCTTCCTCACATGGTGCCAGGAAGGAGAATTGCAGAACGAAGCGGGAAGAGCCCCTTTTAAAACCACCAGATCTCATGAGAACTCACTATCCTGGGAACAGCACTGGGGAAACTGCCCCCATGATTCAATTACCTACACCTAGTCTCTCCCTTGACATTTGGGGACTATGGGGATTACAATTCAAGATGAAATTTGGGTGGGGACACAAAGCCTAACAATATCATTTCACCCCGGCCCCTCTCAAATCTCATGTCCCTTTCAAATTTCAAAACCAATCATGCTTTTCCAACAGTACCCCAAAGTCTTAATTCATTCTAGCATTAGCCCAAAATTCCAAGTCCAAAGTCTAATCTGAGACAAGGTAAGTCTCTTCCACCTAGGAGCCTGTAAAATCAAAAGCAAGTTAGTTACTTCCAAGATACAATGGGGGTACAGGCATTGGATAAATGCTCCGTCCCAAATGGGAGAAATTGGTCAAAGCAAAGGGGTTACAGGCCCCATGCAACTCCAAATTCCATCCAAGCAGTCAAATCTTAAAGATCTGAAATGATCTCCTTTGACTCCATGTCTCACAACCAGGTCATACTGATGCAAGAAATGGGTTCCCACGGTCTTGGACAGCTCCACCCCTATGGTTTTGCTGGGTAAAGTCCCCCTCCTGGCTGCTTTCACAGGTTGGCATTGAGTGTCTGCAGCTTTTCCAGGTGCATGGTGCAAGCTATCAGTGGATCTACCATTCTGAGGTCTGGAGGATGGTGGCCCTCTTCTCACAGCTCCACTAGGCAGTGCCCCAGTGGGGACTCTGTCTGTGGGCTTTGACCCCACACTTCCCTTCCACACTGCTCTAACAGAGGTTCTCCATGAGTGCTCCACCCCTGCAGCAAACTTCTGCCTGGAAATTCAGGCATTTCCGTACATCCTCTGAAATCCAGGCAGAGGTCCTCAAACTTCAATTCTTGACTTCTGTGCACCCACAGGTCCAACACCACATGTAAGCCTCCAAGGCTTGGGGCTTGTACCCTCTGAAGCAACAGCCTGAGCTGTACATTGGCCCCTTTTAGCCATGGCTGGGACACAGGGTACCAAGTCCTGAGACTTCACAAAGCTGCAAGGCCCTGGGCCCAGTCCACAAAACCATTTTTTCCTCCTAGGTCACCAGGCCTGTGATGGGAGGGGCTGCCATGAAGACTTCTGACATGCCTTGGAGACATTTTCTTCATTGTTTTGGGGATTAACATTTGGCTGCTTGTTACATATGCAAATTTCTGCAGCCAGCTTGAATTTCTCCTCAGAAAATGGAATTTCCTTTTCTATTGCATCATTAGGCTGTGAATTTTCTAAAATTTTATGCCTTGCTTCCCTTTTAAACATAAGTTCCAATTACAAATCATCTCTTTGTGAAAGCATAAAAATGAATTCTTTTAAGAGCACCCAAGTCACCTCTTGAATGCTTTGCTGCTTAGAAATTTCTTCCACCCTAAATCACCTCTCTCAAGTTCAAAGTTCCAGAGATCTCTAGGGCTGGGGCAAAATGCTGCCCATCTCTTTTCTAAAACATAACAATTGCTCCAGTTCCCAACAAGTTCCTCATCTCCATCTGATACTACTTCAGCCTGGACTTCATTATCGATATCACTATCAGCATTTTGGTCAAAGCCATTCAACAAGTCTCTAGGAAGTTACAAACTTTCCCACATCTTCCTGTCTTCTTCTGAGTCCTCCAAACTGTTCCAACCTCTGCCTGTTACCCAGTTCCAAGTCTCTTTCACATTTTTGGGTATCTTTATGGCATCTTCAACATGGATCATGAACTCAAATACATAGCATGCCCAGCATGCAATGTAAATGTGTGGAGCAGAGAAGGGATGATATAAGCCATGACAACTAATATTCAGCCTCATTGGTAGAAGATAATAGAAAGGAGTGACTCTGGCTAGTTGGGAGTGCATATCCCTGTATACGGAGCACATCATCAACTCATCAACTCAGGCACACTGAAATTATGAGGGATGTAAATTCAATGTTGACAAAAATTTTGACTTTTTTTGGAAAACCAAAAATCAGGAATTTTCAATGAAAATATATATTTTCATCCATCCAGACAGCTTCATGCCAGATATTTTCCACAGACCTATCTTCCATTTAATAACCCTTCCTTCTACTGTCTTGAATCTGCTATTCAATCTACTATTGTGTTCTAAGTTTCAGTTACTTTTAATTTGATTTTCTTTTATATATTCCAGTTCTCTGTCAAAATTCTCCATCATGTTCCCTATTTTCTTGGACATATTAATTAACATTCTCCCAAAGCCCATGTCCATAAATGATGAGATCAGAAGGATAAAGAAGGAATTAGGCAGAAGTAATATTGGAAGAGATTATCAGCTGAAAATACCATGTGTTGACAAACAACATCACACCACACATTTAAGAAGCACTACAACTCAAAATAGGAAAAGATCAAAGAAAACACACACTTAGGCCCATCATAATGAAATTTCTAAACATCAAAGACAGAACAAAACTCTTAAAAGCAGTGAGAGAAAAGAAAGGCATCTTAACTTCAAATGAACAAAAATATGGATGACAGAAACAGTGAAAGCTAGGAGACAATAAAACATCTTTAAAATGCTGAAAGAAATTAACTGGCAATCTAGAACTATGCAATCATTTTGAATTTTCTTCAAAAATAAAAGTTAAATAAGCTTGGCATGGTGGCTCATAATGGGAGAGGCATAATGGGACTTCTCATGTACAAGAAGCATTTTATTTCTTGATGGTGATGATTCCATGAGTTCATTTTGTGAAAAATCATCAAGCAGTACATTCATGATGTGTGTATTTTATGTCCATGCCAATATAAAATAACAAAAAGAGAAAGAAAATATAATAAGAAAAGAAGGAAAGAAGGAAGGAAGGAAGGAAAGAAGGATGGAAGTAAAGAAGGGAAGTAGGAAGGAAGGGAGGAAAGAAGGAAGGAAGGAAGGAAAGAAGGATGGAAGGAAGGAAGGGAAGTAGGAAAGAAGGAAGGAAAGGAGGAAGGAAAGAAGGGAGGGAGGGAGGGAGGGAAGGAAGGAGGGAACAGATTTTCTGAGAGATGCACTGGAGCAGCAGTGCAGGAATGGGGTCTGGTCCACACTAGAAACAACAGTCCTTAGTTGGGGGCACTTTGGTATTTTTCGTTTTCCTAATTTTAGCCAATCTAATAGGTAAAAGGTAGGACCTCATTTGAAGTTGCATTTCTCCACTAGGATCATTTCATAGCCACTCAGATTTTCTTCTGTGAATTATCTTTTCATATTCATTGCCTCTATTTATTCCTTTCTTGGGTTCCCTATCCTTTTCCCAAGGGTTTTGTTGGAGGAGACATTTTATTACCATTTCAATATCTTTAACTTTTACACTCTATTCAAGTTTTCCATTTATTCTTCTGTCCATTTTAATATTTTATATCCTTTATATAAATTAATCCTTTTTGAACAAATTCCAAATGTATTGTTACATGTTTGTTCATATTTTTAAAAACTATTTTAAAAATTACTTGTTTGTAGATCTCCTTTTCAGGATGTGTTTTACTTATTCTTTTTCTGATTTATCTTATTCAGTCTTATCAAAGGTTTGCTATCTTACTACTCTTTTCAAAGAACTGATTTTTCCTTTGTTAATCTTTATATTAATCATTTTTCACTATTTCATTGATTTGTTCTTATCTTATATTTCCATTTTCCCCATTTCTTTGGATTTATTATCTTACTTTTTATTAGCTTCTGTTAAACACTTAACTCATTTGTTTTCTTTCTCACATTTTCCTCTTTGATATTTTAATGTTATAATAAGCATATTTAAAGCTCAATTTTTGTCTGAGTAATACTTTAACCATGTCCAATATATGTTTATTTAAATTTTTAATTATTAAATATATATATATATATATGTATTTTTTGAGACAGAGTCTCACTCTGTTGCCCAGGCTGGAGTGCAGTGGCGTGATCTCGGCTCATTGTAACATACAGAAAAATATGGAAAATAATTTAGCAAACAATTGTGGGCCTATCACAAAATCTATCAATTTGAAATATTTTTCTGTAATAGCATTATATGTTTTTTTTAGAATTTACAGCATTATTGTCCAGCAGATTTTACAGACAGCGTTTTTCATTGTCTTTCCTAATGGTTCCCTTGTTAATTCAAGGATTGTATAGTGATAGATATGTTTTTTAGTTTCTAAATAGAAGAGATTTTTTTCACCTCCCTTTTTGTTAGATTAATACCTAATTTTATTGCATACTGGTTGAGAATTAACTCTATAAAATTATCTGAGGGTTCTTCTATCACCTAGTACTTCATTGATTTTTGTAAAATTTCCATATGTGTCCGAAAAGAATGAGCATTGTGTTCATTGAAAGGAAAGTGAAGGCATATTATGTTATGAAAATTTTTATGTATTTGTTTTTCTTGTTGTTTGCTTCATCTATGAGTTTCTGAAATGAGTGTTTTAAATTTCCAACTATAATTCTTGATTCTTCTATTTCCTCCCATAATTTTATTGGTTGTTTTATTAGTCTCAGATTATGATGTTAGATACCTAGGGGTTCCAATCATTACATTTTCTAACTGCTTCTTTTCTTTATATGACAATTTTCATTGTTGATATTACATTTTAGCCTTAAAGTCTACTTTGTCTGATATTAAAATTGTTATTCCAACACTCTTTTAGTTCAATTTTATCTTTTTACCATTCTATGTTTTCAGTCTATTTGCATATTTTTAAAATGACTCCAACACAAAACATTTGCTGAATTGTATAAAACCCACTCGAAGATTTATCTTTGGATTGCTGTTTTTAACCCATGTACTCTCAATAATTGTAATTACTGTGTAATTATTGGTGTTTTCTCATTGATTTTAGCCCAATTTTTCAATTAAAAAATTCCCTTTTTTCTTTTTTCTATTTTCCTTTTTCTTTTTATTAAATTCACATACAATTGTAAGAAAGAATATAGAGAGATTTCATGTACCCTTACCCAGTTCTTCAAAATGGTAACACTTTGCAAAACAATAGTACAATATCATGCCAGCATATTGACATTGATAAAATCCACCAATCTTTGTCAGAGTTCCCGTTGTGTGTGTGTTTTCATAGTTTTATACAACTGTATCACTTATGTAAGTTCAGGTACCCCTTACCACATTCAAGCTACAGAACAATTCAATTATCACAAGAATCCGCATGTCCCCTTTTATAACCACACCTGCCTATGTCCCATGCCTCCCCTCCCTAGTCCCTGGAGACCACTAAGTCTGTTACCCCTTTTTAAAATGTTGTCATTTCAAAAATGTTATATAAACAGAATCATAAAGTAGATACCTTCAGGAATTGGCATGTGTGTGTGTGTGTGTGTGTGTGTGTGTGTGTGTGTGTGTGTGTGTGTATGCTCAGCATAACTCCCTGGAGATTCACATCTCAATTGTTTGTTCCTTTTTAACTGCTGAGTAGTATTCCATGCTATGTATGTACCACAATGTGTTTAACCATTCACCCACAGATAGACATTTTGGATAATCATAGTCTGGGGATATTATGATTGAAAGATGCTATGAACATCTGTGCACAGGTGTTTGTGTGAAATTAAATTTTCATTTTTCTGAAATAATTGTCTAACAGCACAATTACTGGGTTGTATCATAGTTACATGTTTAGTTTTGAAAGAAACTGCCAAACTGTTTTTCAGAGTGGCCATACCATTTGCATTCTTATCAAAAATGCATGAGTGATCTTGGATCCTCACCAGTAGTTGGTGTTACAATTTTTTTTGTTTGTTTGTTTTTGCCACTCTGAGAGGTGTTCAATGCTATCTCATTGCAGCTTCAATTTCCATTACCCTCATGTCTAATGATGTTGACTGTCTTTTCATGTGCTTCTTTGCCATCCATATAGCCTCTTCAGTGAGGTGTATTTTATGTCTTTTGCCTCTTTTCTACTCAAATTAACATTTTTTAGTATTGAGTTTTGAGACTTCATACATTCTACATACTAATGATTTGTCAGATATATATGGTTACAAACATGTCTCCTAGTCTCTAGCTTGTCCTTTCATCCTCTTCACATGAATCTTTACAGGGCAAAAGTTTTACTTCAAAGAGGTTCAGTTTATCAATGTTTCCTTTTACTTGACTGTGCTTCTAGTATCGAGTCTTAGAAATTTTTGCCTTGCCTTAGGTCTCAAAGACTGACTCCTCTTTTTTCCTAAAAGGTTTATAGTTTTATATTTTACAATTAGATCCTTGATCCATTTTAAGTTAATTTTTGTAAGAAGTATGAGACTTAGTTTGAGTTCATCTTTTTGCTTATGAATGTTCAATAGCTCCAGCTCCATTTGTTAAAAATTCTATTGTTCCTTCATTGAATTACTTTTATACGTTTGCCAAAAATCATTTCATCTCAATTTATTTATAATACGTTGGATTATATCTCTTGGTATATTTTGCATAACAATTGTTCTGTGTATTACAATATGCTGGTGGCATCACCATTAGCTGGCACCAATATTTTGCTACTTTAAGTACGCAAATAAGCCTCCCTTCTATTTCAGTCTCTACCTTCTGCACTTCAAAATATTATTTCCTGGCGTGTTGGTTCACACCTGTAATCCCAGCACTTTGGGAGGGCAAGGCAGGTGGATCACCTGAGGTCAGGAGTTAAGAGACCAGCCTGACCAATATGGTGAAACCCCGTCTCTACTAAAAATACAAAAATTAGCTGGCCATTACTGTGTGGTTCCTTTTGTTTGTTTGGCTTTGAGTTTTTGTTTTGAGTTGGTTGTTTTGTTGTTGTTGTCATTTGTCTGCTTGATTCAGCTGGCTCTATGAGAACTTCCACTGGTCCCTGATGGTGCTAGCTGAAGGGGCAGAAGGGGCCTCCCCCCAGGTCAGGTAACTGAATGTCTCTTGGTGGGGGTGTAAAGTCTCAGGCTCCGGAGGACAAGAAGACTTCCTTGGCTGGGTACCTACCATGGCAGAATTCCCCTTGCCCCTGGTGGGGCAGGGAGGGGAGAGGAGGATGCTTCCCAGGCTGGGCATCTGTTGTGGCAGGATCCCTCTTGCCAGGGGCTCCTGGCTAACCGGGTGTCTCTGGGAGGGGAAGGCAGTTGGAGGCCAGCAGGGAAGGAGAGCACTCCCCTGGCTGCTTATTGTTAGCAGGGCTCCAAATCCAGGGCAGGAATAAACCTAGCTGAGCTGCCTTTGGCTGCTTGGTTGGTCAGGGAATCCAGGTCTAGGTTGTCTTTTTTCATGAGGTAGGTATGCAGGAAGCCCTGAAGCTATGTTTTCCCTGTAGTCCTGCAGTCCCAAGGCAGATTACTGTCCTCTCACGGTCTTTTAGAGTTCTCATTCAATTAGCTCTTGCATTATTTTCAGGATTTAGAATTGCATTTAGTGGGAAGAAGCAGAGAGAAATGGGTCCATGCCTTTTTTCCTAGATCAGAAATCCTCCCTTACTTTTTAAACAATTTTTCTTTTTATATTTTCCTACTTTCCATTGAGTGGATCAAATCTTCTTCTATTGGTCTAAAAATTATACATTATATTTTTGTCTTCCGGTAGTTTCCTTTGTATCTGTAAGGTCATATTTATGTTTTTCCATATACATTTGCTGAGCTTCTCAATTTTTACATCTTCCTCCCAAACAAGAAGAAAAGTGCGTTAGTATATTTTCACCTCACTCTCATTCTACCCCATCCCACCCCCGAAGCAATAAATTGATATATATTTTGAGGCTATATTTTAATTCCAGGTTTTTATTAAGATTTATTTTTGTTGTTTGTTTGATTTGTAAGTTCTCTATTTCATCAACAGTAAAAAATTTGCTAAGGTTTATTTGCATACTCCATGACACAGCTCATATTATCCTCCTAGACTTTTCATCTTCTTGAAATACTTCCTCTAAGAATATTCCCAAGAAGCTTGTGCATGATAAATCTTTTATGTATTTCCAGGTCTCATAGTCCCTTTTAAACAATGGTTTTATTTAATATTCATGGTTCCACATTTTGAAAATATTACTTGATAGCCTCTTGTATTATGTGCTCTATTGAGAAGTCTGAGATCAATCTAGTTCTCATCCTTTAATAACTGACCTGCTCTTAGAATGTTCTCTCTATCACTGTTTTACATAAATGTTATTGCAACCTATTGAGGTATGCCTCTCACCTTTTTTTCTATCCTGTTTTGCACTCTACTAAGCCCATCAGTCTGAGATTTTCTACTTTTTCCTTTTTCTGGGTGGTTCTCAATCTTTCTCTCATATGTCTCCTTCCATTCTTCTATTGATTGTTTTCCTTCCTTCTGGGATTCTTTTTATATGAACGCTATTGTTCATATTGCTTCACTTATCTTTTAAGTTTTCCCTCTCTCTGACTATTGCTGATGTCCTCTGAGAATTTCTGAGATCTTCTGGCTCACCCATTGGTTTTTCAGCTGAATCCATTTGGCATTCAGTGCATTTACTGAAACTTAAAAAAATATATACTTTGCATTCTTTGATTTTCCATTTGACTCCTTTTTAGGGTTTCATGTTTTATGTCATGTTTCCAATATCCTTCCTTATCTTTGGGGAATATTTGATATGTGTATTGAACACCTTGTATTTCTACTTCAATTATAATGCTTCAGGTTTTAGCCATTCCATTTATTATTGTTCCTTTGTAACAGCTGTCCTCCAAAGCAGTCTTGTTTATTTTCCAAAGGAGTTCTTATGTCCTTAGGCATATTAACTACTTAGGCTGTTCTTGGGTCTTTGGAAAAGTGGATACTGCCTAGGCCCTAACTTGTGCAGGTCCCAGTGTGTTCAGGTGCTAAAAGGGTGCAGGGAAAAAATACTCTGGGGGAATCATCTGTGCTCCCAGAAATACAGTCTCCCTCAGTTGTAATTACTCACCCTTTGGGGAACAGGGAGGATGGGGATGCTGAAATCCTGGCCATCTGCTTGACCCCTTCCCAGGCAGTGCTCCTCTGCTACCGCTTGTCTAGCCTCAACACCCCGAGCCTCACTGCCAGCAGGGGTTTGTTTCTTGAAGCACCTAGGTAGGATTGGCCTTCCTCAGCAATGTGAAGGAGGAAGAAAAGGTCATGTCTGAAAAGCCCTCCTCCACGCTGTCATCTGTTTCCTCCCCACACGTGGGCCAAATCGCCTTCAGTTACCTGAGGAGTTCTCTGTTATTTTTTATTATGAACTTGACAGATCCATCAACATCTCTCTGGCTTCTATGGTGTGTGCAAGGCTGGATTCAAAGGAAAGAGCCAGCAGCCTAGCTTATAACTTTCCTAAGAAAAAAAGGTTTGCTGCTTCTATAAATAATGTTCTACAGTATAATGACTGGAATACTGTAACGTTGTGTCTATTTGCTATTTGATAGGATAGAGGATGTGTACCCTGAGTGAGGGTGGGGCTAGTCCCCAAACTTCTCTTAGAATGCACATGTCAAAGTTTGGAAGCCAGTTTGAGGGGATGCTATGCTAAGTGCTGAGGAAAATACATAGTTGTAAAATTACAGTGTAATTTCATAATACATAATAATTTCATCAAGCTTTAGATTTTTAAGATACCTGCTTATTGCATCAGTTTGTACTAAAGAGAGTAGTGGTTGATTTTGAAGTCTTGAGAAGCTTTGCTATTTCTGCCTGGGGAAAACAATTAGGTCATTAGTAATAATTCTTTAAGAGAATGACTCACACCTACTTGAACTGTGTGAGATCTTTGGTGATGTTTTCACAACCAGTAATGAGGCAGCTAGAAGATACAATTTCAGTGTTTGGGGGTAAGTTCTTGAGAACAGAACTGATATTCACCACTCCTGTTATTCCTGCCAGTTGGAAGTAAAATGGGGTCTAGGAGATCATCTGAGTGTGGCTTGAATCCTCCTGAGACTCAGGCATGTTTGTGTTTTTCTATGGGGTTTTCTATGGGGAATGGTGCTGTGGGAGAAGGTAGGCAGTGAGTTTGTAGGCTTCTATCAATTTTAGGAAAGGAAATACTGAGTTCTGACACAGATGCCTAGAGCTTCAGTTATAACCAAACTCTCTTTCCTGATTTATTAATAAGTTCACTTAAAGGGCATTAGTATTTTACTCCATTTCTCAGAAGCTTTGAAAATAACCAGGTCTTTTTATATGACAGTGTAAAATATCTGATATGTGAATGGCCAATAGTACTAAATTTTCAGCTGCAAACCGATGAAGGTAGAATAGTCCTCATGTGTCTGTAGGCCCCCTGGGCAACTTAACCTCCAATTCAGAAAAAAAAAAAAAATGTTATTAGAAATGTTTAAATTTTATTCCTTTGTCTTTTATTTTCTAAGAAGGAAAAAGTAACACTATTTTCCACTGAACTTTTGGAAATTTTAGCCTCCTTCTCCAATGCCATTTCATAATATGAAAGGAAGAAATGTAATATAAGAAAGAGTATTTAATGAGCAATCTGTAGAGGTCGTTGTTGGTTGAAACTACCCACTCTTTCTTGTTTTGCCCTTCCTAATAGAATTTGGTTTATATTCAGATCTCCCTTGGAACACAATGGATAGCAACCCCTCCCTGGATTCTTAGTTAGAATGTGATGAGATTAAGGCAATTAACCTATGACAATCCCCTTCATAGTTATAGGAAATATAAATTAGGTAAAACCATTCTTTCCAAAACTCAACCCGCTAGACAATAAGGGACATTTTGCAGAAAGGCAGTGCAGTTACTCATCATCATCCTCATCATCCTCATCCCCATCCCCGCTCCCACCACCACCATCACCATTGTTAATAGTTTTTGGTCAGGTGCTGTTCCAAGGGTTGTACATATATTACTTCATTTAGTCTTCAAGACAACCTCATGAGGTAAGATGGTGTTGCTACATTGTAGTGTATTTAAAACATAACCTTTAAACTTTTGACATTCCTATAATAAAGAGCTGGTGTCTATATCCTCCTGTCTTGAATCTGGGCTGACTTTGGTGCCTTCCTTGGAGTAACCAATGGAACAGAGAGGGAGTAAAGCCATCTAACTTCCAAGGCAAGGTAGGGAAAGGCCCCGTAGCCGCCGCCTGGTTCTTCTGGGACCCTTGCTCTGGGGCAAGCCAGTCGTCATGCGAGGAGTCTGTCTATCCCAAGATGGTCATGCTGGAGGGACTACATGCTTGGTCAGTGGCCCCCACTGGGATCCCAGCTGACAGCTGTTGCCATTGCCAGTCACATGAGTCCTGGCGCAGCCCCGCACAGAGAAATGCCCAGGCAAGACCTTCCCAGATTTAGGACTCACCAAATTGTGAGCAAAGTACAAGGATTGTTTTAGGACAGGTCTCTATTTCACAGGTGAAGAAACTAAGATATCATCAGAAATCAAAGATCTATTCTAATCATTAGCGTAACAAACTTTCCTTTCCTGTTGTGGATAAGCAAACACAGCCTCGGATTTTAAAGTGCTTTCCAACTTTGCAGCCTACTTAAAACTTGAATAACAATTCCTGTACCACTCCATAGTATACCAGGGTGAAGAGAGAAAGAGAACACCACCGGGAATAATTAAATTGATAATTATCTGAAGCAAGAATTGAAGTTTTAAGACACAAAATCAAAGTTATCAGGGATCCCCATCAAATAAGCTCTTCTTAATTTCTCCATTTTTATTCATGGTGTCCTTATACCTGCTACCATCCTGGCCTGTTTGCTACCTGTGGCCCCTTGAGAGCAGGGATCCTGTCTCTTGCCAACTCTAGTCCAAGCGCCCAGCACAGTGCTGACAAAAGCAAGCACTCAATGCATGTTAAGAGAGTGAACCAAATGAAGGCTAGAAATCTTGGTCATTTTTAAGCTTTTTCTTTCCCTCAGCCCCAGTACCCTCTTATAGATTATAAACTGAGAATATTGTTCAGGTCTGCTTTTCCCCATTTCCAGCACTACCCCAAATTAGGAATTTTATTTCTTTACTCCAGGAAAACTACAATTAGTGATGGGCCTTTCTGCCTTCAAATATTTCATACTTCCAATCTATCCCATCTATCACTGCTCCAAAAACGTGAATGCCTCTTATTCCTTGTCAAATGGAGAGCAAAATTCTCAGAGGCCTTTCCCAAGATGCCCTCAGCCCTACTCTGGACTCCTCATTCATTGCACCCCTGTGAGTTCTCCACATACCCGCCAAGAGGACCTCTCTCTCTTCACAGAACAAAGGCACAAGTTTCTAATTACAGATGCCTATTTCTTATGCCGTTTCTCCAAAATCCACACGCATTGAAATCCAACCATTTCATCAAGGCCCATCTCCAGGCTCACATCACTTTAATACAAAACTCTTCCCTGACCTCACAACCATATGTGATGTCACCTTTCTCTGAACCAATGGCAATTTGTAGTACTCTCAAGAGAGTTGTTACATTCCGCCTTGATCTCTGGGTTTTGTCTACAGGTGCCTTCTTCTACTGTATGTAATTAATGAGGTTTGAGAATATTTCATGTTCATTTTTTAAAACCCTATGAAGCCGGTAGTCTAGCAAGATGTCATTCACTATAAGAACTCAATAACTAATGAACTGAACGAACACTCAGGGAAACTACATTCAAAGGACTCCTACAATGAAAAGCACAAAAAAATTGTTTAAAAATAGCCATTCTAGTAAAGATTGATAGGGTAAAATCCTTTACTATAAGTGATCCCAATGGATTCACTGCATTAGAAACTAAAGTCTCAGGGTAAGTCTCAACATGCCACTCTATTTGGCCAGTGGCCAGTCCAGTATTGGCTTCTAAGCTGCCCAATATCTAAATGAAAATTTTTACATTATTTGACTCTAACTTGAAGTGGGGAAAACCTTTCTAAGCAAACACAAACCTGAAACCCAAAAGCAAAAAACCGTGAAAAATCTAGATACATATCAATGTAAACTTTTATGTGGCAAACGTGCCATAAATGAAAGTCAAAATATAAATGACATATTAGGAAAAAATATCTCTAACATGTTGCATGGTCTATGAGTTAGATTTCTTAACCAGCAAACAGTTGTAAAGCCAAGAAGTAAAAAAGCAAATATCCCAAAAGAAAATAAGCAAAAAAGGCAGAGGAAGAAAAAAACCCAGCCAATCAATATATGATTTGCATCCAACATAAAGATGCGCAGACTCAGAGACAAAGGCCTGGGAGTTGTATAGTTTGCTGTTTTAAAGGTGAGGGATACGTCAGCTGCCTTTTTTAGGAAAGTAATTCAGCAATATTGGTCAAAATTTAAAATGCACATGCCCTTTGCACTAGCTATTCCTCTTCTAGGCATTTACTCTACAGGAACATTCAGACAAGGTAAAAGAGACGCATAAAAAAGGATGATCATTGCAGCATGAGAAATAACTGGAAACAACCAAATAGAGAAAATTGGAATCAGCCACACTTATTGTTACATATCATACAGCCATTTTTACCTTTTAAAGTTGAAAGACCTCCAAGAAAAATTAAGCAAAAAAGGCAAGGCACAGAACAAAATTCTGTTATGATTCCATTTGAATTTTCTGAAAGTAACAAAAGTACATATATGTCCATACATGAGGGAGATATTTCTGGAAGGATGCACTTAAAACTGTTAACAGCTTCCTCACGGTTGGAGGAGAGCAAAGGGGGCTTTTCCTTTACATTTCACTCCTTTCTATTGTGTTTTTGTTGTTGCTCAAATAAACCACAGACACCCTTTAATAATAAAAAAAAAATGTAACATACTTTGTCCACTTATTTTCCTTTTGTAATTCTGCCAAAGCATGCACCATCCTTAACTGTGGTGCTAAACATGCCCCTTTTGCATAGATATCCCTGTGATGGTTTGTGGGGGCCCCTGTTTTGATCAGTGCAAGCTCAACGTCAGGGAGACGGGCTTCCTAATAAGTGCCCTTCAGAAGTACAAGAGCTCCATTGAGTCTTGAGAACTATAGGATAAATGGAAACACATGCCACGCTAAGGGCAGCCAAGGAACTTTAAAGGGAAGCAGGACTAAGACAAGGAGACAGCACTCCTCGTAAATCGCCTCTCAGCTTATCCCCTGAATACATTCCAGCAGCTCAACCCAGAAAGAATAGGCACTGGCCAGACCCCGCACTATAGGTAAAATGTGTTATTCTTCCTACCTCTCAGAACACATGGCTTCCCGAAGAGGGCTCGCTAATAAATGCCAACAGAGTGGGATGGAAACAGATCTGCCAACGAGCTCTCGCCCAAAATGTTTTATCTGACAAATGTGTAGGTCAAAGAGTTATGGAGACAATAATTATGTGCAGCTAAGTGGACACATATATCTGGCTGTTGGAGAAAGAAAACACAGAAATGTGCCCAAAGTCTTCTGTGTTCTAGAGAGGACAAAGAATGAGCCATGCTGCTATGCACACAGGTGCCGCCTGGTGAGGCTGACGGCTCACCATGAGAACTGCAGGACATACAGGCAGGATTGGGGTCAGGTGAAGGCCTTAGGGATGCTCTCCCTCGTATCTGGTATTCCCTATCCATAAACCAAAGAAGGGGATGATGTTACCTCCAAACATAGTAACTGCAGTTCAGGAGACGTCTATGACAAAGTTAGGAGTAGGAGAAGGGAAATGTCCCAGCAACTGTCAAGGAAGAGAGCCTGTTTCTGATGTTGAAAAAGGAGCAGAGCCAGTGGCCTGCAGCCTCATCAGGGCATGTCTGCAGGGGAAGCAGAGTCATTTCCAGTGCCCAAACCCAAAAGATTTAAGCCACGCCTACTTCTGGCAAAGAAAGCCCGTCACCTTTAAGAATGGCAGCCCACAAGTGCAAGACGGAAAGGCATGAGGGAAGTAATCTGGGCTTTGTCTGACCTCACAGGCTGTCAGACTGTCACCCCAAGTACACAGAAGCGGTGAGGAATTTGACAACAGTATGAGGAGCAGTGCAAACCAATCACATATGTTTCCTATCCAAGTAGCCTTATCATCCCCCATCTCCTACCACCACAGGGTTCCTACACCATAAACACCTTTAGCTGTGGAGAGTGGTGCCTGGGTGGGGGGGCATTAGGGGGACTCTTCAGGCCGCCTGTGCTTCTGCTTGCCTTCCCCATGTCTTTCCAGGACCTCAGTGGTGGCCAGGACTCTCTGATCTACAACAGGATGTCAGGCCTTCTCTGAGACTGATGGTAATGCCTCGTGTCTGCAGTGATCTGGTTTCCACGAACTGTGAGATAACAGAACCACCAGACAATACTAAGAAATATCCATTTCTCTTTTCCCCCATAACTCAGTGGCCCTAAGTCTTACACAGACACGTAGTGATATGAGGATGGACATGGCTCACTGATGAAGTGGAAAGAGTGGGAAAGACTACAGAACCAGTAGTGGAGGAGAAAACAGTGCCTCTTGAGTCCTAGCCAAGGCAGTGCTGCAAGTTTTAATCCTGGAAGCACAGGGAGGCACCCTCTGCCCGGAAGTCTAGTGTAGAAGCCAGACTGCATAGGTTCAAAGCCCAGTTCCACCACTTGCAGCCGTACAGTGTCAGGTAAGATACTGAACTCACCACGCATGCGTTTCCTCATCCATAATGGAAGGATTGTTGGACTGTGGAGAGAACTGCACAGGTACTTGATATAAAGCACTTACACCTGTACACGTCCTACAGCAAGCAGGGTCTAAGTGCTAGCTCTTATTTTTAGCAGCTCTCTCACTTCTGCTAATATGCCTGTCTCAACTCGGTCTTCCCAACTCTGTAGTTTCTCACAATAAGCAATTCTATAGCCCTTGTCTCAGGCAATGTCTGCTTTATCCCTTAAAAGCCAGCTCTTTTTGATGCTCTCCCTCACTCCTCTTGGAAAAGCTAGTTATTCCTTCCTTTGTAGCAACATAGCATTCTGTACCTGTATTTTGACATGAAGCATTTATTTTAATCATCCGTGTACATGTGCTTCCTTACCAGAGCAAGGACTCTTCAAGGTCAGGGCATGCCTATGATAGGCAAATCAGCCAGTAAGTGAACACATTTCTTAAAGGGTTTTCTTTAGCTTGTGTTGCGTTATCCTTACACCATCACCAAAGATGAGAAGAAATCAAAGCACAGACCAGAACACAGAAGTGAGCTTCCAGCAGGACCTGCAGAATGGGTGGACCGTCAGCCGAAACAGCAGGAAGACCTATTTTCTCCATCTCATCTGTTTATGAGCCTGATTTGGGTAGGAAAGAATCTTGATAGACATGTTTCAGCTAACTGCTATTACTTCATGGTCATTGTCTAAAATGTTTGGTACCCACCAGTCCCTAAATTGGAGAAGGAGAAAGCAAAAGACCAGAGTAGCCAGGCAAGGAAAATGATAGCAAGGACTGGTTCATGAGAGCCACATGGATGAAAGGGACTTCTGAGGCTGGCATGGGACACCCCGGAGGCTGGTGCTGCTTACATAGACAAGGTCTGGGCATGAAGGTGAAGACCTGGTCAATGTGACAATCCAAGAGCAGTATGGGTCAGCATTGTTGGGGGCACATGGCATCTGGGGGCTCCCCCAGGCATCTCTCTGCTTCCAGTGAATGGAAGTCTCATTGAAGTCCATGGAACTTGCACCATTGAAATTATATGCAAATTGTGTGTGTAGGTACATTTTTATGGGAAGAGGTTCCACAGATTTAATGGGATTCTGTCTTAGTCTGTTCCAGCTGCTATAATAAAAATGCCATAAACTGGGCAGCTTATAAATAACAGAAATTTATTTCTCACAGTTCTGAAGGGTGAGAAGTCCAAGATCAAGGGGCCAACAAATCTGACATCTGGTAAGTTCCCGATTTCTTGCAGGTGGTGTCTTCTTGCTGTATCCTAACACAGTGAAAGGAACATGGGAGCCCCCCAGGCCCTCTTTTATATGGGCACTAATCAGCACTCATGAGGGCTCCACCCTCGTGACCTAATCCCCACCCAAAGGTGCCACTTCTTAACATCATTGCACTGGGGATTAGGTCTAAATACACGAATTTGAGAGAGACATAAACATTCAGATCATGGTAGATTTTTTAAAAGATTTGTGACTTTAAAAATAATTAATGTGCCTATGAATCACTTGGGGAATCTTATTAAAAGGCAGGTTCTGATTTGTAGGTTAGGGAAGTGCCTGAGATTCTGCATTTTTAAATACACCCATGTGATATCAATGTTGCCGGTCTGCAGTCCACACTTGGAGTAGCAAGGACCAAGTTGCGGTTCTTTTTTTGTTTGAGATAGGGTCTCACTCTGTCGCCCAGGCTGGAGTGCTGTGGCGCGATCTCGGCTCACTATAACCTCTGCCTCTCAGGTTCAAGTGATTCTCCTGCCTCAGCCTCCTGAGTAGCTGGGACTACAGACGTGCGTCACCATGCCCAGCTAATTTTTGTATTTTTAGTAGAGACAGGGTTTCACCATACTAGTCAGGCTGGTCTTGAACTCCTGACCTCATGATCCACCTGCTCCAGTCTCCCAAAGTGCTGGGATTACAGGGGTAAGCCACCACACCAGGCCCAAGTTGCTGTTCTTATAAACTAAAATCGACAGCTTCTGGATTGCCAAGTCACAGGCACCCATATAATTTAGATGCAAATTGATCTGAATTTTAATACCTGTGGTAACATACACGTCACAAGACAAGCCCAGACAGGTATTACTGGCACTTTCTTAGATTCCTTTGAAGTTTAAGACCAGGTCATTGCTAATACCAAAGAATGAGGAAGGCTGCTTTAGTTCACGGCCTTCCATCCCAGCTGAGAAAAAGACACCTGGAGTCCCAGGTACCTGGGTCCTTCTTGTTTGTTCAGAAGGAAATCCAGCAAAGAAATACTTTTTTCTTGTCTGGCTTTCATCCGTCACCTCTGGGAAACTGTTTAGAAAAGCAAGAATGGTCAATAAACTCATTTTGTTCGTAGAGAATTTGTATGGTGCTGACTATTTATGCATATAAAAGATCAGATTAGGCCTTTACAGGCAGATAGCAGACTCGGAGACTGCTGGCAGCAAGTTCCATTGGCAAACACTGTCAATACAAAGTGCATCTTAACCCTATTGTCCTGGCTCAGCTTTCAGCTGACAATGAAGGC
Organism: Macaca thibetana thibetana; assembly: GCF_024542745.1. Taxonomy (NCBI): domain Eukaryota; kingdom Metazoa; phylum Chordata; class Mammalia; order Primates; family Cercopithecidae; genus Macaca; species Macaca thibetana. Next base: position 203,491,575 of record NC_065578.1, on the reverse strand, counting down.
AATGTGACTGAAGAGTTCTAAGGCATTCAGGCTAAGTGAAAAAATCTGTCAGGGGCAGGTAGAACCCAGAGCATCTCACTGCTGAATTCTGCATCAACAGCTCTATCCCCAGTACACAAAGTATCATGAAGGCTGCAATCTAAATTGAAGTCTAAAAATAGCACAATAAAATTATTTTCTTCTTTCACTCCACCAGAGAGCAAACAGGCTGACATTAATATCTGCAGGGCACAACCGACTTCTGAGTTGATGTAGGGAGAACCATTACGCAATCGCCCTTTCTCAGGAACAGACTGACTGTCCCAGAAAATAAGGAAAAGAAAGTAATTACCCTGTTGCTGAAAACCAATAATGGATATTTGATTATGATTATTAAGCGGGGGGGGTGAAAGGAGGCAGACCGCTGAGCAGCAACCAACCACTAAGTGAATCAGTATAAGGTTCTGGGAGGGAGATTAATTTTTGTTTTCTTTTCATTTCTCAGCCAGTCATTTGAACGAGACGCCAAACTTTAAGCATGGCCTGCCACATCCTTATCAGTATTCAATGCCACTGCGCTGTGGTCCCATTATCTTCACTGGATACACCAAGTGAAGTGACAGGCTCCTTGCTGTGGGGGATTGTTTTCCTTTGATTCTAAATGTGAAATGGATGAAGGAGGGTAACTGACATGTCAGATTTAGGAAACTCATTTTCAAGGCAGCAGAAAGACATTTTGTAGCAAATATTTACTTCTCTGTTTGTTTCCTACTGATATTGAACATACATGATCTAATCTGAAGGATGCAGGATTTACAATCTCTGTGAACAAAGGGATGTTACAGCTCATTCTGAAGAAAACAACACCATCAATTCCTTCAGCCCCTGGTGAAAACACTACTGTAGCTTGAAGTAACATTTGTCATAAAATAATGAAAGGCACCATGAGGAATATAAGTAGAGACAAGAGTGTGCAATTTCTCTGACTTCATATTGCTCCCTAAAAATCAGTTCCCCTACACTGATTTACGCATCCATTGAATTCCCAATACAATGTCTGCCTCTAAGTACAAATGAACATGGCAGCTTCATCCAAAGATGACCATTCCCAACTTGAGATCCCCAGACAGGAGAAGCTGGGGACAGGGAGGGGTGACTTAGAACATGCTGGATAAGAGGCCTGATGTGTATCACCCTCTCTGTGCCCAGCAGGGTACGAGACACTTTTTATGCATTCTTTCATTCTAGTGTACAATTTCACTGTGAAGCGAGTATTACTATTATGATCTCAACTTTACAGATCAGGACACAGGCTGAAGAGCATCTGGTGTTTGCTCAGAGTTACCTAGCCAGCTGGGTGATGGATCCAAGACTGAATCCCATCCCGATGACAAAACCTATGATCTGATGGCACCAGATTTTCACTCATTTTAGGAGAAAGATTTCAAAGTCTCCTTTTCTACCTGGGAACCACAATCTTCTATTCTACACTGAAACCAAATACAGCACTTACGAATTCATGCGACGAGTCATTTTGGTGTCACATACACAGCAGGAGACCCATAAAGTCACCCTTACCTGATAAGTTTTTGCGGTAGGTCTTGCTCATTTTTGTGAAAATACAGAAACACTTTACTGGAGATGACAGAAACAACAATAGTAGTTGTAAACGGCTAACAGACATAACAGATATTCATTGGTATGTGCCAAACTGAACATTTCCCTGTGCTACTGGTTAAAAACAAAGGTTTCAATTGAAAACTATTTCAAAATTCTGTGTACCCACATGCATACACATAAATATGTCATGACACACTTTCTGACATCTAATCCTTATTATTCTCCTCAGAACTCTAATCTTTAGCCTCTTCAATACTCCTCATCCTACTGCTACCAATGGCAGGAAAATGTTAACTGAGCATGTGCCAGTAATGGTAAGAACGTGCTTTTCATACCATTCAATCTGCATAATAGCACACTGAAGAGGGTACTACTTTATTTTTTTATTATTATTATTTTTTTTTTTGGTGGGTCAAGGGATGGAGTTTCACTCTTGTTGCTCAGGCTGGAGTTCAATGGCATAATATCCGCTCACTGCAACCTTCACCTTCCAGGTTCAAGCAATTCTCCTACCTCAGCCTCCCAAGTAGCTGGGATTACAGGCATGCACCACCATGCCTGGCTAATATTTTTTGGATTTTTAGTAGAGATGGGGTTTCACCATGTTGGCCAGGCCGGTCTCGAACTTCTGACCTCAGGTGACCCACCTGCCTTGGCCTTCCAAAGTGCTGGGATTACAAGTGTGAGCCACCATGCCCAGCCTACTTTATTTTCTTATACAGACAGAGAAATTGAAATTTAGAGAGATTAAATAATTTGTCCAAGATCATAAAACTAGAAAATATTCAGGAGGCCAGAATTAGGTAATCCGACCCCAAAATCTATGTTCTTGACCTCGTGCTATGCTTTTTCCTCAAACCCCCTTCAGTTCATGTCCTTGCCACCCCCTTACTTGTGTCGGCCCCTAATCTAAATCTCCCTTTCCTCAGCAGTCTTGGCCAGTTTTTCATGCACTCAAATGCTACACTTTCTTGGTACCTTCCCTTGACTTCCCCCTTGGGCAGAACTAGTTCTTCCTCCATATATTATTTCTTTAGCTCTTCATGTATGTCTATAGTAATGTCCTTATCATGTGCCAGCCATGAGACAACAAGCTCCTTAAGGGAAGGCCAGATGCCTTACTCATCCTTGTACCCCTGGTCCCCAGCCTGAGGTCTGGTGCATGGTAAAAGCTCCATACAGAATTTCCTAAAAGCCCATCACTGGTTCCGTGTTTTGTTTTGTACCCCGTCATCCCCTCACCCACTAGAGATGAGGAACATTTTATCAAGATCAAGATTTCTTCTGAGGACATCTCTTCAAATCCATAATAATGTTTTTGAACTCTCCCCCTCTTTTCTGTTTTTGTCAAGTGAAGAAGCCTGAAATTCATCAAACTATACTCAAAATATTATTTTCTAATTACCTCAATCATCCAATTTCTCTACTTTCCTTTGAAAGGCGTTGTATTCTCCATATGTTTTATTCTAATTTGTGTTTCCTGGTAAACTTGTACTTTATTTTAAAAGTAACTAAAATTTCTAAATTCATAAAATCTATAAAATAGAGGTGGCTGATTTAATCACAGAAGGACTGACTGCAAAGTTATTTTCAGTATTTATCTTTCCTGATACATATATCTGTCTGTTTAAAGATCAGTAATGACTTTATGGAGTCTAGGGGTAGATTTGGAGTTACACTGACAGCTCATGTTTGAATCCTGGCCCCATGCCTCACTAGCATGTGATTGTGAACAAGCAATTTAACCTCTCTAAGCCTCAGTTTTCTTGTCTGCAAAGTGGGAATAATAAAATTATCTATTTCATTGGAGTCAGAAGAAAAAATTAGTTAAAATGTGAAGCACTAACCACAACCAGTACCTAAACGAATACGATCATAACCACGACTGTGAGGCCCTCAGAGATCGAAGCCATTACTACTTCTCTATGCCAGTTTATTGCCTCTCAGTTCCAAATGTACGTTGACTGCTCTGCAAAAATTTAGCTGGTCCCTTTAGTATTTTCTTTGCTAGCGGACACAGTATTAAGTTTTGTCAGTAGAGGGAGCTGTAAAGACCTTGCAGGAGGAAAGGGTCTCACCCCCTATCCCCCACCTCCTCCCCCAACCCCCCAACCCTCACCCCTCCCCCCACCTCCTCACCTGCTACCTCCCTCTCCTCCACCCCCTCTACTTCCCCCCCACGCCCACCCCCACCCCATCACCAGGCCCATATCAGTGTGCTCTCAGCCAGCTCCTGAAACGTAGATGGCTTCTCTAGACCCTGCTCCCACACCATGCACAGACCTCTAGCACCCACAGCTCCTGAAGCACGTGTTATTTCCTCTGCTCCCAGCTCCTGTGATACAGTGGCTTCTCCAGCACTCAGCTTCTACACCCCTTGACTCCCGCAAGCATACAGCTTTCCCCAGAATTCAGCTTCTACCGTCTGTGCAGCTTCCCCAGCATCTGGATGCCAGCATTTCCCAGAAGCCCCTTTTGTAGCAGATTGCCGCTGGTGAAACAACTCCCTATGAATAGCTTTCCTTGGCATCATGGAGGGTGATGACGAACTTTCAGAAAGTTCTTCCAGAAGGCACTTCCAGCAGGTTACACTGCTGCAGCATGACACTGACTTCTTGGCTATCGGGTTTGCCATGGTCATGCCCTCTCTAACCAGGTCTGGGTCTTATCTTAGGGGCAGGAAACCCTGTATCTCAGCCCTACGGGTGGTGGCTGCTTCGTATATCTGCTGCTCTTACACTTTTTAGACTTGTCTTTACTTCCTACTGGGGAATCCCTCATGACTCCAGTTCTCTGTTAAAATTAATAATTATTTGTATTAGACCATCCCTGTTTAAATTACTAGGTGGTTTCCATTTTCTGATCTGCCCCTGACTGAAACACACTTTGCCCTCATCTCCTTGCTCTTACCATGTACCCTCCCACGCCCTCAGCTTTCATGTTGTTCTTCACACACTCCAAGGCTGTTCTTATCTTTTGAGTATTTGTTTTTTTCTGCCTACAGTGACAGGAAATGTCACCAGATCTTCACATGGCTGACACCTGAGTGTTTCCCCTAAGTCGCTTTCCGGAAGCTCCAATCTAAAGTAGTACCGTACAGTCCCTGCGGCCTCAATCACCAGCTAGCACATAAGCCTATTTTATTTTATTTGTAGCACCATGACTATCTGAGTTATCTTGTTCTTTTATCTGCCACCCTCCCTAATTAAATGTAAGCTTCAGGGGAGCAAAGATGGTGTTTTATGTTTATTGGTACCAGAGCTCCAGGGAATAGAATAGTCGCCAAATTTAAAAGCACTTAAATAGTTATGTAAAGATGAAAAGAAATAAAGGAGGGAAGGAATGGAGGAAAAGATGGAAGAAAAGAAAGAGGGAAGGAGAAAGGTAAGGAGGAAGGCAGAGAGGTAGGGAGGGAGGAATTCACTATATCATCCCCCTCCCATTCTAATGTATTTCCCAGCCCTAATGCTGCTGATTTAATCAATACTTTGCATTGCCCATTCTCACAATCACCGATGCTTAAAATCCTGGAATCACTACTCTGTTATTTCCCATACTCAGTCACCAAGACTCATTAATTAAAGAAAAAATTGGCCTTACTTCTCCTCTCTCTTCTCTAGTAATGTCATCATTCTGGTCAGCTTTCCACGGAATCATGACTTTATTATCATAATAGGTTCCTTTCTGGTCCCTCTTATTTCACGTTCCTTTTCCTTTTTAATCTACTCTTAATAGTGTTGCCAACCATCTTTCTAACATACTGCTTTTCATCAAGACCTTCCCCACTTCTCTTCATACCAATTGTTACTTGTTTCATCACACTGAAATATATTTGTCTACCTTCTAACACTCTCCTATGTCACCAAAGGCCACCTAACAACCTTCACTGACCATCAAACCACAATAACCCTTTCTGTCTGGTCAGACTGGTTCTCCCAGTCCCATGAACGAGCCATGCCATCCTTGTTCTGGGGCCTTCACTCATAAGCATCTCTCTCCCTCCTACTATTCTGGATAGGGACAGTTTAAACTCTACCCCACAGAACCTTCATGGACAACCACAGGCTTACTGGTCAGCTCCTCTTAATTCCTATAATCCAAAAAAACCTCTGGAATTATTTTTCATTAACGTATGTTTTCTTTTCTTCATCTTACCAAAAGAAATCTGTAAGCTCCATCATTCTCTGTGGCTTCGAGTAGAACGCTGAACAAGCAGCGGAAAATGATAAATGAGAAACCATTGTTAGCCCCCAGCTAAGGATCAGTATAAGCTCTAAAACCCAGAGGATCTGTGTGGTGGTTACCTAAGATTCTGTTCTAGTAGAGCAGTCTATGACAGTCATCTGTCCAAAGTCACAGTTTCCCTCATTATTCACTTATTAAATCTGCTATAATATATTTTACATGCCACTGGTATAGACAACTGATTTTAGAATGAAACAACAATGAAAATTTTTCATAAAGATTTTTGTTCTTTTAAACAGCCTCAGGCCAGGCACAGTGGCTCATACCTGTAATCCCATCACTTTGGGAGGCTGAGGGAGAAGGATCACTTTAGCTCAGGAGCTCAAGACCAGTCTCAGCAACATCACAAGACCCCATCTCTACAAAAAATTTTTAAATTAGCCAGATATGGTGGTGTGTGTTCGTGGTCCTAGACTCGGAGGCTAAGGTAAGAGAATTAATTGAGCCCAAGAGGCTGAGGCTGCAGTGAGCTGTGATTGTGCCACTGCACTCTCACCTGAGTGACAGAGCAAGACCCTATCTCAAAAAGTTAACTTAATTTAAAAGGGGATTCTCCCTTCTATCTTCATCTTTTGTACTTTGGATATTTTTCTTCTCTTGAAATTGTTGAGCAAAAGGCTTCCTTTGGGTTGGGAAGATCTCCATCTTTCCTCACACTTCCACCCCTCAAGAAAAGGACCCCAGGAAAGTAAGAACAAGATATCTTTTAGCTCAATGGTGTCAGTCCCCATCAGTTCAAAGCTTCAGGGCTCTTGAGCAAAGAGAAATTAATGTTTTAAACTATCATATAACAAAAAGTTAGAAACCAACCAAATGCCCTTCAATGAAATATGGTAAGCAAGTTCTAGTATGTGCACTCATTGGAACATCAATTACTATTAAAACCACATTTATAATTATCATATAGTAACATAGAAAAATATTTTTTTGGGAAAACCATCTGGCTGAAAACAACAACAACAACAACAACAGTATTTCCAAAATCAGGGCATACAATTAATTATGACTGTTGTTCGTTTTGGGGGATCTTGAGGTGGTATACTGGAACTATAACGAGTAAAACATTAATATCATCACAATATGAGTCAAAAACAGACTCCTGAAAAATCTAAACTCTAAAGAGGATTCTGGTTTCCATTTTTGCAGGACTGACCCTTTTGTGATAGAATGACTGATAGGTCTACATTAAGAAAATAAATAATGGTCTATTTCCCAAGCCTAGAGAGTTTTACTTTCAAAAGTTGTGGTACCAGATGCAGAATAATGTGCTTAGTCTCACACCTTTTGCCTAACTGGGGATTATGAATATATATGGCTAAATTATTAAAAAGCAGTAGAAGGATAAAAATTGAATAAAAATGGTTTTCTATAGGTGGAAGGTAGAAGAGAGAATAAAATTAAGTTTGGAGACAGAATAAAAGTCATACTTCTCTGAATACATCTTGTTTTATACACTTGACTTTGAACCATAAGGTTAGTGCTACATATGCTTAAAAATAGCAACCACTAACTAGAAAGCAAAATAAAACTAATAAGCCTATCTGTGCATTGAGCTAACTATGCATTGAGTTGGCGGTTTAACTACACTAAGGGGAATTAATTAAAATGATTTTAAAACTCTGCGATTTAACTGTACATCTCTAGTAGAATTTATCTTCAGAACAAAAGAAACTGTAGTTAAATCTTAAGCTGTTTTTAGTTATATTATTAATAACATCACTATTTATATGTATCTACATATTATAGTATACTCCTAATATACTGTTACATGTGTATTTGCATTAGGATATTTTATATATATATATATATCAGTATACTATTACATATAGAGAGGATGTATTAGTTCATATATAGAGAGAAATATGTACACACATATGCTTAGCTATATATATATAAGTATATATAAGTCATTATACTGAGGATATTTGGAACCAAAATTTTCAGCGTAAGAGAACATAAATACAAATATAATATAACGGAAATTAAGTAAAACCATGTAATATTAACTTTGAATTGAGAATAACAGTACAAACTTGTGATATCAGTTCTTTTGGTAAACAATTTTCTAGATTCGTCTAATGATAAGGCCAAGTAGCTCTGAGCATCTATAGCAGTGATCCCCACCTTTTGGCAGTGGGGACTGGTTTCATAAAAGACAATTTTTCCACAGATCAAGGGGGGTAGGGATGGTTTCAGGGTGATTCAAACGCATTACATTTATTGTGCATTTTATTTCTATTATTATATTATAATATTTAATAAAACAATTATACAACTCACCATAATACAGAATCCGTGGGGGCCCTGAACTCATTTTCCTGCAACCAGATGGTCCCATCGGGGGGTGATGGGAGACAGTGACAGATTCTCATAAGGAGCAAACAACCTGGATCGCCGGCATGTGCAGTTTACAATAGGGTTCAGGCTCCTATGAGAATCTAATGCCACCGCTGATCTGACAGGAGGCGGAGCTCAGCCAGTAATGTGAGTAATGGGGATTGGCTGCAAATACAGAGGAAGCTTCACTTATTCACCTGCCGTTCACCTCCTGCCGTGCAGCCCGATTCCTAACAGGCCGCGGACTGGTACTGGTCCATGGCCTGGGGGTTGGAGACCCCTGATCTACAGGACTTAGAGTATGGTCTCTAAATACCATTTCCTACTAAAAGAAACAAGGGCTTTTTTGGAGTAAACACTGATTTGATATTTGGGACAGTAAATATACAAGATGAGTGTGAAACATTTTGTTACATCAGAAAACAATGAAGTTTCTAGGTCAATGTCAAAAGAGTCTGTAGCCAATCTGAAGGGGCTCTCATTGACCAAAAATGGGGCAATTTGAAAAAGAAAAACTTCTGCAAAGAACTGAAATATCATGAATATATAAAACCATGACTTCCTACTAATGCACATATATTCATACACAAACACTTTTCCATCCTTGTAGGATGCTAGAAAACCCAGTTATTATTGTGGAAATGGATGCATTATGAGAAAGAATTAGACATTTCTCCTGTCTTTCTTTCATAAATTGTACCTCACGATAATGAAATAAAGGAAAGTTTTTTTTAATAGAAGAATTCTAGATGGCCGAATAGGAACAGCTCCAGTCTCCAACTCCCAGCGCGAGCAACACAGAAGACGGGTGATTTCTGCATTTTCAACTGAGGTACTGGGTTCATCTCACTGGGGAGTGCCGGACGATCGGTGCTGGTCAGCTGCTGCAGCCCGACCGGCGAGAGCTGAAGCAGGGCAAGGCATTGCCTCACCTGGGAAGCGCAAGGGGGAAGGGAATCCCTTTTCCTAGCCAGGGGAACTGAGACACACAACACCTGGAAAATCGGGTAACTCCCACCCCAATACTGCGCTTTAAGCAAACAGGCACACCAGGAGATCATATCCCACGCCTGGCCGGGAGGGTCCCACACCCACGGAGCCTCCCTCATTGCTAGCACAGCAGTCTGTGATCTACCGGCAAGGCAGCAGCGAGGCTGGGGGAGGGGCGCCCGCCATTGCCGAGGCTTAAGTAGGTAAACATAGCCGCTGGGAAGCTCGAACTGGGTGGAGCTCACAGCAGCTCAAGGAAACCTGCCTGTCTCTGTAGACTCCACCTCTGGGGACAGGGCACAACTATACAACAACAAAAGCAGCAGAAAACTCTGCAGACGCAAACGACTCTGTCTGACAGCTTTGAAGAGAGCAGTGGATCTCCCAACACGGAGGTTGAGATCTGAGAAGGGACAGACTCCTCCTGCTCAAGTGGGTCCCTGACCCCTGAGCAGCCTAACTGGGAGACATCCCCCACTAGGGGCAGTCTGATACCCCACACCTCACAGGGTGGAGTACACCCCTGAGAGGAAGCTTCCAAAGCAAGAATCAGACAGGTACACTCGCTGTTCAGAAATATTCTATCTTCTGCAGCCTCTGCTGCTGATACCCAGGCAAACAGGGTCTGGAGTGGACCTCAAGCAATCTCCAACAGACCTACAGCTGAGGGTCCTGACTGTTAGAAGGAAAACTATCAAACAGGAAGGACACCTACACCAAAACCCCATCAGTACATCACCATCATCAAAGACCAGAGGCAGATAAAACCACAAAGATGGGGAAAAAGCAGGGCAGAAAAGCTGGAAATTCAAAAAATAAGAGCGCATCTTCCCCGGCAAAGGAGCGCAGCTCATCGCCAGCAACGGATCAAAGCTGGACGGAGAATGACTTTGACGAGATGAGAGAAGAAGGCTTCAGTCCATCAAATTTCTCAGAGCTAAAGGAGGAATTACGTACCCAGCGCAAAGAAACTAAAAATCTTGAAAAAAAAGTGGAAGAATTGATGGCTAGAGTAATTAATGCAGAGAAGGTCCTAAACGAAATGAAAGAGATGAAAACCATGACACGAGAAATACGTGACAAATGCACAAGCTTCAGTAACCGACTCGATCAACTGGAAGAAAGAGTATCAGTGATTGAGGATCAAATGAATGAAATGAAGCGAGAAGAGAAACCAAAAGAAAAAAGAAGAAAAAGAAATGAACAAAGCCTGCAAGAAGTATGGGATTATGTAAAAAGACCAAATCTACGTCTGATTGGGGTGCCTGAAAGTGAGGGGGAAAATGGAACCAAGTTGGAAAACACTCTTCAGGATATCATCCAGGAGAACTTCCCCAACCTAGTAGGGCAGGCCAACATTCAAATCCAGGAAATACAGAGAACGCCACAAAGATACTCCTCGAGAAGAGCAACTCCAAGACACATAATTGCCAGATTCACCAAAGTTGAAATGAAGGAAAAAATCTTAAGAGCAGCCAGAGAGAAAGGTCGGGTTACCCACAAAGGGAAGCCCATCAGACTAACAGCAGATCTCTCGGCAGAAACTCTACAAGCCAGAAGAGAGTGGGGGCCAATATTCAACATTCTTAAAGAAAAGAATTTTAAACCCAGAATTTCATATCCAGCCAAACTAAGTTTCATAAGTGAAGGAGAAATAAAATCCTTTACAGATAAGCAAATGCTTAGAGATTTTGTCACCACTAGGCCTGCCTTACAAGAGATCCTGAAGGAAGCACTCAACATGGAAAGGAACAACCGGTACCAGCCATTGCAAAAACATGCCAAAATGTAAAGACCATCGAGGCTAGGAAGAAACTGCATCAACTAACGACCAAAATAACCAGTTAATATCATAATGGCAGGATCAAGTTCACACATAACAATCTTAACCTTAAATGTAAATGGACTAAATGCTCCAATTAAAAGACACAGACTGGCAAACTGGATAAAGAGTCAAGACCCATCAGTCTGCTGTATTCAGGAGACCCATCTCACACGCAGAGACATACATAGGCTCAAAATAAAGGGATGGAGGAAGATTTACCAAGCAAATGGAGAACAAAAAAAAGCGGGGGTTGCTATACTAGTCTCTGATAAAACAGACTTTAAACCATCAAAGATCAAAAGAGACAAAGAAGGCCATTACATAATGGTAAAGGGATCAATTCAACAGGAAGAGCTAACTATCCTAAATATATACGCACCCAATACAGGAGCACCCAGATTCATAAAGCAAGTCCTTAGAGACTTACAAAGAGACTTAGACTCCCATACAATAATAATGGGAGACTTCAACACTCCACTGTCAACATTAGACAGATCAACGAGACAGAAAGTTAACAAGGATATCCAGGAATTGAACTCATCTCTGCAGCAAGCAGACCTAATAGACATCTACAGAACTCTCCACCCCAAATCAACAGAATATACATTCTTCTCAGCACCACATCGTACTTACTCCAAAATTGACCACGTAATTGGAAGTAAAGCACTCCTCAGCAAATGTACAAGAACAGAAATTATAACAAACTGTCTCTCAGACCACAGTGCAATCAAACTAGAACTCAGGACTAAGAAACTCAATCAAAACCGCTCAACTACATGGAAACTGAACAACCTGCTCCTGAATGACTACTGGGTACATAACGAAATGAAGGCAGAAATAAAGATGTTCTTTGAAACCAATGAGAACAAAGATACAACATACCAGAATCTCTGGGACACATTTAAAGCAGTGTGTAGAGGGAAATTTATAGCACTAAATGCCCACAAGAGAAAGCAGGAAAGATCTAAAATTGACACTCTAACATCACAATTAAAAGAGCTAGAGAAGCAAGAGCAAACACATTCGAAAGCTAGCAGAAGGCAAGAAATAACTAAGATCAGAGCAGAACTGAAGGAGATAGAGACACAAAAAACTCTCCAAAAAATCAATGAATCTAGGAGTTGGTTTTTTGAAAAGATCAACAAAATTGACAGACCACTAGCCAGACTAATAAAGAAGAAAAGAGAGAAGAATCAAATCTACGCAATTAAAAATGATAAAGGGGATATCACCACCGACCCCACAGAAATACAAACTACCATCAGAGAATACTATAAACACCTCTACGCAAATAAACTGGAAAATCTAGAAGAAATGGATAATTTCCTGGACACTTACACTCTTCCAAGACTAAACCAGGAAGAAGTTGAATCCCTGAATAGACCAATAGTAGGCTCTGAAATTGAGGCAATAATTAATAGCCTACCAACCAAAAAAAGTCCAGGACCAGATGGATTCACAGCTGAATTCTACCAGAGGTACAAGGAGGAGTTGGTACCATTCCTTCTGAAACTATTCCAATCAATAGAAAAAGAGGGAATCCTCCCTAACTCATTTTATGAGGCCAACATCATTCTGATACCAAAGCCTGGCAGAGACACAACAAAAAAAGAGAATTTTAGACCAATATCCCTGATGAACATCGATGCAAAAATCCTCAATAAAATACTGGCAAACCGGGTTCAGCAACACATCAAAAAGCTTATCCACCATGATCAAGTGGGCTTCATCCCTGGGATGCAAGGCTGGTTCAACATTCGCAAATCAATAAACATAATCCAGCATATAAACAGAACCAAAGACAAGAACCACATGATTATCTCAATAGATGCAGAAAAGGCTTTTGACAAAATTGAACAGCCCTTCATGCTAAAAACGCTCAATAAATTCGGTATTGATGGAACGTACCTCAAAATAATAAGAGCTATCTATGACAAACCCACAGCCAATATCATACTGAATGGGCAAAAACTGGAAAAATTCCCTTTGAAAACTGGCACAAGACAGGGATGCCCTCTCTCACCACTCCTATTCAACATAGTGTTGGAAGTTCTGGCTAGGGCAATTAGGCAAGAGAAAGAAATCAAGGGTATTCAGTTAGGAAAAGAAGAAGTCAAATTGTCCCTGTTTGCAGATGACATGATTGTATATTTAGAAAACCCCATTGTCTCAGCCCAAAATCTCCTTAAGCTGATAAGCAATTTCAGCAAAGTCTCAGGATACAAAATTAATGTGCAAAAATCACAAGCATTCTTATACACCAGTAACAGACAAACAGAGAGCCAAATCAGGAATGAACTTCCATTCACAATTGCTTCAAAGAGAATAAAATACCTAGGAATCCAACTTACAAGGGATGTAAAGGACCTCTTCAAGGAGAACTACAAACCACTGCTCAGTGAAATCAAAGAGGACACAAACAAATGGAAGAACATACCATGCTCATGGATAGGAAGAATCAATATCGTGAAAATGGCCATACTGCCCAAGGTTATTTATAGATTCAATGCCATCCCCATCAAGCTACCAATGAGTTTCTTCACGGAATTGGAAAAAAACTGCTTTAAAGTTCATATGGAACCAAAAAAGAGCCCGCATCTCCAAGACAATCCTAAGTCAAAAGAACAAAGCTGGAGGCATCACGCTACCTGACTTCAAACTATACTACAAAGCTACAGTAACCAAAACAGCATGGTACTGGTACCAAAACAGAGATATAGACCAATGGAACAGAACAGAGTCCTCAGAAATAATACCACACATCTACAGCCATCTGATCTTTGACAAACCTGAGAGAAACAAGAAATGGGGAAAGGATTCCCTATTTAATAAATGGTGCTGGGAAAATTGGCTAGCCATAAGTAGAAAGCTGAAACTGGATCCTTTCCTTACTCCTTATACGAAAATTAATTCAAGATGGATTAGAGACTTAAATGTTAGACCTAATACCATAAAAATCCTAGAGGAAAACCTAGGTAGTACCATTCAGGACATAGGCATTGGCAAAGACTTCATGTCTAAAACACCAAAAGCAACGGCAGCAAAAGCCAAAATTGACAAATGGGATCTCATTAAACTAAAGAGCTTCTGCACAGCAAAAGAAACTACCATCAGAGTGAACAGGCAACCTACAGAATGGGAGAAAATTTTTGCAATCTACTCATCTGACAAAGGGCTAATATCCAGAACCTACAAAGAACTCAAACAAATTTACAAGAAAAAAACAAACAACCCCATCAAAAAGTGGGCAAAGGATATGAACAGACATTTCTCAAAAGAGGACATTCATACAGCCAACAGACACATGAAAAAATGCTCATCATCACTGGCCATCAGAGAAATGCAAATCAAAACCACAATGAGATACCATCTCACACCAGTTAGAATGGCAATCATTAAAAAGTCAGGAAACAACAGGTGCTGGAGAGGATGTGGAGAAACAGGAACACTTTTACACTGTTGGTGGGATTGTAAACTAGTTCAACCATTATGGAAAACAGTATGGCGATTCCTCAAGGATCTAGAACTAGATGTACCATATGACCCAGCCATCCCATTACTGGGTATATACCCAAAGGATTATAAATTATGCTGCTATAAAGACACATGCACACGTATGTTTATTGCGGCACTATTCACAATAGCAAAGACTTGGAATCAACCCAAATGTCCATCAGTGACAGATTGGATTAAGAAAATGTGGCACATATACACCATGGAATACTATGCAGCCATCAAAAAGGATGAGTTTGTGTCCTTTGTAGGGACATGGATGCAGCTGGAAACCATCATTCTTAGCAAACTATCACAAGAACAGAAAACCAAACACCGCATGTTCTCACTCATAGGTGGGAACTGAACAATGAGATCACTCGGACTCAGGAAGGGGAACATCACACACCGGGGCCTATCATGGGGGGGGGGGAAGGGGGAGGGGGAGGGGGGAGGGATTGCATTGGGAGTTATACCTGATGTAAATGACGAGTTGATGGGTGCAGCACAGCAACAAGGCACAAGTATACATATGTAACAAACCTGCACGTTATGCACATGTACCCTACAACTTAAAGTATAATAATAATAAATAAATTAAAAAATAATAATAATAAAAAAAAATGTCAAAAAAAAAAAATAAAAAAAATAAAAAAAATAAAAAATAGAAGAATTCTAGCTAAAAATGAAAACTGAATGACAGAATCAGATTATGACTATTTTGTAACCCCCCCCCCATGAAGTAATGAATCTAAGTCATAATCACCAATGTAGGTAAAAAGCTGATGGGGAATTTGATACAAGAAGGATGGAGTGCTCAACACCTCAACTCAGCAACCAACCTTAACATCACAGGAGGGAGACAACAGACATTATTGGCTTCCTTGTGTGGTACAATAGAAAGTCACGACACTATTGATGAAGCATTCTTGTCCATAAAATCAAATTCTTGGCCATAAATATGGCCAAGTCTCAAGACCTAACTACCAGTTTATGGAAAATACATGAAAAAAAAAACACACATGTGAATGACCACTGGAACACATTTGCCAAATTCTGTAGAACAACCTAGTTCTCTCAACAACAAAGAAGGAAGTAAAGGAAAAGGAGAGGGAACCAACAGATTAAAAGAGACCTAAGACACATTTCTCAATTTGAATAAACCACTTGCTACAACAAAATTATGAGACAATTAGGCAAAACTGAAACACTGACTAAATAGCTGATGATATTAAAGAATTCTTATTAATGTTTTTAGGTGTGATAATGGTATTGCAGTTATTTTTTAAGTCTTTATCTTCTTGGAAGCATGCACTGACATATTTATGGATTAAATAAAATGTCTGAGATTTGTTTCAAAATATTCCTGTTGGTGCTAGGGTGGGGGTGGTAGATTCATGGCTCCCCAAATATGTCCATGTTCTAATCCCGAGAACCTATGAATTTTATCTTACATGCCAAAGAGGATGTTGCAGATGTGACTAAGTTAAAGATCTTGAGATGGGGAGATGATCCTGGATTATCTGGTGGATCTGATGTAATCACAAGGTTATTATAAGAGGGAAGCAGAAGAGTGAGAATCAGTGTCAGAGGAGACAGTGATGTAATGAGGAAGCAGAGACTGGATTGAGGCACTTTGAAGATGGAGGAAGGGGCCACAAGCCAAGGAGTGCAGGTGGCCACTAGGAGATGACAAAGGCAAGCAAATGGATTCTCCCCTGGAGCCTTCAGAGAGAACCAGCCCTGTGGACACCTTGACTTTATCCAGTGAACTTGATTATGGATTTCTGGTTTCCACAACTAAAAGAGAATAGCTTTGTGTTGTTTCAAGTCACAAAGTTTGTGACAATTTGTTACAGCAGCAAAAGAAAACTAATAAGGTGGGAAAGTAGGTGGGTGGATAGCTGAAACTAGTTTGCCCATGTATTGAAATTTGTTGAATTTTTAAGGTGCATACATGGGGCTCATTATAATTTCTCTAGTTTTGTACATGTTTGGAAATTTCCACAGTAATCATTTTTTTAAGTCTTGCTAAAGGAACTCCTGTTGGACTTTTGGCAAAGTGCTGAATCTCTCTGAGTCCCAGTTGCCTTATATATTCTTGTTAATAATAGCGCTCACCCCTCATTGGGTTGTTAGGAGGCATACAGGACATAATCCCTTTAAGGTATCTAGCAGATTATCCAATGCATAGATCTCTTGATGAAGGTTAGTTATTGCTATTATCACTGCCTGTCATTTTCAGACATTTCCAACAAACATTTGACAAATGTCTGAATCAGTCTCTCTACCATGATCATTGCAATCCTCTAAAATGTATTTGTGCCATAAGTATTAAATATTCCATTTTTAAAAGCTCTTGCTTCTGCTTGATTGTTCTGATGGTTTCCCCAGATAGTGAACAACTTTAGCGCCAAAGGTATGGAGTTAAGCCCAATACGGAGGTTACAAAAGAAATCTCTATCCTAGGAAAGTAACTGGCTGGCCTCTCAGGTTCCAAAGAATCCATAGTCTTTTTCCCCAGGATGAGTGTCTGTGCTCCTTGTTTGTTCTCCAACATGCAACTAAGAATCAGAATTCTTATTATTCTATTTAAACTGGAAAGAGATCTTCCTTTTTCTGTCCCAAAGTGACACCATCCTCTGAAGCAGCCACAAGAAAGGTCACCCTGGCTTCTTCAGGAACACATTAGCAGTGACTGTTCTGTGCCCCATTCCTTCACAGAAGCACTGCATTTTCTGCTCACTGGTGGCAACAGAAACCCTAGCGGGGCTTAAAGTGAGATTCACAGCTGACACCCAGAGGCTATGAAATAATCAGCATTTTCACAAACATCCCTTTTCCTGTATACTGTCTCAAGTTAACGTTAGGCCCTGGAGTCATGCTGGAGCTGGAGATGAGATTCACAGACCCATTAATGAACACTTTGCACCAAAATAGTTAGGTCCTTTGCTCCTGGCACCTGTCCTGGTGAGAAAGGGAAGCACAGCTGCCCACTGCCTGGCCTCACCTCCTGCCTCAGAAGTCAGAGAACTTAGGAAGAAAGTGCAGTGAGCCATGTAGATGCTTGATAAGTAAACGAATGAGCATAGGCTAAAATATTTCATTTCATTTTTTATTTGAATAAATGTGTGCAGTACAATGGCAATTTTGTTACATGCATAGATTGCCTAGTGGTTAAGTCAGGGCTTTAGGGTACCCATCACCCAAATTATGTACATTGTACCCACAAGTAATTTTTCATCATCGACCCCCTGTCACTCTCTCACTCTCTCACTTTTCCAAGTCTCCATTGTGTATCATTTCTCTCTCTACGTCCACGTGAACACATTTTTTAACACCCACTTATGCGTGACAACACACGATATTTGATGTTCTGTGTCTGGCTTGTTTTACTTCAGATAATGACTTCCAATTCTACCCATGTTGCTGCAAATGACAAGATCTCATTCTTTTTATGCATTTGTATTTTATGCATTTCATGTATTCCATTGTGCATATATGCCAAATTCTCTTTATCCAATCACCCACTGATTCCATATCTTTGCTGTTGGAAATAGTGCTGTGATAAACATACAAGTACAGGCTTTTGATACATTGATGTCTTTTCCTTTGGGTAGATTTCCAGTAGTGGGATTGCTGGATCAAATGGAGGTTCTATTTTCAGTTCTTTGAGAAATCCCCATACTGTTTTCCAAAGAGGTTGTACTAATTTAAATTTCCACTGACAGTGTATAAGAGCCTCCTTTTCTCCACATCTTCATCAAAATCTGGTATTTTTTGTCTTTTAGATAATAGCCATTCTGACTGGGGTACAACAATATCTCATTGTGGTTTTAATGTGCATTTCTCTGATGATTAGTAATGTTGAGCATTTTTTCATATATCTGTTGGCCATGTGTATGTCTTCTTTTGCAAAATGCCTTCTCATATTAAAACAATTCTTTGTTGTTGTTGTTTGTTGTTGTTGTTTTGTTTTGTTTTGAGATGGAGTCTCTCTCTGTTGCCAGGCCTGGAGTGCGGTGGCATAATCTCAGCTCACTGCAACCTCTGCCTCCCAGGTTCAAGCAATCCTCCTGTCTCAGCCTCCCGAGTAGCTGCGACTACAGGCATGTGTCACCACGCCCAGCTAATTCTTTGTATTTTTAGTGGAGACGGGGTTTCACCATGTTAGCCAGGATGGTCTTGATCTCTTGACCTCATGATCAAGGCCTCCCAAAGTGCTGGGATTGCAGGCGTGAGCCACCACACCCAGCCTAAACTATTTCTTAAATTCCTCCATGGGCTTTTGAATTTCTTGAAGAAAATTACTATATAGATTGGTATTATTGATTCCTTTTATTACAATACTAAGCTAGACTTAAAGAAACTGGCATAAAAAGCACTGGTTAGGAAATCATAAAGTTGACCAAATTAAGTGTGGCTATAAGTATTTAAATTCACGCTTCCACCCTCCTGGTAATTATCTCCAGGTTTTTCTAGGGATTCTTGCTATGGAAGTTAAGCAAATGGAAGCATCCACTAAAGTGCAGATAAACCAACTTTCTCCCTTAAAATCTATGTGAAAAGATCTGGCTATGAGAATCTATAGGAAAAGATGTGGTTATCTGATGAAACCACATCTCTTGCCAGATTTTTACTAGGCTTATTTTCACATTTTTTGAGGATCTGCACATAAGGCTTATATTTATTTTCCTGACTTAAGAAAAAAGACCAGTAAAATGGTCCAATTAAGAAATAGTGTTAATTTTTAAAGGTTGTTGAGTTTATTTTAAATGATAATCATGTTCGGCATCTTTGTTATTGTTGTTGTTTTCAGTCAAGCTCAGACTCTGAGGTGATCCTGAGCTAAACATCCAAAGAGAGACTCACACCTCCCACTCTTGAGACCACAGAAAGGCCAGCCCTGCACCCGCGCACGCTGCCCTTCCCATTCTGGTCCCAGACACCCCAATCATGCTTCTCTCCTGCGGCTTTGACTCACTTGACCCTGCTTAGTGTGTGAGCTTTGGAGATGGTGACTTGATGAGTATGGCTGCAAGAAATACCATGTTGCAAACATAAATATGTACCCCTGTAAGAATAAAAAAAAATCCCCACCAACTCAGAACCACAGAAACAGCCATAGCTCTTCAGAGAAAATGACATTAGTTTGGAGTTGGAGTGAGGAGGGTCCTCCGTGTCGTAACTTGCCTGCCAATGCTTAAACAGCTGACTTTTCTAGCTTTTCACTTTTGAGCCCTGAAAACAGAGCACTATCTAGGGGGTCTTGTTGCTATTATTATTAACACGACGATTTATTTAAAAATGATGGCCCACTCCCAATTAGAATGTTACAATCTTTGTTTGTGAAATTAAAAAAAATATGATAGCTCCACTGTTTGGGCCATGGGGAGGGAAATTATAGGCCTAGGAAAAAATGCATGTGATCACACAGTGAATACAGATCTGAATGCAGGACTGCCACGGACAAGACGAAACAACTGACGCTTTGGTGGGTTGTTGATGATGTTTATCAACCACATTGTCGAAGACGCTTGCTTATGTTTTGAAACCAGATCAACAGCATCCATGATCCAAGTGATGTGGTCAATTTGAAGGACATGGGGAAAGCCTTCCCTGTCTGAAGTTACTCTTGGACCAGCAAACCCTGTCCTTCAACTTGCTGCTTCTAGACCTTTGCATAAGGTTGTAGCCATCTTCCAAATGTGTATTTATCCTTCCTTTAAAGAACAAGACATTGGCGGCCTGGCACGGTGGCTCATGCCTATAATCCCAGCACTTTGGGAGACCGAGGCAGGCTGATCATGAGATCAGGAGTTCGAGACCAGCCTGGCCAATATGGTGAACCCCGTCTCTACTTAAAAATGCAAAAATTAGCCTGGCGTGGTGGCACATGCCTGTAGTCCAAGTTACTCAGGAGTCTGGGGCAGGAGAATTGCTTGAACCTGGGAGGCAGAGGTTGCAGTGAGCCGAGATTACACCACTGCACTCCAGCCTGGGTAACAGAGTGAGACTCCATCACAAAAAAAAAAAAAAAAAGAACAAGACATTGGCATAGCTAGTCTCACAATTCTCAAAATTACAATCGACTGGAATCCATCAAATGAGACAATGGGGTCAAGTTGTAGAGGAAAGAGGAGATGCAGCCCAATATTACGGGTTTCACATAGGGCCCGTGTACCCTACAAGTAACATATGGTCACCACTCTCAGTAACAGCTTATTTGCTTCTTTCTAAACCTTATAACCAGTTTCATTTTGTTTCTTACTCTTGAGTTCAGGTAGTGCTAGTTCATCAGACTGGCATAGCAACAGGCTGAGATATCAATTGCCATTTTCTTTATCTGCCTCCAAAATCCTAAGTCATGAGGTCTAGTGGCTGCGATTAAGAGTCAGAGGTGGAGATTTAGGCATGGAATCTGAAGCCAAATGAACAGTCAATTTGCTTTCAGGAGTCTGTCTCTTGAGATTTGTATCTCTGGATATTGTGCCACTGAATTCTTCTTAGAGAAGAATCCTTCTTCCTAGGTAGACTAACATAGCTGGAAATGAGAAGCCAAGCTCTTGTCATCACAGCTGCTATATAATGCCCTAAACACTCACCACCTGGGAAACAAAGATGGGGCCACCTTCATTCTGAAATCATACAGTTATACTTAACTAAACCCTTCTAGTTGAAAGGTTTCATAGTCACTTACGGATCTAAGGAGTTAGATGAAACATACTCCAGGTGAACCCCTGCCCCTTTGGCAAGCAGAAGGGCAAGACATCTTACAGAAACACATCTCTCCTTCATGCTCCGATAAGCCACACAAATGAGCACACTTATGCCAAAGCAACCCTCTAGAACAATTTCCATTCGGTAACTACTAGAGTTGACAAATGCCATCAACAAAACGAAAGTCAATTCTACTGAGCAGCAATAAATCAAGAAAATTCTAGAGACAGAGAGTCAATTAAAAGAGACAGGCTTGAGTTCATTTGCAAAGTGAGACCAGGCAGCGTCCTTACCACTCTGCACCGGAGGAACACATCCATTGCAAAACCACAGCTGATAACCAGCATGTTCGCTTATTTTCCCATTTACAGAATAATAAAGGAAATAACTCAGTCAAATGACTTCGTGTAATTGTCACAAGTCATCATGTTGGTGATTCTCTTCTTTTTCTTAGTCCGCTAAATAATTGTATGATTTCTACTGGGGAATTTTTTTCTTAAAGAAGCACAACTGAAAGGCCCTTCTTTTGTGATGAATGGGAGCTACAGAATTATCTTCTGAGGCTTAGCATACAACATGATCACACAAAATTCTCTCAGCTCGAGAAACTTCATCTTTACATCAGCAGCAACAGAAGGAAAAAAAAAAATGTTTTCCGCCTGAGGCAGTTGTGATAAGGGATTTAGAACCCATCCTGGTGTGAGCTTCCAGATATAATGGGATACAGCCCAGCACCTAAAGTGTCTGCAGCTCACTCCCTTGTAACTAATGTTCTCACAGCTGTTGTATGACTCAGGGTGGCTGGAGGGGAAGGGGAAGAGGGAAAAAGGAGCAAAATGAATCATAGAAAATGTTGCCTGTAATATTTTGTCTAACCTACATTTGCCACGGCTGCTGCAGACCTGTCATCAGTAAAGTGAGATAAGGACATTGAGCAAGTCTCAAAACTGACTGCATGCTAGAACTGAGCATCTGAGAAATTCCATGAGGGGTTCTACTTTTATTAATCATGTGTCTGAAGCTAACGGGTTCATACCATGTTAGCAAATTAAACTATCATACAATCTTGACGACGCTTCCTCGAATCATTAAGAAGTCTTCTCATTTAATTAATGACAAATTTGTTATCTACCTACTGGGGTTTCCACTGATACAGCAATTAATTTTTCTTTAAGATTTCCTAACTCCCCCCAGCCAAAATGCATCAAAAACACTCAAGCTATAATGGTTCATCTTGAGTTTATAAAAATCATCTAAGATTGAACATTCACCATTAATTAATTAAATTGTCTTTTTAAAACTGTGACAGGTGCCTTGAAATGTGCACACTGTGAAGCACATTGACATATCAGGGGATAATGGGTGCACAGGTTCATAGAGCACCATGGACATAACCTACAAAAGACACTGCCTTCTTTAGCTCAGTCCCTTCCTTAGCTCAGTCCACATAAAAATCACAGCTGAATATCTTTCTGTCAACTTAAAGAAAGAGGAACCCTCGGGTTTCCTCAGTCACTGAGCACCTTGCCAAGTCTCAAACCTTCTTAAATACTGGTTGATTTCTCAATTGACCTCAGTTGGCAGAGTGATTGTATCATTGTTTTACAGCAGAGAAACTTTGGGTTGAATTACGCAACGCAGTGGAACCTATTTAATGAACCCTTTTGTTTTAAGTGATAATCAATCTCCTGTCTATTTTCTATTCTATTAGCGAAAGTCATGGTCATCTTTTTCTTCAGGCTATCTTTCAAAAACACCACCACATTCGATTAAGTGTTGAATTATCAGTGACAAAGCAAATGATGACAGGCAACTAAGACCCCACGGATTCCACCCTCGTAGTGCTACCCAGATTCTTTCCATGCTGCTAAGTCTTGGGAAGAGGGCCCGCACCAGACAAGCCCACAGGGCTTCACTTCTAATCTTCCTTCTTCTTTTCTGTCCATGCCATTCTCTAGGGTAATATTTTTGCTTTCTCCAAGGAAAATACCAGAAAGAAAGAAACAAGTATATTGGAGTATCTTCCCTGCAAAATGCTGTCTCTGAGGTCAAGATGATTTTCTTTTGAGCTCCACTGAGGGTCAAGAGAAGGGGCCTTGGGGCTCCTCAAATCTCAGAAGCGATGGGAAATCCTCCCCAGCACCTGAGCTTTGGAGCCTGGGAACTCAGGGCTCTGTCAATCTCAGAAACTCCAAAACGGCCAGATCGGTTCTGAGAGCTGCAGTGTGCTCTAGGATCCCTGCCACTTGATTGTAGGACCACTGAAGTCTCTAAATCTTCTGTCACAGCCATTAGCAAGAACTCAATTACCTCATTTCTTTTTCTTCCTACCCTCTGCAGGAGGTGCTAACAGCTGGCCGAAGGGCAGACAGAAAAAAAAAAAAAAAAAAAAAAAGGCTGGGTATTTGGATAATCAGGAGGTTTGGCAGATCCTTAATGGAGGGTATTAGCTACAAGCAAACATCTCTCTGCTCCCCACAATTTCACCAGGAAGATAAGCGATTCTCTTCTGCTTTTATAAAATAAAACTTGTTTTTTAATGTAGAGTTTCTTGGTTTCATAATTTCCATGGTGCCATAATTCCTACTAGTGATCATTGATTAATCCCTTATTATATGTAAGAAATAGTTTTCATCTTATCCTACTGTTGTCCCATTGTTATGACAGAAAATCAAGTCTTTAAGAGCTGTATTAACCTGGTAAAGACCCACAGCTCAGAAGTG